>NC_084845.1:64705203-65067703 GCF_033115175.1 Lepus europaeus | reverse complement strand
CTAAATCCTTCATTTTTGCTCTCACTTTACTTATCACTGAAGTGATAGTAAGTTAAGTAAGAGTGCAGTTACTCCCCACCGCTTTACCTCTTGTCTGAACTGAGCCTTTATGATGTCAGGTGTGGTGTCTCTTTTTCATTGTTCTGTGCCCTCTGTGCTCAACACAATAATCATATTTGCTAAATATTCATAGATGTAATGAGGATTCAGTAGAGAGGGATAAAGTGGATTTCTTGTTATTGTGTTTTGAGATAACATTTTTAATTTATATTATGGACAAAGGCTTAATAGCTGTACTAATAAAGAGGTCAACAAATCAAAAGAAAAAAGATCATAGTCCAACAGGAAAATAGGCAAGAGCTATGAACAGTAATTAATGAAAAGATGCTCAACTTCACCCAAATAAAAGAAATTATTTAAAAATAGTCACAAAATTATTATTACTATAGTAGTATATAATTTGTATAATTTTTGACAAATATCTAAAATAAAATTTGATAAAACACTATATTTGCAGAATAACTGATGTACCATGGAAATTTCTTCCTTTTTTTGAGTTTTAAAAAATTTTAGCTCCCACACATAAGGGAGAACATGAAGTATTTATCTTTCTGTGTCTGTCTTATTTCACTGTACATGATGAAGTGGGTTTTGGTCAGGATGAATAAAAAGAGGAAGGAGGTTGATGCTGGGCTGGGAGTATTGCCTTGGGTTCTATGCCACCTATGGCCAACTGCCAATCTCAGCAGCAGGAAGTAGAGACTGAGTGATTAGAAATTAATCAACTCACTCAACTAAGCCAACTCTAAGAAAGGGAAACAGTAACACCTGTGACATGTGATTTGCACAAGACACCACTGCCCACAACTGCAGCCATATCTTTGTGCTTTGGTTCTTTGTTCATCTTCACTCTTAAAGTCTCCATCTTTGTCCACTAGGAACAGTATGTATGTATGTGTGTGTGTGTGTATGTGTATATAACATATATATATATATATATGTATATATATATACACGAAGCAGCCAGATTGTTGCGACCCAAATGTCCAAATGAAATGACCATTTCAAGTCCAATGGAGAAGAACTACATTTGTTGAGTTCTAGCATCATAGAAAATAACTATTGCCTTTATTTTTGAGTGATAGTGAGTGGTTATAAATTTTAGAAGTCACACTCTTTTCCCCCTGAGGATGTTCTATACATTGCTCCAGTGTCCTCTAATATTGGTTTATTAGTGACATGAAGTCTGTAACTAGTCTGAATTTTTTTCTTCTTATACATAATTTAACTTTATTATGAAGTTCTCACTTTTTCTTTTTCAATTTCAGAACTATGCAAGGATGTCCCCAAACTGATACATTTCTATTGCTTTTCCTTGGGTGGCATTATGCTTTCTATTAAATTATTCCATTGGATGTTTTATATTTTATTCATGTTGTTGGGTCCTGGTTTCAACAATTTTTTAAAATCTTTTTTTAAAGGCAGAGAGACAGAGGCAGAAAGAGATGGAGAGAGATTGATTGATTGATTGATTGATTCTGTCTGCTGTGTCATTCTCCAAATGCCCTGGCATCAGCTAAGTCTGGGTCAACTTGTAGTCAGAAGGCAGGAACTCATTCGGGGTCTCCTATGTGGATGGTAGGGGCTGAAGGACCTAAGCCATCACCTGTTGCCTACCACGATGTGCAATAACAGGGACCCAGGGACCCCAGTATGGGATGCAGGTATCCCAAGTGGTCACTTAACCACTACACCTAACCCTAGCTTCAGGTCCTTTTTTGTAGACATAGAAGTTCTGTTGTTTAATCATTTTTATCTCTCAGAATTATTATTTTACTTTAATTCCTTTTAAATGTTTATAGTAGAAATTAACATAATATACTATTTCAGGAAAACATTCTTGCATTATATCGTTGAATATGTCTTTTAATATTTTCCCATTTCTTTAGATATGTCAACTACATTAAATCTGCATTTTAAACTTTATCCCATTTATATTGTTTTCTCTTGAATACTTTTCAATTGTCACCTTTTATTTAATGTGAATCACTTGCTTCAAGTCTATTTTCATGTCCTTAATTATTTCTCACAAATTCTCCTTCTATGGTCTTCCAAAGTGTCACCTGAAAGCACTGTTTGTGCGAGGAGTTCCTTTGCTTTCTCGAGTTTCTCTACTGCTTCTACATTTATTCTTTGGGCTCTTGTAGGTCTTCTTTGTGGTCTCACTTCTTAGAGATCATTCTTAAGTTACTCTGTTGGCAAAGTATGTGCCAGGCTTACCTGAGATAGCCTCACTGGATTGACTGGTCAAGAACATAAGATGGGGACCAGCACTGTGGCATAGCGGGTAAAGCCCTGGCCTGAAGTGCTGGCATCCTTTATGGGCACTGGTTCTAATCCCAGCTGCGCCTCTTCCAACCTAGCTCTCTGCTCTGGCCTGGGAAAGCAGTGGAAGATGGCCCAAGTCCTTGGGCCCCTGCATCTGTGTGGAAGACCTGGAAGAAGCTCCTGGCTCCTATCTTTGGATCAGCGCAGCTCCAGCTGTTGCAGCCATCTGGGGAGTGAACCAGCAGATGGAAGACCTCTCTCTCTGTCTCTACCTCTCTCTGTAACTCTTTCAAATAAATAAAATAATTCTTTAAAAAAAAAAAGAACATAGGATGAAAACTAGGGTCTGATGTACAATGCAGGTGTTCTGCTTTTCCATTAAGGATAGCAGGATCCTGCCTGCCATAGGTCATCACATGTCCTAGAATCTCACTCAAAGTGTGCAGCCAGGGCCAGCAGTGTCGGCATTACTTGCGACTTACCAGAAATGCACAATCCCAGGTCCCTCTCCAGACCTATTGTGTATAAATCTGCATGTCAGCAAGATCCCTCAGTGATGTATTTGCAGAATAGTAATGAGCACTATCCCAGGAGACCAACACAGCAAAGCTATCCCCTACCTTAGGGACTATCCACTCCTTCCCTAATGCCTTAAAATGCTGGATTCTATCTATGCCCTGTGAAAAATGTCTTAGGTTGCCAGCTCTCAGCTTCAAAGAGAAAGCCGGTAACTGTATTTGAAGCTCCAGAGTCCGCTGATATTTTTCAAAGTGTGAATCATTGTCAGCTGAGATTTACCGCCTATTTGAGGAGGAGAATGGTTGCCTGAGTGAACATACTGATCAATAATTCAAATTAAGAAATCCCATTTTTAACACTCACACCATACCAACATGATGGCGGGACCTGAGTTGTAATTATTACAAACTTCAGCTTTTAGAGATTCCACTCTGATTCTTGTAGCTGGGAGAAGAGAAAGATGAGAAAAACCACTCTGCTTCTTTTAAGAGATTGTGCTATGTTAAGACATGACCAATGGTTTCATATTATCCCTGTAGGGATCTTTCATTGTGGGCAGTATCATATTTTGAAAGACTATGTACTGGGTCTCCTTTAATGAAGATGGAGACCCTGGGTTGGGACGAGAACATGAAGCTCACAAGCAGGACAAATTCTTTCCTGAAGATCCAAAGATATCTAACATCCTAAATGCGATTTTGAGACACTCAACTCTCTTGGGCTGCAATTTGTTTTCTGAGAGGATGGTTCAAGAGAACACAGTCTTCCAGGGCACTGTGAGAAATGTGAGGTACATGGAAGGAAGAGCTTGCTCACAGCAAGTCAGAGATCCCCCATTGTCTCTGCTTCAGAAAGTCTTTATCCTCACAGTGATGCCCACGCTCTACAGAGGAGATATTCACAGGAGGCTGAAGGATGAAGTCAGTGACCTACAGAGGAGATTTTCACAGGAGGCTGAAGGATGAAGTCAGTGACCTTCAGAGTCACTCACCCATTTTTCTGCATTGTAGCTATGTGCCAAAACCAAAATACTTTATGAGTGAAAAGGTGTACATCTGTGGTTCAGTGTTTGCAGCAGGAAGTTTAGAGTGTCAGTTCCACTGACTTCAGTACACCTCTTGCTGGTAGTGCAGAAATCTTCCATGAGAGTCACGTGCCCTGTAGTATCTTTTTTTTTTTTTTTTTGACAGGCAGAGTGGATAGTGAGAGAGAGAGAGAGAGAAAGGTCTTCCTTTTTGCCGTTGGTTCACCCTCCAATGGCCACTGCGGCTGGCTCATTGCGCTGATCCAAAACCAGGAGCCAGGTGCTTCTCCTGGTCTCCCATGCGGGTGCAGGGCCCAAGGACCTGGGCCATCCTCCACTGCCTTCCCGGGCCATAGCAGAGAGCTGGCCTGGAAGAGGGGCAACCGGGACAGAATCCGGCGCCCCAGTGCCGCAAGGCAGAGGATTAGCCTGTTAAGCCATGGCGCCGGCTGCCCTGTAGTATCTTAAAGTGCACTATTTCTCAGTCCTCAAACTGGTATCTCTTTCTTAATTTATACTAGATGAGAAACTCCCAACTGCACAATGTTACCATCTGTATAGCATCTCACTTCTAAAGATGCAGGCACTGCTTGGATCCAGAGATTTAATCCTTTTAATGGTCCTAGAGGCAGATGCTATTACTATCCTCCCTTACAGATGAGAGGAATGAGACTCAGAAAAGCTGTCACTCTCCCCAGATCATCATTTTCAGCTTCTATACGCAGAATTTGAACCCAAGCAATTTAACTCCAGACCCAGTCTTTTTGGCCATTCACTGTATGGAGCTGCCAATCAACTAACTGAGTGTGAGACACTCTCCTAAGTTTTCACATAAAGTAGAATAGAACGCACAGAATACACAGGTGCTAAGGTGGTGCAGAGTGGAGCTGCTGTGGTCTTGGGAGAAGCTCTGGAAGGATGTAAAACGCATAGGTAGGCGTTGAGCACAGGGCACCATGATCCAACAGCCTGGAGTGGTAATGGTTAGACACTGCACATAGGCCAGGATGTGCATACTGCATCTAAATGGCTCCAGCAGCCAGATCTGGGCCAAGTCAAAGACAGGAGCCAGGAGCTCCACCGTGGTCTTCCCCATGACTTCCAGGGGCCCAAGTACTTCACAGGTGCATTAGCAGGAGGCTGGCTTGGAAGCGGTTCAGCCAGACTCAGAATGGCACTCCAAAATGGGATGCCAGCATCACTAGGGTGGCTTACCCTGTGGTGCTGTGAGCTGGCCCCCATAAACATTGCTTTTGTCTGCGAGTAACTGAAAACCAGATCTGGAGGTTCAAATGAACGTTTTGGGTTCTCTGGTTGCATGGAATACAGTTGCGGTAGTTTGTGGTATTAGTCTAATGCAGTAGTTTTCAGTTAAGGGTGATTTCCCCACAGCCATTGCTCTGGAACATCTGGCAATGTACAGTTTTGGTTGGCACACTGAGAGACACATTTTTGATTATTGCTAAATGCCCTGGAATCCAGTATGTTAAGTTCATGGATTCAGCTGAATACTGCACAGTGAAAAAGACAGCTCTTCACAGCTAAGGGTTAAGTGTTGATGGTGATGAGGCTGAGACACCTGGGTCAAGTGACAAATGCCATTGAGGCCTCAATCTCCTTGGTCTTTGCCTCATGGTCCCACATTGACTGCTGAATCACATCCCCACTCATTATGGGAATACGGAGGTGAAAGATATGGAGCCCAACATAGCTGTGCCTTCTCCACTTACCAGGAAAAGAAATCCCTTCCTGGAATAGTGAGAGGCCTGCCATTGCCACAGGACTGGTTAGAACTGTGACCACCCTATAGAGGGTCTGGGATAGACAGTGCCTTGCATGGAACTGGGCACATTGCTTTCCCAAACAAACTCAGGGTCCATCAGCAAGGAAGAGGAGTATCAAGCAGCCCATAATTTGTGCTGTATCGGGTCAGTGCTTTGAACTGATAGTCTTCACAAATGTAGGGGCTTCTTTACCCATCAGTCCTGCAGAAGCCATAAAAAGTGTAGCGACTTGCTCCCACTTTAATGGTGTTAAATTAAGCAGCCTCCTAAGTGTGCCAGCACCTCTACTTAAAGGGACAGGTCCATCTCCCCGTAGCAGATGTCTTTAAAGCTCCTTTTCCCATTGATAAATTGTCTGAGCAGAGACAGATTGAATTATTTATCTGGACTCTGAAAATCAGTATGGGCTATTCTCAATGTGGCTATGATCCAATTTTAGAAAATGTATTTGTGGAGCAATAAATAACAATATTACTCCCAGCCTCCTTTTATTGCTGCTTGATTCATTCATTCAACAAATATGTAGTGGGCTCTGATTGTGAGTGCTGGACTTAAGTATGAAATTACAGACTAGGTAAAACTTCCAGAGTGTAGTCTTTTGGAGGGCAGGAATCATATCATTCTTGACCACCACGACATCCCCAGAGCCTCTCATGTTGAACAACGTGTGGAGGATCACAGCATGCGTATTAAATGACGCATGTGGGGTGAACGTTTGGCCTAGAACTCAAGCACACTTGGGATGCTAACTTCCCATACCGGAGACCTTGGATTTGAGTCCGGGCTGTGCTCCTGATTCCAGATTTCTGCTTGGAAAGCAGCAGCTGATGGCTCAAGAAACGGGATCCCAGGTACTCACATGGGTGACCTGGGTTGAGTTCCTGGCTCCTGACTTCAGCCTTGGCCCAGTCTTGGCTGTTGTGGACATTTGGGGAGTGAATCAGTGGATGAGAGAGTCCTGGCTGTCTGCCGCTGTCTCTTTCTTTTCCTATTTCTCTCTCCCCCTGTCTTTTTGCCTGTGAATAAATAAGTGAGTGAATTGTGTGTTAAGAAGAATACATGTAGCATTATCTTCATGTGGACCCCATTCTAGCAGAGGGTAATAGATGCATACAGTAAGCAGTCTGTGCCAGTGTCTTTCACAGGAAAGGTGTCAGATCCCCAGGGTGGTTCATCAATACGACTGCGGGGAATCAGGGACCGTTTCTGGGAGGAAAGCCCCTCAGAGGCAGAACCCAACGTGTGGGGAGGAGTAACCTGTGTTCAATCTCTGTGGCACCCCACCCCCACCCAGAGCACATCCTCTCTGGTCTGTGGGTTTTTTTTTTTTTTTTTTTTTTTTTTTTGGTTAACATAGGTGTAATTTTGTTTAAAAAGATAAACAACTCAGTATAAAGTCTTTTAACCTCCAAGTTCTAACGATTTGTGAGCCTGTAATTGAAGCTCATTTTTTCAGGCTTAAATACATAATAAACATATCGTTTCTTCTCAGCCTCCCCAGTGCACCACAGACAGGGGCGAAAAGCTACATTCCACAGTCAGACTGCCCTTCGAGTCAGTCACAGAAGCCACCTTGGTGGGTAGATCCAAGGATTTTCTGGCTACTAGCAAACTGCGCTTTCCCTCTCCCACCTCTCTCTCTTCAGCCCGCACTGTCTGGCACGACATTGTCTACGAAGGTGCAGGTTTCCCCTTGCCAACAGTTGTGGGTGGGTCACAGCCCGGATTTCTTACACAAAGCCTCCTCTTGGGGATGCTTTCATGGTGTCTTTGCTGGGAGCAGCTCCCTAATGCTCCTGTAGAGGAGAAAATCATAATTCTGCCTGGATTGGAAATAAACGGGCCCCAGTGAGGAAGACCCCGTTATATGAGGAGGATACACTAAGTGAATGACCGTGACGCGGCAGCTCAGTGACATTCATGAAGCCCTTTGTCGACTGTTTGGCCTAGAGCAAACCTGCCTCCATCACCTGCCTGTCTGTATTTCCATCCATGCACTGCTGAGACCGTGTGCTCACAGGTGCGTCTTGCCCATCTCTTGCTGCTGTTCTGCAAGCCGTTTTACTCATGAGTTCTCTCGACCAGCATTCTTAAAATTTATTCCTTTGCTTACTTATGTATGTATTTCCTTGAAATTCTGAGAGCTGGACAACCAAAGAGCTTCCATCTGCTTGTTCACTCCCCAAACACCTGCAATAGCCAGGACTGGGCCAGGGTTGAGACCAGGAAAAAGAAATCCATTGCCTGTCTCCCATGCGGGTGGTAGGGACCCATATGCTTGAGCCATCACCAGTGCCTCCCAGGGTCTGCGTTAGCAGGAAGTTGGAGTCAGGAGCTTGTATCAAACCCAGGTACTCTGATTTAGGATATGGGTGTCTTCCTGCTCTTCAGCCAACATTGTTGAGCACTTATGATGCACTTGGTGCTCTTGATGGCAAACAAGACAAACACATAGGAGCCCTTGTCCAGATGAGTATCATATAGAGGAAGAGAAGATGTTCAAGGAAATACTCAATTGTACTACAGGATAACAGTAAACAGATGAAGCACTTGGATGACAGTGTGCTGTGGGGACACATAGCAACAGCTCTGGCATATGTAGCAAGTCAAGGCAGGCTCCATGAGAAATAATGTGCAAACCAAGGGCACGAAAATCATGAGCAAGCCTGTGTCATCTATCGCGTGCCTCTAGATTCCAGTAGAATGACAAGAACAATAGCTACGTGTTCACTGGACCAAGTGAAGGCCTCCACTGCCCACTGCTAAGGCTTGTCTGGATCCTTCTCCTCACTCCACTAGCTTATTGGTTGGACTCAGATTCTCTCCACTCTCTTCTCCCTTCCTGCACTAACCTCCCAGTCAGCCTCCTCGCCTACCATTCTTTTTTTTTTTAGGTCTTTTTAAAAGATTTGTTTATTTATTTGAAAATCAGAGTCATGGGGAGGGAGAGGCAGAGAGAGAGAGAGTCTTCCCATCTGCTGGTTCACTCTCCAAATTGCCACAACAGCCATGGCTGGACCAGACTGAAGCAAAGAGCCAGGAACTTCGTCTGAGTCTCCTACAAAGTGCAGGGGCCTAAGCACTTGAGCCATCTTCCTCTGCTTTCCCAGGAGCGTTAGCAGGGAGCTGATCAGAAGTGAAGCAGGTAGGACTGGAACCAGCGCCCATATGGAATGCTGGCACTGCAGGCAGCAGCTTAACCAGATGTGCCATAGCTCCATCCCCTGCCTACCCTTCTCTAGTTCACGCCACTCCCTGCCCTTTGCAGTGGTGATCACAAAGCAGATCACATGACTCCACTGTGCAAGCCTTCACATCCTTCCCTGGCACTCGGAGGGAAGAGTCCATGCCCTCCAGTTCTCATTAGCCCTCTGTTTCTATAATATATTTCCTTCGGTGGGCTCCTGAATTTGTCCCACTCTGTGTCTCAACTTTGAATATGCTGTTCTTTCTGCTCCTTTAGCTTTTCCGTGTTTAGTTGCTTGGAGAACACCCTTGCCTTGCATCCCTGTGGAACCCATAAATAGAACTGTATCTTGGTTATGCTCACTCAACTCAGTCTTCAGTGGGTGCCATGACAGCTATGTTGAGATTGTTATTGAGTCTTTCATCCTACTTGATCAAGAATACAGACATAATGTTATTAATATTTGTTTCTCCAGCTCTGTGTCTGTAAGACAGTGAGGCCTCAATAAATAGTTCTAGGAGAAATAGGGAATTTTGTTGCCTTCCAGGAATATTCACTGTAAAACACAGAATTAGTCACCTTTTTTCTTTTCTTGAAAATTATACCTATTATTATAGGAAAGTCTTATAGTTGTTTATTAAATGCTGAAAAAAAGTTTTATGAGCAAATGACTACATTCAGTTACTGCTTATATTGTACAGACTTTACTTCAAAACGAATAACTAGTGTAACAATCCCCATGCCATAGTTTCTCAACTAGATAGGATCTTCTGGGACCCCTTGGGCGCACCAAGATAGACAGGCATATTTCAAGAGGCACCTTACCAACATTCTTTTCCAAAAATTCTTCTGTAGTACAAAGCCCTTACCAAAGCCTGTGTTCTACCAACTTGTGGGAAAACTCAAGTAGGAGAAAACAGATCTTCACTTTGGACAGAACCTCTCGAGGAGAGAGCTGCAAGTTAATAGAAATAAGCAAGTTGGCCCACCTTTGCTGCTGGACAAGTTCAACAGAGCCCTAGAGGAGGTTGACCGATTAATTGAGATATTCTCTAAATCTGTTACCAGTCTGCAACATACAGTGTACACAGTACTGTACTTCTGTTTAACACCATGGTAATCACTTTACCAGGCCAATTTTTCATCGCCACTCACGCCTTCAGAGGAAGTGTGGTTACCGCTGAGCCGAAAGCTCTAATGAACTTAAGCCTCACAATAGCTACAGGAAATTAAGCAGTGTCACTTCAGAAGACACCATCCCATTCATCAAGTTAATATTAGGGTTCCATGGACAGGATGTTCAGGGGTTAGTAAATCTTTTGAAGTGTGTGGTGACTCAACACGCACATCTTTGATAATTTATATAATTGACCACACATGACACATATTTGCCCAAATTTCCCAAGGCAGCTAACAAGTTGTTTTTCTTCCTGATTTGAAACCCACTCCAGTTTCATTGCAGTGTTGTTTGTAAGTGGGACTGTAGTCTGTTTCAAATGGTGACCTAAAATGTTATAAATGCTTTCCAATGAGCTTGGAAAGAAATAGGCTTATTTAACATTAAATACATCATTTTTCTTACTTTAAGCAGGACCTTTAAAAGATTTGAGAAGATTGGTGAATTGGGATCAGTCAGGAGAACTGCGGACTTCATCTTAGGAATGTGAGCTCTTGGTCAAGATATTTTAACTCCCCGGGCCTCAGGATCATCATCTATAAAATGAAAAAAACTTGGATTGAAAGGTCTCAGAGCCCCATTTCTGCTCTACTTTGTATGATTATATTTCAAATGAAGGCAGCACAGGACATAGTTATAAATTGAATGATGTAACTTCTGTCCTCACCACCCTTCCATTTCCCCATGGGGGAGGATGAGTAGAAGTCCAGGCTAGCTGCTTCCCCCTAGGAACTTCCCACTTCTATCAGACAGACAGAGCTTACTTTGCTGGTCCATTCCCAGTATGCCCACAACAGCCATGGCTGGGACAGGACCTGAACTCAGTCCAGGTCTCTCACTTGAGTAGCAGGAGCCCAGCTACTTGAGTCATCATATCAGTGCTGCCTCCCAGAGTTTGCACGGGCAACAACCTGAAGTCAGGAAGAGACAGAGAGAAAGAGACAGATGAGATATCTAGTTTGAAAGACTTGAGTTTGAGTTTTGACATTACCTTACTCTGTATGAGCCCTGGTTGCTTCATCTATGATAAAAGAATCAATCTCCATCTTCCCCATCGTGGGATGGCAAAGAGATGTTGTGAGAATAAACTAATGTAATAGGACAAAGGGCACTAAACCAGAGTGACCATCGATTGCACACATTAAGCATCGTAATAATTATTAAAATATAAGCTCCAGTCACTATTTATCTTAGGCTTAGCACAGTAAACTTTTGATCTGTAGTTTCTGAATGAAATAATGGACACATTTATTGCAACAACTGGTTGTTACTGAGTGAAGGATGCCATTAGTCTGATTTCATATGAGCTCTCATGGGGATGGTGAAGAGAGGGGACGGACATCAAGCTGACTCTACATGCAGCGATGGGGTCACATGGTGTTTTGGGGAATTGTGTCCTTCATTCCCCCTAAAGCCTTAATGCCCCAAGTAAATGCACTTCTATTGTAGGTACAATGTGCTTGTTGTTCAAGCTCTTCTTCCAGACCCTTCTAGCCCTACTGCAGTAACCACTCTAACATCTCTGAGTTGCTCCTGCAAAATTCTGAAGCTGCTGAAACTTCACGGAGAGTGAGCCCCTTTCTTGTTGTGTAGGAGTCAGATGGTTTTCCCTGAAAACTTCCTGTTCTTTTTTCAGGAAAGAAGGAAATAGAGTATATGCTGGATGGATCCCAGGGGTCCGTACTGAGATAAGGAGCAAAATTGGGACCCCACCCCCACCCCAACCTATTTACATACAGTGTTTAGGCCAGATCCATGGGAGTTACCGTGATGTAAGTGGTACTTTCTCTTTACGCATCATTCATTTTATGGGCATTGTCCTGGACCGGAGGTCACTTAGAGACTACCACACCAGAAAATCATAAAATGTGAGAGATTCCTCTGGGCTGTGACCAAAGATGTACAGAGGTCTCTCTTCCTCATCTTGAAGACCTAAGTGCAAAGTCCAAGAAGAGGTAGTGATCTTGGGCCACATTCAGAGTGAGGTATAAACAAGTTGCCTCCACCAAAAACACTGTACAGCCCAGAGACTAATGCTGTACTGTGTATCTTAAGGGCCCTGGTTTAATTTAAGGTCACACACATTTTGCCATAGATTAATGATATGAGGGCCAGAAGTCACTTCTGTGCCTATTTCTTTGAGAACTAATCCAACCCAGACATACACCATCGTGTGTGTACATCAGCTGCCTTACGTTCAGTAGCGATGCCAGGCAGGCATTCGAGGTGCCGGGCTGGCATTTCCAGTGATCTCTGTACAATACTCCAGAGAAGTAAACATTATCAGCATCTATGGATGGGAAACCCGAGGCTCATTTTGAAACAGGGTTTCTCAGCCTCCATACAGCTAATATTCAGGGCTGGCTAATTCTTTGTGGTGAAGGCTATGATGTTCATTGCAGGATGTTTAGCAGAACCCAGACCTCTACCTAAAGCTCATCCACTCTGGAAATGAGTTTCTAGATATTTCTGTTAGGGTAACCCCCAACCATTTTATATAAAAATTATACCCCATGAAAGCTATTAAACAAGCAAAAAGGAAAAAGAAAGCACTAACCAGGTTGCAACCAACACTATTGATCCTTGACAAACACCGAAAGTCACCTCTGAAATTTCTTTTGAAAAAATGTAGCAATCGTGGCTGTGTAATTAACCTAACAACCTTTTTAAAAATTTTTCAACCCAAATTTTACCTGCCACTTGAGTACTTAAACATTTAAAGAGAGCTTCAAACACTAGAGCAATTGGCTCCATCAAATTTCAAGAATTCACCCAGTCCAATTCTGCTGGTGATAATGGTAATAATATATCTTTTAAAAGTTCCAGGCATGAATTATTTGCAACAGAAGTTTGATGGTAATAGCATGCATCATACATTAGCTCTCAAAGCTGAATAATGCAGAGCTTGTGCAGCATGGGTCGATAGAATTTGGATTTCTCCAAAACATTTTTCCCTTTGCTCTCTCACCGTGAAACCAGTCCTTTGTGAGAGTAGTCCCACTGTGACAGCAGGTGAGCTCTGTTACGTTGCTGGATGCCAAAAAAAAAAAAAAAAAAGAAAGAAAAGCAATGCCTCTTCATTTCAGGATGATGCCCTCTGTGTCCAAGACACCACCCAGGGCTCCAGACAACAGTTAGTCATTAATTGATGAGAGCTGGGTTTCCAGGCACATAGCTTGAACATGTGCTCCAGTTGCTGCACAGTCAGGAAAAGTTAAAGTTGGAAAGAGGGCTTGAGATAATACTCTTTGTGCCTAAACAAAAGCAAAATCAAAACTGTACCAGGCTGAGATGCTTGTGGCTTCTAAGTCACGTCTGAAGTTTCCCCAAATGATCGGGTCTCTGCTGCTCTGGACCTTTTACGGCTTCTTTTCTCCTCTTCCCTGTTCTCCCCTGTATCATCTTATTCTCTGTCTATAGGAATAGATATTTCTCCCAGGCTTTCATTGAACCTTTCTAGTACACAAAACACAGTAAATGCTGAGTTAATATTTGTGGATCCGGATATATAGTTGGGATTGGATGAAATGCCTACAGAATGGAAATACGTGTTTCTCCGCTTCTGGTTCAGAGGATGTTAGCTTCCCCTAAGGATTGTGTTGGTTCCATTAGGCACCATCGTTTCAAGGGGCCGAGTTCCATACCAGGTCACTTCCTTTGATGTCCCAACTTGGATGTCTCCATACGAGGAACACTCCCCTTGTCTAACCATGTCTGTCCCAATGGATGAGGGACACAGCAACAAATGACAAACTCCACATAAGAAAAAACCTGGGTTTATGACCGTATAGACATGGCAAACATTCAGATATTCTGGATACCTCCTTAGTACTCCCAAACATACATAAATCATCTTTTTTTTATGTGCTCAACACTGTGCTAGATGCTGCAGGTATCAATAGAATAGATAAAAACAGAAGTTGTCTCCTAGGCAAGAAAGAAGGACTAGGAAAGGACATGAGGAAGCTTTCGGGAGTGGTACATATACAAGTTCTTCATTTTCATTGTAGTCATGGTCTCCTGCATGCACACAAATGTCAAAACTGTACCCTTTAAATATATACAGTTTACTATCTATCAATTATATCTCAATAAGGCTATTAAAGCAAAAATGTCTAAAGTGGTGAGGCCATTATTTTCAAGGCTTAGCCATTAGACACAATTTATATTTGGGATGGGTGCTTTTACACCTCTCCCATTCCACAGTGTTTATGTGACTGTTGGATCAGACAGACTTTGTTCTGAAGTAATTAAAATTGGGTCAGAAGAATGGGCCAAATCGAACAGATGCTATTTAATGAGGAACAATGTGAAACTTCTTTGTGACTCAAAAGTTAATGACCCCAGGATGGGATAAGTGAGAAACAGCCACACAAAAAAATACGTAGTAGTAAAGGCTGTTGAATTAACAGTAAATTCAGCAGTGCCCTCGGAGTCCCAAAAAACACACAAAGAATGATCATAATTTTTTAGGATGCATTGTCTAGAAGTTATGTCCTCAGCTGGCATGGTGGGTTTATTTCTGGCAGACCACACATTAATAGGGACATCTGGAAAGCATTTTTAAAGGAGGCAAACCAAGATGGTAAAAAAATATATATATAAGATAATGTAGCACCAGGAACAATAAAAGGAGCTAAACAGGTCACCAAGAGAGTATCTTCAATGATCTGCAGCTCCTGGGGCAGAGCACTTGGCAGGTGCCTGACACTTGGAGATACATACATGAATTGCCCTCAGGGAGTCGGAAAAATAAGACTGTGAGGGATGATAGGCTCAGTGGTCACCGAATCGTGGCTCTTGCCTTTGTAGGTAGTTGGCAGGATTGAGCTTTGCAATCAGGCACAGACAAGCACCTTTCCTTGGCCAGTGAAATACGAGTGCCAATGATCCTTGTGATTTGTGGGTGGAAGCACACATAGCTACTGAGGCTCCACCATCTGGGTGACCAAGCGATGACAGCATGGGTCAAAGCCTCCCTCTCCCCAAACCACACAGGACATGAGCTGTGAACGAAACTGAAACCTTGGTTATTTAAAGTCACAGAGACAGGAAGGCTGCCTGTCACTGCAGCACAACAGAGCTCACCCTGCCTGATGCAGCTAATAATGAACCCTTCATGTTTCAAAGGAGGAAGTAACTTTCCTACCAGGTGATGAAGTTGCAGTGCAAATTCTGTTCAGTCTCATTGCAAACCACACACTTAATTGCAATGCTCCATGGAGGAGTTAAATCGAAAATCTGGTCCATGGGGCAGAACAAAGGTTGAAACTACAAGTTTTACTTCAATGAAAGAGGTCATTTTACAACCACAGTGTGCTCTGGAGGGTTTTCTCTCGCCATCTCCAGTTGTGTCTGAGCAGAAGCTTAGCAGCTCCTTTCCTAGGATGTAGGGGTGAGAACTTAAGCCTTGAAGAGATGTGTGGACTGCAAGACTTGCTTGCCTCCTTCCAGCTCTGCTAGCCTAGTGAGACTGTACTTAAGTGGTGACTGTGCCCAGAGGACATTTCATAAACAGGAGCCGACTGCAATAAAACATTCTCGACCAGAGTCGGGGGAAAGGCAGCTCCTCGCAGTGTCTAGGTAACTGATAAATTAAATCGATGCTGATAGCCCATACACCCTACGTACGTTCGGCAGAACATAGCTGAGTCCTCAAATATTAATTGCAGGAAGTGATTTGTCTGCTCTAGATAGTGATGCGCAGCTCAGGTCAATCTTCATTTTCAAAGCTCTCCTGCCAGCAAAGTGTATTTCCATCTTCCTCCCCCTCCTTCCCCTCCCCACACCAGGCTAATAAATGCCAGTGTTCAGTTGTGACCGGCAATTCTTTCTGCATTTTAGGTTCTACTTTCCTGTGGTCGGGAGACTAAGACCTGTGCTCCCTGAGCCTGAAACTCTGAGTCACATAAATCATGGAGCAAGGGGATTTTTATGCAAAATAAAGCACTTTCCATGCTTTTCCCTTCGCAATGATTACATGATTTTCCCCTACGACTGAACAATATATGTTTCATAAATAGATCCCTCTCTCTGTAAGCAAACCTTGGAAATGGATTATTTGTTTGGTTTGCAGTTTGTCTCCCAGTGTTGCAGCGACTAGAAGCCAGCTCCCAGAGGCATGCCACAGAGATGAGGAATTAGAAGGGCTGAGAGTCTTCAAAGAACCTGACCGTCCACGGGCACTTGCTCTTACCAGGTGGCATGCTGCCTGTTAGAACTAGGATCATGACCATCAAAAAGCCTTGAAGAGAGTCAGTTTCTAATCCTGGGGGGGGAGGGTGGTTCTCAAGTCATCTGTAAAGAAAAAAAAATACATATCTATGTACACACACATGCATACAGTAGGGGAAAAACACACACACACAAAAAAATCTGAAAGTTCCTAGATTTCTAAGCAAATGTTTATTTTTAGTAACCTCGCGTCATTTTTGAATAGAAACAAGGAAGTTCAGTAAGTGAGAGGTAGTCACTGTTCTGCACTGAAGACATCCAACGGGAGAGTCAGCAGCCTTCTTTACATGGTAGTGCGTGTGAGACACACAGCCAGCTGGAAAGACAACAGTGATCGCTTCGAAAAGAAGCGGACACATGAAACACCAGGGATTCTGGTGCTCCATAGCAAAATACTTCCAGAAGTTCTTTATCCTCTGTTTCCCCACAGTGAATCCCCACAGTCCAGAATGCCCCCACTGTGCAGACGGGGTTAAAACTGGAGTGTGAACCGAGTCGCCCAGTTTCTGGCTTAGTGTGTCCGGTGGCCACGTGAGAGCCAGGGCTCCATGCCCAACTAGCCTAAAGAAACTAAGTCATTTGATTCCCAGGACAAAGGAGCCCCACCAGAGTGGACACAGCCCAGCAAGGAAATCCTGACATCACACAAAACCGTGACAACCTCACTCTTCTGGAATGTGAGGGGGGTTAAAGGATAGCAGAGCTGAAATGTGCCTTTGTGCCTCACCTAAATCTGAGCTAAGCCCAGGAGCTTTCAAGTTTCATCCAGCCTATAGTAAATCAATCTCATCCCCTTCAGAACGGGAAGCATTTGGTGCCTGTGTGGATATGCCCACTTCAAAGAAGCCTGTGTCTCTTACAAAGATAATATAGCCCAGCTTCAGACCCTAGGGTCAGGCCACCTGACCTCAAATTCCACCTCTCCTACTTCTTCCCGTGACGTGACATTGCAGAAAGGACTTCTTTGAACCTCAGTTTACCCCTCTGTACAATGGGATAAGAATAGATGATTGGCATGGTGTATACCTTTCCTGGCACATAGCAAATGATGAGCACTCATTATCATCACACTGCTGCCATCCTCATCATGCCATTCTGCACCTATCTCTGACCTCTCCATTTACCCTGGGACTACCAGCTTTTAGCAGCAGCTACAGGATCTGTGTCAGTTTCTCAACTCTCAGTATACAGAGTCCAGCAGTGTGCACGCTTAGGAGACACACATTCTGTGCTTAGTGAATGAGTGAATAGTAACACATCGCCTTCCTTTTCACTTGATACAGCAAGCCATGTTATAATGATTAAGTGTGCCTTTCTCTTTTTTGTTTCTTTTTTGACAGGCAGAGTTAGACAGTGAGAGAGAGAGAGAGACAGAAAGAAAGGTCTTCCTTTTCAGTTGGTTCACCCTCCAAATGGCCACTACGGCCGGCGTGCTGCGCCGATCTGAAGCCAGGAGCCAGGTGCTTCTCCTAGTCTCCCATGCGGGTGCAGGGCCCAAGCACTTGGGCCATCCTCCACTGCACTCCTGGGCCACAGCAGAGAGCTGCACTGGAAGAGGAGCAACCAGGACAGAACCCAGCACCCCAACCCGGACTAGAACCCGAAGTACTGGTGCCACAGGCAGAGGATTAGCCAAGTGAGCCGCGGCACCGGCCAAGTGTGTCTTTCTCAGCAGCACCTATGTGCTGGTTACACTTGGTGTTGTATCCCCAGTACATCCACAATGCCTGGTAGATAATAAAGGATTCTGTTGTGAATGAATGCAAGAGTGAATGAATGAGTAAACTACAGAGTGGCTCAATGAATACTTAATGTTTCAGGCTAAATAAAACATTCGCCATCTGATGACTTGGGTACGTTGGGGCATATGCATCAGTTCATTAAACAGATGACAAAGAATCAGTCATTGAGCTTGTCTCCTTGTGAAATATGATTTAGGGGCTGTAATAAGCCCCAAACTATGCGTGCAGGCTTTCCCTAATGGCTCTGCTTCTCTATGCCCCATTCTGACATGGAGCCCTTGTCTTTCAAGTCCGTTTGCTTCCGTCTCCACCTCCCCACATCACATATGTCTTCAGGAACAGACCCATACTGGCAAGCACTTTATTTATTTGTTCGTTTGTTTATTTAGGTAAATTCTTAACAGACCTGTATATACAAGCACGCTTTAAAAAAAAAAAGCTAAACTAAATTCTTTCTCATAAAAAGAAAAAAAGGTATTAACTGATGTATGATGCATTTCACAGACGCAATAAGGCCTTATTTTAGAAAGCAGAGAACGCACAAGGGACATATCAGAGATAACATCAGGACATCCTTGAGCATTGGCAAGGATGTGAGAAATGCCCCTGCATCAGTAGGAGAACAGGAGGGTGCTTCAGCAATTTTGTGGAACATGGACTTTAAATATAACTTTACTTTGGTGAAAAACAATTTGAAATCCATGCATATGAGGAATCTCAACAAGTTCATAGAAAATGCATGTTATAAAAAAACAGGATTGGTTTTTCAAAATTCTTTTGTGCTAGAATAATCTTATATTTGATGCCATTTTTCCACATACTTTTTGAAGTGTCCTTACTTAAATGGTAAAACTGCTTTGGAAATCTATTTGCAGTTTCTTTTTAAAGAAACCATGTGCCTGCACTATAACCCAGCAATTCTATTCCTGGGACTATATACCCATGAAAATTGTTGCATATGTTCAAACTATATAAAAGATTGTTTATAAATGATTTATTCATCCCAACCAGAAGACAAATAGATTGCAGGTATTTAACATAGTGTTAGGACACCTGTGTCCCACATGGGACCGTCAGGGTTTGAGGCCGGCTCCTGAGCACAGCATCCTGCTGATACACACACCTTAAGAGGCAGTGATGACGGCTCAAGGAGCTGAGGTTCTGCTGTTTACATGGGAGACCTACAGTGAGTTCCTGGCTCCTGGCCTCAGCCCTGAGACAGCCCAAGCCATCGTAGGCATTTGAGGAGTGAATTAGCAGATGGGGAGTTTCTGTCTCTCTCTCTCCCTCTCTCTCTCTCTCTCTCTCTCAAGTCAGTCAGTCAGTCACTCAATATATTAATAAAGAGAAATAGCAGCATTAGACCCATGCAATAGGATACCATATAGCACTTCAAAAGAACAAGCTACTGATAACAGCAGCACTGCTCATTTTTAATTAGTCTACAAGGATCTCATCAATAATTTGTTGAGAGAGAGAAATCAGACATGGAAGAGTGCATATGTTTGGTGTGTGTGTGTGTGTGTAGGAAGTTCAAAGACAGGCAAAAGTAAATCAATGATGGAACTTTTCCTAGGGGTTGAATAGTGAGTGGAGAGAGGAATAGGAGCATGGAGGATCTCTCAGAGTAGAAATATTTTCTATCTTGCTCTCGGAGGTGAATGCCTGGGTAACTTCTGTCATCAAGATGCATGTGTATACTTAACATTAGAACATTGAATGTCCTTTGTTATAGGTATACTATCACTCTTTTTTTTTTTTTTTTTGACATGCAGAGTGGACAGTGAGAGATAGAGACAGAGAGAAAGGTCTTCCTTTACCATTGGTTCACCCTCCAATGGCCACCAATGCCGGCGCATTGTGCTGATCTGAAGCCAGGAGTCAGGTGCTTCTCCTGGTCTCCCATGCGGGTGCAGGGCCCAAGCACTTGGGCCATCCTCCGCTGCACTCCTGGGCCACAGCAGAGAGCTGGCCTGAAAGAGGGGCAACCAGGACAGAATCCAGTGCCCCAACCGGGACTAGAACCTGGTGTGCCGGCGCCGCAAGGCAGAGAATTAGCCTATTGAGCCGCAGCGCTGGCCACTATCACTCATTTATAAAACAATAGCAACAAATGTCAAAATTCTCCTCGTACCAGGATTGCTTAACTTCTTTATTCGTTATTACAGTCATTTTGGTATTTCTCATTAAATGTCAGTGAGTCGGTTTGGATGGGTTTCCTGGGTATTGTACTAATAAAGTCAGCTCATTTACTCTGATGTTTCTAACACATACCTGTTAGCCCAATAGACAGGCATCCAAGAACAGCAAGGATCTGAGACATGGCAGCCATCTGAGCTGAGTTCACACTCTGACTTTGCCAGGTTTTAGCTGTGTGACCTTGGGCACACTGCCTTAACCTCTTTGATTCTCAGTCTGTGCATCTGGGAAGTGGGAATAATATCAGCATGACCTCATAAAGATGAAATGAGAAATTAGGAGTAAAGCAGCTAGCTCAGTGCTTAGCACAGTATAATGAGTGGCTGGTTACCGTGTCAGCGGATTTAGAAGTAGAGACTGAGCTCAAATGCAGGACAACGCAAGGGTAGAGATGAATAGAGTCAGACTGGCTGGGCCACACTGTGAGCAGGGATTCTGGGTCTGGAGCTGTGTGCATCACAGCACGGGGACTGTGATATGCGAGCGCTAATGATGCTGTGGCTGTATCACATCAGAGTGGAGACCTACGCGGATAGCTCTGAAAACAGAGCATGCAGCCTGCAACACGCTTGCTCCTGGATCTGGGACACTCTGTAGTTAAGGGAAGACATTTACCCACGTTCCTGGTGTCACTAGAACCCAAAATAAAGCAGATGTGCCATGCCTGGTCTGCACCCCAGCCTGTGGTTCAGTGGGCAGATGGATCACATAATTGTCCGTAATGACTCCCTATCTGTGGCTGCCACAGCACAGTTTGTGATTACCGTGTAAAAAAAGAAAACCAGGGGTTAAACCATGGCGGAACCCCATCTGGTTAGATCATTTATGTTCGTAATTACTTTCCGTCACCACACTGGAGTGTGTCTGGTTGTTCCTAATGGGAAAAGTGATTTGCTGCGGTGTCCACATGGCGAAGGCATGTGATTCATAGGTCAGAGCTCAGCCCAGGGAGGCCGTGTGGCCAAGTCCTGGTCCAGGCTGATTCTGTTGCCACTCTTCCTGGAAAAACCTTTAACACTCAGAAACCATGAGCTCAAGCAGGACACAGATGACAGGCTGATCATTCTCCCAGCAGGTCCCACCATTGACAACTGCAAAGGAAGCCGCCATTTGTTTAGTACCTCTTACATCTCAGCACCCACGTGCAGCGCGACCTCACCATCATTCTGTCTTTCTAGGTACAATTCATGCCCATTTTAAACATGTGGAAAGGAAAGTCGTAGAAATAAAACCTTGCTTGCAAGTACAGAGTCAGAATTCAAATGCTGTTACAGCTGTCTCCTAAGACTGGACTTCCCCAGTAGGATCTTTGGAACTGTGAGAGTCAGAACTTCAGCTGGCTATGACTGGGCTCAAGACCAAAAATGATCAGAGTTCTCTCCTCAAAAAACCTGTGTCTGAGATGAGCCAGTCACCCCAATCATAAAGTCCAGTCTTGATGGCCAGTCCAAATATCACATACATTGAGAAGGGTTGCAACTTCATGGCAGCCCCTTGTGTTCAGGGAAGCTGACCACACAAAGAGAAATCTAAGGATTCAGAAAACCTCAGCTGTTGCAGGTTAAATCTCACACAAATATTCGTGTTTCTAGACCATTCCAAATTAAAGATGTGAAACCTCTTTGTTGGTTCCACCAAAATGCAAACACAGATTGCAATGCACTGAAGTGCCATATTGATGCCAAGATAGTTTCCTGAACATTTGATGACAGAAGTCAATACATAAAGGTAGAACAGCTGACTACTGTACTAAGAATGTGGGATGCAATGAACTATAGTACTTGTTTCTACTATCATTCTCTAAAAGATGGGTATTAGTTGTTGTTTCCTGTAGATGTGCGAAGAGACTTCTTATAAGAATTCCATTTACAGACAAGACTAACACCCAAGAGGCTCCTACATGCCACTGTTTTGCATGAATGGAATATTCGACATGGCTCATGCTCTGCCGATCCCCCTGGGCTAAGTCGAAGCCTGCTTCTCCCACAGAATCTTGAAGGGGCAGTGTGTTTTCCAACCATAGGATAGAATCTACCTATTGATAAGAGTACGGGATACGGGAGGAAAGATACAAAAATGCATGCATTTGCATAAGAGGATCTAATGCCTATCCTGCAGTGGATGATTTCTTCCCACCTGCGTTCAGGCTGCCAGGCGTCATGGTGCCTGCGTGATGGAAGCGTGTTCTCCACTAAACACCTTTGTGGGAGTCAGATGCAATCTCACCCAGACACGCTGCGTGTGGAGGGGGTGCTACAGCTGCCCAGAGTTGTAGTAACTGTGCATCGAGAGACACTTGAAGTAGAACAAATGGCAGGCATGGGTGTGTTGCAGTCTCATCTCCCAGATTTACATCTGCTTGGAATATTTTTAGCTCCACACATTTCTTGTCACTGAAGCTGAGCAGAAGCTGTCACATACAATTCGAGATAGGGCCAGTCTTGACTCTGTTTCCTATTTTCCAGCAGCTAAAGGCCCACCCTTCAGGACTCATCTGAGTGATTGCAGGAAAGAGGAAGTCATTGCAGATTTCACCACCGGGTTTGCCTGCCATGTCTTGTAAGTGATTTGATATTTACATAGATCAGGCTTTGAAAATAATGAACTCCCCGGATATAGGCAGTGGTCATGCTTCTGTAAGTCAAAGAGAAGAAAATACTTAACCCAAGGGAAGGGACCAAGGTAGTGTTTCCCCAAAGTGTGTTCTGTGAAAACAAGTCCAGAACCTTCCATAAAAGCAGGATTTCTTCATCAAATAATGAATGCAGAGTGTAGCTCCATCTTAGAGATCTGCCAAGTGCATCTGCAAACAAAAGTCTGCGATACCCAGAGGTCCTGAAACCTTTGTGTCAGTCTTTTCAAGAAACACCTTTTACCTGCAGAGAGTCCTGGGCAATGCCAGCTGACAAAATCACGTGCATTGTTGAAGAGCCCAGGAAACCATCGCATCCCAACCAAGTTCTCAGAGATGTCCTCCCCTCTGAGCAGAAGTCCTGCAGAATAGCTTCTACCCAACAATAATTATTAATTATTCCATGGAAGGAGACAAGAGATTAGAGCTACACCATCCTCAAAAATAAAAGAGATCCCACTACTAGGTATATATCCGAAGAGATTCATACCAGTACGCTGAAGAGATATTTGCACTCATGTGTTTATGGGAGCATTATTCAAAATAGCTACACTATGGGTCCAAACTAGATGACCATCATTAGATGATGGATAAATAACATGTGATGTATATATATATGTCATGGAAAACTGTTCAGCCTTAAGAAAGAAGTTCTGTCCTTTTGAAAAATATGAACTGCAAGACTTTATGCTAAGTGAAATAAGCCAAGTGCAGAGAGACAAATAGGGCCTTCTCTCACTTATATGTGATATCTTGGAAAACTAAACGCACAGAACTAAGAATAGAATGGGAGTTACCAGAGGTTGAGGGCAAGGTGTAGATGCTGGATAGGGAAACACTGATGGAAGGTACAAAGTTTAACTTAGAGAAGTATTCGCTTTAGTGATATTTTATACAGAATGGTGACTGTATCAAATAACAGTACACTGCATAGTAATCCAAAATTGCTTAAAGAGTAGATTTTAGGGGCCAGCGCTGTGGTGTAGTGGGAAAAGCTGCCACTTGCAGTGCCGGCCTCCCATGTGGGTGCCAGTTAGAGTCCTACCTGCTCCACTTCTAATACAGCTCCCTGCTATGGCTGAAGAAAGCAGTAGACGATGACCCAAGTCCTTGGGCCCCTGTACCCAAGTAAAAGACCAGGAAAAAGCTCCTGGATCCTGACTTTGAATGGGTGCAGCTCCAGCCGTTGCTGTCATCTAGGGAGTGAACCAGTGGATAAAAGACCTCTCTATCGCTCTCTGCCTCTGCCTCTCTGTAACTCTGCCTTTCAAGTAATATATAAATATATAAATATATATATATAATATAGATAATATATAGATAATATAATATATATAGAATATATATAATAAATATATATATAAATAAATCTTTTTGTAAAGAGTAGATTTTAAGTGTCTTCACCACAAAAACAGAAAGATCAGAATGTAAAATGATGGATTTGTTAAATTAACTTAATTATTCTACATGTAGCTATATATTTATTATACCTCAGAAATACATACCATTATTGCGTGTTGAATACAAATAAAATGAAAACAAATAAATGAATTAAAAATAAAAGCAAAATTCTAGACTTTCTTGCCATTGCCATCCAAGTTAGCATGTGAGAAAGTCAAAACATAACAACTTTAATGAATTTCTAAATAGGGTTTTGGTCACTGACCCCGGGCTCTGAAGTTAGAAGAAAGTGTTCCTAAGTCCCTCTTCGCTTATTAACAACAGTGTGAGCCTAGGTAACTTCCTTACTCTCCTGTAGCCTCACCATCCTGCCGTTCAGTTGTAGAAACTACAACAGCATCAACAGCAGCTATTTGTTTGAATCTTGTGAGAATAAAGCAAGACCTCAGATGGAAAGCTGTAGGCCTGTTAAAAGCATTCCATCAGTGTTGTCTCCATTTGTTGCTATAACAAAATACCTAAGACTGGGTACTTGATAAAGAAAGGATGTCTGTTGTGTTCACAGTTCTGGAGATTCGAGGCCTCACAGCAGATGGTATCACAAAGGCAGGAACACGTGTGGAAGCGGTCACGTGGCAAGACAGGAAGCCAGAGATTCGTGAGGGGCCACGTTCACTTTTTTCGTAACAACTCTTACTTGTAGGAACCAATCTATTCCTACTATACCTGACTCACTCCCCAAGACCAGCATTAAGCCCTGCCGAGGGTGGTTGTGACCCTTAGGCCTCAACTCTTAAAACTTCCACTCCTCAACATCACCATTTTTAGCAGAAGTTCTACCCCACGAAGCTTTGGGGGCCACATCACATCCAAATGATAGCCGTGGGCTGTCAGGACAATTTGCCACTTTCTCTATTCACTAGTTTCCCCAGAGCACTGAACATCTTTGAACAATGAATCTTCTTCTTTTCATTGCAGGGCAATGAAAAAGGAGGCAGCCAGGCTGAAGAGAAGAGAGACCGCAAGATGCAGAACCGATGGGGACAGCCCTGGAGAGGAACGAAAACAGGCAAGGGGCCGGGACGTGAGCTAGATCAGGAAAGAAGGGCACACACACAGGCCTGAGTCCTGACAGCCACAGGAGGAAGAGTGAGACATGATCACTGCCAAAACAAACTTGTACAACATTGCCAGGAAATGCCACTGAGCTACCTGGGAGATGCTGCACATGTCTTCAGGGAAAGGCAGAAGCAACCATGCCACTTGGTTGCTTCATTTTTCTCTTGCATTTCTAGTTCTGGCTGGTTTTTTTTTTTTTTTTTTTCCTCTTATAAAAGCTTCGTTGCCATCTGGGCCTACAAGTTTTTCCAGGATAGGCAGTGTCTCCATTTCTTATGCTATGTGGAGCCTTGGCAGACAAGCTTGAGAAAAGTGGGTTCTCGCTGCCCGCTCAGAATTTACCAGGTGTATGGATGGGGCACTGGGTGATAAGTCAGGGCTTAGCTAGGGTGTTCATTTTCTAGGGCTGCCACAAACATCGTGCCTTGAAACAAGAGCTGAGACCAGATGTCAGTAGGCCATTCTTCCTCCTAAGGCTCTGAGGAAGCCTCAGTCCCTGCGTCTTTCTAGTTCCTAGTGTTGCAGCCTTCTTGGGCTTGTGGCAACCCAACATCCTGTGTCCCTGTGTGTTCTCCCCTCTTCTTATAAGGACACTTGTGTTATATCGCCTCTTCTAATCCAGTGCCAAGAACAGTCACATCCACTCCTCAGCTTGCTGTAGGGATTCCAGTGCGGTCAGCTTTGGAGACACTTAGCACAAGGTGTGGTTCATGGCTGCTTCTCTTATTATTTCAATATCTATCTTCCTAATTATTCCTCTATTTTTAAATACAGTTTTTGTAGTTTTAAGATTTAAGCATTTTTAGCATTTTGCCACAATCATTTCATGTGGCCTTCTTGCCACACCATAAGAAGGTGGAATCTATGACTTGGTAAAAGGAGCAGGCCCGTGTCATCTAGTTCTTTCTTTCTCTTCTTATGAAACTACCAGGGCCATCATGGGGGCCCCAACCTGGTAACTCTGTCTATCCTAATTAATTCCTGTAGGCCCTACCTTCAAATAGCATAAGCACTGGCATTTAGGGATCAAGGTGCAAGGTGAGTTTGGGTGCAGATGTTCAGACCGTGGCACCTCATCTTCTCCTGTTCAATCCTTTCTGAGACCTGAGCAAGAGGCAGTACCCGTGGATGAATTTGCTGCTTCTGCCCACCAGTCTGAGTTTTTGCAAGAGGGCATCACCTCATTCATGTCTGGACTGCCTACATGAGCACTGACAAGTGCAAAGAGATTCTTGTTGAAAATGTTTTAGTGCCTAGTCTCTGGAATGGATCTTGGATTGCATTGGTTGAAGGATGGCTTGTATGCCTCCCTCTCTCACCGTCTCCTGCAGATTCACCTCCCTTCAGTCATTAGGAGGCGGTTGTAGATTGTGCAGTTTGCATACATCACAGAGTGCCCTGAAGTCAGTAGTATTGTCTAATGGAAGGGAAAGTGGCCTGCCAAGCTGACATCAGAAAGCAGTCACTTACACTCATTTCTGTAATGTGTCTCACTACTTTTCCAGGCTGGGCGGTTGGGAAGGTAGAGCTGGGTGAGCTAAGCACTGACAAAGATCACTTTGAAAGGTACCTTTTATTTCTTGACATTTGCATAGAAAAGGAAATGAGAAAAAGATGGCGGTAAAAATAGCTAAGCCTTCTCACCAGTGCTTTGGCCTGAACACTTGCTGTCTGTGGGTTGAAGCACCAGAGACCACATGCAGCTATGGCTAGAACGCTCTGATCTGTCAAACAATACATTTAGAGAAGACAATCTGTACTACAAGCCATAGCATCATTGATTCATTGTCTACCCAGGGGTGTGTTAATTCACTTCTGCAAAACATTGTTAAGCATCTACTATGTTGTACACTATGTCATGGGCTCTAAGAAAGGGATTGTTACAGAGATGTCTACAAAACTTCTCTGTAAAGGTCTAAAGAGTAAATATTTTAGACTTGTCAGGCTGTAAGATTTTTGTCACAACTATTCAACTCTGCCATTATAGTACAAAAACGACCATAGATAAAATATGAATTAATGGGGTTCACTTTGTTCCAACAAAACTATTTATAAATTCACTTAGCCAACTGGATTTGGCTATGCGCCATAGTTTGCAATCCCTGATACAGATGAGTGAGATAGAGCTTGTATTTATTTAGGAGAGACATCGTACTTTCTTACTGTTACTTGTTTGCCTAACTGGGATAAAGAGGGAGGAGAGTTAGTCGATGAGAAGAGTAAACTGAGACAGCATCCCAAAAGGGAAAGAGTTTAGCTGGGTTTTTAAGGGTGAGTAGCAGGTCATCAGGCTAATGAAGGTACAATATGTCAGACACAAAGGACTGCAAACATGTGGGAGAGTGTGGCTTCTTCTGTTACTGGGAAGACACTCTGTATATTTGGGAGAAGGACAGAAAGGGAAGAGGAAAAACAAGCACATTTCTATAGCTTATGGAGTCTTATTTTTGCCTGTTGGATCAAAAAGAGCAGAGCGATCCTAAATCCAGGCCTAAAAACTCGTTGAGTGCAACTACCAAGGCAATAATCTCAGTCCTGATACTGATTGTTGTAGTTTCATGTATACTTTGTTTGTTTGTTTGTTTATTTGACAGGTAGAGTTATAGACAGAGAGACAGAGAGAAAGGTCTTCCTTCCATTGGTTCACTCCCCAGATAGCCGCTATGGCCAGTGCTGCGCCAATCCAAAGCCAGGAGCCAGGTGCTTCCTCCTGGTCTCCCATGCGGGGGTGCAGGGCCCAACCACTTGGGCCCTCCTCCACTGCCTTCCCAGGCTATAGCAGAGAGTGGGACTGGAAGAGGAGAGGAGCAACCAGGACTAGAACTCAGTGCCCATATGGGATGCCGGCACCTCAGGTGGAGGATTAAAACCAAGTGAGCCATGGCGCCTGCCCCTCATGTATACTTAATTCTATACCAGGTATTCTATTAAGGCTGTAAGGCATTTTCTTATTTAATCCATTCAAGAACACTATGAAGATTATATTATCAGACCCATTTTGCAAATAAGGAAACCTGGAACCAATATTCATTATAGGTCTTTAGTGATGGAAGTGGAATTTGAACCCAGAGCTGGGTGGCTTCAAAGTCCATGTCCTAACATACTAGCTTCACTCTTCTCAAACTGAAATATGCATAATAATAACTTTGCAGGAGTATTGATCACATGCAGGTTCCTAGGTCCTGCCCTGGAGAATTGTGAACCATTGATGGGGAATGGGGCCTGAAAATTGACATCTTTTTTTTTTTTTAAAGTTGTACTTATTTATTTGAAATTCAGAGTTACACAGAAAGAGGAGTAGGGGAGAGACAGAGAGAGAGAGAGAGATCTTCCACCCAGTGATTCACTTCCCAATGGCCACAATGGTCAGGGCCAGTCCAGGCAGAAGCCAAGAGCTTCATTCAGAACTCCTGTATTGGTCTGCATGGGTGGCAGGGGCCCAAATACTTGGGCTATCTTCTGCTGCTTTTCCCAGACCATTAGCAGGGAGCTGAATTGGAAGTAGAGCTGTTGGGACTCAAACCAGCAACTCTATGGGATGCCAGCATCGCAGAAAGTTGCTGAACCCACTATAAAACAAGTCCAGCCCCAAGAATTTGCATTTTAGCAAGCACTTTCAGGTGATCTTAATGTTGAAAATTATTCTCTGTACACCAGGTCACATGTGTATCTTAGTCACATATGTATCTCAAGCTCACAGCCACATTGGCTTGCACACAGAAAGTTCCTCACACCAGGGTAGTGGAGCCAGGTAGGTATCCTACACATCTCTCAGGTCCAATATCCCAGACTCAGCACAAACCTCGTGTGTGGTGGGTCCTTGAAAAGTATTTGGAGAACATGTGATTGCAGCTGTGAGTGGAAGCCCAGGGTTGATTGGCAGGGTTTCCCTACAGCAAGAGATTGGAGGGAAACTTCAAGGGCTAACTCAGAGGGACAGCTTCTCCTGCTCCCTGGGGAGCTGGTCACAGCCCTGGAAAAAGTGATGTCTCATCAAGTTCCCATTTGTGCTTACGTGTTCAGACGACGCTTGTCCTTAATGCGAGAAGAAAGGAGAAGGAGGCAGGCGTAAATCTTTTCTGTCATTATTCTCCCTGCCTTCCCACTGCCCTTTCCCCCAGACCCCCATCCCTCCCCGTCCCCTTCTGCAGACAGGCCTGTCCACTGAGCGGTGGAGATTTGGCATCAGGGGACTAAATAGATCCTGTCCATGCTGTGTCTCTGATCTGTTGGTGACCCTTCTGGGCAAGTCCGTGACCCCCTTGGGACCTGCAAAACGTCACTGTGAAGCTGGGGGAGGAGAGCTCCTTTTCCTGTTTATCTCCCAAGGCTGGCCCAAAAGGCTCAGATAATAAAATCGAGTTATCTTAACTATTCATACATTCCCCACTCACCTACTCAACAGAGGCCTTGAAGTCCTCAGAGCTAAGAATGGCATTCAGCTTTTGGAAGCTTTCTAGTTCAGGACTTCCGACCTCTGTGTGGAGAGGGGAGGGAGGAGGGGGCGACAAGCAGGCAACAAGTCATCACGTGCATAAAAAGGCTTAATTACAATCACGACAGTCAGGATGTGGACCTCAAAGACAAGAGGACCATGAAACTGGAGATTGTGGCCCAGTCTCAGGGTTTACAACACTTGCCCTGGGGTCCACAAATGGAGTTGGACTTAGCCAAGTGAAGAGAGGGAGGAAGACATTGTGAGACAAGTGGACAGTGTGTGCAAATGCATTTTTACAAAGAGGGGCAAAACTTTCTAATAAATCCATTTTCCTTCTGTTTCTCCTCTAGCTCCCCTCTTTGCATCTCCGTCTAATGTCTTTCTTGTTTTCTTCCAATGTGGCTAACAAACATTGATCTGTCTGCTCTTGGTGGTGTTAAACAGGTGTCTTTGCTGGACTAGGCACTGGGCCCTTGATTCACACAAGCGCTCTCCTCCCAAATTCCCATCTCCACGCACCTGATGCAAACGTTGGCAGGCAGTAGTGTGAAAGAAAATCAGAAGGCCACAGGAAATCCATCACCATAGCACAAGCCATGTAAAGACACATCTTCTGATACTGGCTGGACACCTTTGGGCTCCTGATGGATGCTCAGTTCTTCAGGTGGGCAAGGTAGCCATGGTTGAATCAGTTAAGATTTCAGGTTTGGTGAAAGAGCTTGGGTTGTGTTTCCCAGGGAGGAGGAATGAGTGGCATCCTTCCAGAAGAAACAGAACTCTTTTCGCATCGTTTGCTCTGATTTGTGCTACATTAAAATAAACCTTCAGGGTCAGCTTCTGGTGTGAGCCTTCGGCCGCCTCTCCATGTATTGTCTTCCCAAAGACATTTTCAGTGTTAATCAACGTTGCTCCGTGGATTGGTGCTCGATCATTGGAGCACAGGTTACGCCGTTATTTATTCACTGAGAGGGAGACAGAACAGGGGTTCCATTTGCCACTCCTGAATTCATTGTCAGTCCTTCTGTGCACTGTAAAATTGGGAGTCGTCTTCTACAGCTCTCAGAAATAAGCATTCCAAATATATTCGCCTACTGTACAAAGATGTGCTGATGCCACTCCTCGCAATTTTGCCAGAGAGGATGGGAAATAGTAGATCTAACTGGTAGGAAATGAGTCTTGGGGAGAAAACAAAACTCTGAGGCCTTTGTAAAGCCTAGCAAATAGCAAGAATCGCAATGGGGCCACCTGGCATGGCCCACTTTAAGATGCCTGGGGTTAACACTGCTGGCCTTAGGGGAGGGGTTTTGGGTTCTATGGTTGTCATGCTAGTGAAGGCAAAGAGGATGCCTTTTTGCTACAGGATAGTACCTCCCAGTGGTCACCTTGTGGACCCCCCACGTCTTCCATCTGCAGCCGTGAGCGACCAACTCATTCTCTCTCTCCTTCGCCACCATATCAGGAACTTTCACAACATTCCCTTGAAAGTTAGAATTGTGTAACTCAAGCCATGTGGACATTCTCAAAACTTCCTGTCCAGTGAGAGAAGCCACCTGAAAACAACAGCCGAGTGCTGGTTTCCCTACTTGAGCTGTAGGTGGGTGTACTAGAGCTGGGAGGCCCCCCTCCTGGGAGCTGATTGTCAGATTTCTCCCTCCCTCAGCACCAGGGGCCTCCTATTGGCAGCCTGAGGTTAGCTGAACACCATAGAATCTGACAGTCACTGTAGCCGAAGCTTAACTTTATGCCTGGACATTGAGTACACTGATGTCTGATACATGCATCGTTACCCATCCCCAGGCTGCGTATCCAATTATTCATTTATTCAACTAATTTTATTGAGCTCCTACTGCATGCCAGACCTATAGAGTAGGAAATCCTATCCACATTTTGTATATGGGAAAGCTGACGTTCAGAGAGGTAAGCAGGCTTGTCTGGAAAGACTCAGTGCCAGGCCTTTTCCAGGCCCTGGAGATCAGGAGAAAGGATGCACAAGCTCTCTGCTTCTATGGCACCCTGAGAACCTTACATCCGAAAATCTTCATTTACAACAACAGGGAGGCATGTGAAACTGCTTATCAGAATTTCTGATCAGTGGAAAGAAGCAATGAACTCATTGCTACAGTGAACTAATGTTCTGTCACCAAAAGCAAAGTGCTTTTTTTTTTTTATGGTGTGTGTGTGTGGGGGGGGAGTCGGGGGGGTAGGGATTTCTTCTTGCACATCTGATCTCCATTCCTATTATTGGTTGTTCTTAGAAACCCAGAGCTAAATCTCTAGAGTAGGCTTCCAAGTTCCCACTTCATATGTGAGAAATCTGGAGAGCTGAACTGGCAAAGCAAGGTTGTGTCTTCAGGAAGTGGGATAATTGTAGAGATTGATTGACATGAGACCCTCACAGGGGGCTGCATATTCCCAGGTGCTTAGTAAAGAAGAAAGGGTTTTGTAATGGCCCCTGCTGATGCTACTGGTAGACATTAATATTACTACCACATTATTATGGCTCCAACATAAAAGCATAAGACCCGTTAGTACCAAATGCAATGCTGGGTCTTTAGAAGAAGGAATCCATGTTAAGTGTTACAGTCTCCTGTGGCAGTGGGAGGGGCTGTGGGAGCAGGAGGTTGGAAAGCCAGGGAAAGCCTGGCCAGGGCTCTGTAGTGTCTGAGATGATAAGCAGACCAAAAGTCCCTTGCATCCATGGATCCAGCGTCAGGCTTTCGCCAACATCAAACCAATCACGAGACCACAGACCAGCGATGAGCAACAGCTGTTAGAAATCGAGGCTGTCTCTCTCCCCATCCACACAGTAAACCAGTCTTCCTAGCAAAACAAAATGTTCCCGTTTATAATTATTTATTTAAAAAAGAGAGCCATGTGAGGCATTAGAGTCGTGCTGAAGCGGGTTGTGTTAAAAAAGTCCAAAGATGATAACAAATGTTTTTATTTTATTTCATTTTATTTTCCCAACCATATGGACTTGCCAGCTCAATGCATCACTGCTTGTTTATGCGAGAGCAGCTGTCGGCACCCTGATAATGCTATAGTATCGCTCAAGTGCAGACTGCCAAACCACAGTGTATGGAAATCATCTCACAAATTAAAAAAATAAAATAAAATAAAACTCCACTTCAAGTCAGATTCCAACTGTGAACTTCTGCAGGGGGAGAGGATCGGTGGGGGGCATGGAATCCTATAAATAGTCTTAACATTCAGATTTGTTTTAGCCAGGATAAAGTGTGACTTGTCCAGTTAATCACAACTAGTATTTGACCTTTACAAAGGTACAATTTATGTTTCATTGCCAAGTGCAATTTAGTGTTTTCTTTTTCTAATTACTAAACTATGATTCAGAAGTCAGCCACAGGAACACAGTTTGGAAACTTGACTCCCTATAGGTTTTAGGCACTTTTTATGTATTTATTTGTTTTGGCCATGAAAAAAAATAACCACTCATGACAGGGGCAAAGCGTCCAGAAACACACATCTTGGCCTGGTGTCCTAGAATCACCCGAAATTTTGATTAAAGTCAGTTGACCAAGCCCAGCCCCCGTATCCTACGTAGAGAAGAGTAAGTTAAGCAGAGGAATTAATCACAAAGAAAAGTTCCCTAGCTAGGAGAAAGAAAGCTCTGCAGAAACAACAAAAAAAAATGCAGTACCTCTGAGGGCCAAACTTCTACCTGCTGGAAATGTCTTCATTATCTACATATCATACTGCAAACAGCTGGGAGAGAATGAGAAAAGGAGGAGAAATCATAAGCAAAGCCTATCATGCTATGCGTCACCTCATTTAAACCTCCCCAGACGTCATTGAGGTGGGCAAGTTTATGACCATTGTAGAGATGCAGGAACTGAGGCTCAGTTGGAGAAGTGAGTTGTCCAGGGTTCCTGTGGGTTGACTGGCACCTTCCATAATGATACTTTAGTCCTAACTCCTGGTGCCTGTGAAGAACCTAATTTGAAGTAGGGTCTTTAAAGATGTAGTTAAGTTAATATAGAATCACAGTGGAAGAGAGTGGAACCTTAACCCACCATGACTGGTGACACCAAAAGAAAAGGAGAGAAGATAGCACATTGAGGCACATGCCATGTGAAAACACAAGCTTGCACAGAAAGATTGGGCAAAGACACAGGGGGTGCATGCCTTCTGGTAATGGAGGTAGAGGTCAGAGTGATGCATCCTACTGGACAAGGAAGACTCAAGACTGTTGGCAGCTACTAGAAGCAGAGGCAAAAGCATAGAACAGATTTTCCCTAGGGCTTTCAGCAGGGTCCTGCTGACACTTTGCAGGTTTATAGTCTCTGGAACAATGAATGAACAAATTGCTTTTGTTTCAAGCTACCTGGTTTGTGGTGGTTCCTTGCAGTGGCCCTATGAATCAAATGCAAAGGTTGATAGGATTGGGCCCCTTTACATTTGCTGGATAATTTTCCTCCAAGTGAGAAAGAGAAGCACACTCTTTGCATAAATTCCAGCATTGTTTCACAGCATTCCAAAGATAAAGGGGAAAGAGACAACAGGGAATTGAAGAATGGAGCAGCATCCCCCCTGACTCCGTTTACAACTCCTGTATTGAATCCCTTCCCCATGCCACATGTCCTGCCAGGTGCTAAGGAGTCCAAGATGAGTCAGCCATGGTCCTTGCCATGGGGACCTTAAAGTTTGGCCTATATTGAGTAATTAACAGTGGAAATGTAATACAATTAGCAATGAGGATGCTAATGGTGGATTTTACAATGTGATGAGGCACTGAGGCCACCTTCTCCAAGGAGGGGATCTTAACATTAAACTTTGAAGAATAAGCAAGAAAACACCAGTTGTAAAAAACATGGGAGGTTTCCTAGGAGTTGGAACTCTCAGATGCATAGGGTTGCCGTATTTAGCAAATAAGAATATAGGATTCCAAGTTGCATTTGAATTGCAGGAAAATTTGCAGCACAAATATGTCCCATGCAACAATTTGGACATAACTTATACTAAGACATTATTCATTGTTTATCTGGAATTCAGATTTCATTGAGCGTGCTGTATTTTCTCTGGCAACCTTCCCAAAGCATGAACAGAGGAATCATGTCCAGAGAACCACTAAGGATTCTACAAAACACGAACAAAGAGACAATTGAAGCAGAATGTTGGCAGGGAAGGAATCTGAAATCATAGGTGGAGACCAGATCTTGAAAGAGTTTCTACACCATGCAGTGGGAGTAGAAAGAACATCGTGTTGAACCACTGTTCACCCCGGTATGACCTAAAGCCTTGGTTACTCATCTGCAGTGTCAAGGATGAAACAATAGTCAACACGGAGCATTTGTGTGGTGATTAAATAAGTTGGTACCAAGCAAGGACTTGGCTCATTTTATTGTTGTTGATTCTTGACATGTGCTAATCTGTGAAAGCAGGAAAAGAATGCAACTAACCAAATCCAATTGGTATTGTAAATCCATAAATAATGAGAACACCTACTACCTGCTTGGGATACAATGCATAGAATTAATTCCTTGCTTTCCAGAGGTACAGTTGTACTGGGATACAGATTACCTGGAATGCTAATTATGGCAATAGGATGAATTATTTTCCAAGTAGTTATTATCAGTTGTTAATTCTTGAGCACTTTCCACGCACCATCTCCACAGTTAAATGCATTGGAATCTATGAACTCTGGCAAGCCCTCTACAAAACTATCTGGCTTCATTCTCATAAACATTCAATGTGTTGGCATCATTGCCCCCAACTTATGGATGAAGTATCCAAGATTGAAGATGGAATTGTAAAGGACGTTGGATGCCAAACAACTGTGCAGTCTGGAGCTGGAAACACATTAGAGTAGGATTTGTCATTTTGATCACTAGGAGCTGTGGGGTTAGACCAGGTGACAAGAAGAGATGGCAGTTGAGGAACAACTCCCAGTAAAGATGTCTAGCAAGAAGGCACACGCTGGGGCACTCGGGGGGGCATTAAGGAAAAAAGTGTGCGGAAGCCATGTGTGTGCAAGAGATGGAAGCCTGGAGCTTTTGCAGGAAGGCTTCAAGCAGCATCTGAGTGGTTTCTTGTGGCTCTGGTGAGCAGCTGCAGGTTGTACACAGACAGCAGGCAGACAAGGTGCCCAGGCTGGCTCTGGATGATCTATTTGGAAACTAAACAGAAGCCAGAAGAGTCAACTGTGGCATCCAAACCCTAAACTGGGTAGTGGCTTTCTCTCTTTATTTCTCTGGAACCAACCTAACAAGTTTGGGTGCTCAGACTGACTGTTGCTTAGCCACTGGGAGTTCCTAAGATTCGATGTTATCTATGTGCCCTTCTATCAAGGCGCCTTCTAAGCCCCAACATGGGTCATTTTGAGAATGAGACCCATCATTCTCATTTATCATGAAAAATGTTACTGAGGTGGGTGTTTCGGCACAGTGGTTAATTCCTTAACTGGGGTGCCTGGAACCCGCAGTGGAGTGCTGGATTTAGGTTTGAATACTCTGCTTTTGTTCCGGCGTCCTGCTAATGCATATCCTGGTGTCATCATATAATAGCTCAAGTACCTGAGCCCCTGCCAGCCAAGAGGGAGACCCAGGTGGAGTTCCAGGCTTCTGGCTTCAGCCTGCCCCAGCCCAGACTGTTGTAGGCATTCGGGAAGTGAACTAGCAGGTGAAGGATCTCTCCCTCCCATCACCTCTCTTTATCTGTCTTTTAAATAAAATGAAAATAAGTAAATATAATTTAAACTAAAAAGAAAAATGCTATCACATATAAACCACACCCTAGTCTAAGTTTAAAGAATGGAAAATCATTTTGCTGCCATGATCTTGGGGCCTTTGGAAGGTAAAATGATTTTAGAGAGGGAGGGGATTCTTTGAAGTCTTAACCTTCACTTAGCAAATAGATTAATTATCATTGTGTGCTGCAGTTCTGAATTATTCCTTGCTTTAAGTCTTAAACCAATTAGTGTCTTCATGTTTTCAACATGCTTATGGAGAGACTATTTTATGTCATTTTAGTATCTATTTCATGTGAGGCATTGTGGTAGGCTTTTGTAACATTGTTGAACATTTGTACATTATCACATTTAATCCTAATGGCATCAGATAGTATCATATGTTTTTTAGAGATGAGAACTGAGAGCTCAAAGAAATTGAGGGCCTGTCCATGGCGAACCAGCTGGCAAGTGACCAAGTACAGACCTTGAATACAGGTCTCCTGAATCTCACCTCCACTTTGTTATCCACTGTTTCCAAAAGATTAAGGAAGGATAATATCCCTTATTTTGTGGATCACAGAAGACTAGAACCATCGTCTAGCAATTCGTTGACTTAAATACAGAGAAAGCCTTTTCAAATTATTCTGCTCTTCTAAAACCCATTAGCTTAGAGATTCTCCCTGCAATTTTTCTGTTGACAGATGCACAGTGTACACACACACTCACACACACACTCATACACCCCTGAAGCCATCATAATGTCCTTACTCTGGAAAAGGGCCCTAGGAACAGCTTGAAATTAAGCTTTCCAATCTTGTAGCCCATTGAAAGCTTAATTTTTCAATAGAAAAATTGCTATCATGGTGAATAAAAATCCAGGCATGTGTTTCAGGTATTAACAGGTATTGGTCACTGGATATAGTAATTGTTTGCTGTATGTTGCTTGTACACTGATTGTTGGTAAATCTGGTGTGCTTTTAAAGTCACTAGCAGAGTTTCTATTGGGAGTAGTACTATAGCATCTTGGTTTATAATTGAATAGCCCTTATGTAACCTGTCCACTCAATAATTACAGTTTCTTTTTTTTTAAAAGATTTATTTATTTATTTGAAAGGCAGAGTTACAGAGAGGCAGAGGCAGAGGCAGAGAAAGAGAGGTCTAACATCCACTGGTTCACTCCACAGATAACCACACCAGCCAGAGCTGGGCCTATCTGAAGCCAGGAGGCAGAAGCTTCTTCAGGGTCTCCTATGCTGGTGCATGGTCCCAAGGACTCGGGCCATTTTCTAGTGCTTTCCCAGGCCAAAGCAGAGAGCTGGATTGGAAGTGGAACAGCTAAGACTCCAACTGGCGCCCATATGGGATGCTGGCACTGCAGGTGGCGGCTTTACCCACTAAGCCACAGTGCTAGCCAACAAACTGTAATTTCTCAAACCATGATTATAAAAAAAAAACTGTGACAATTCACCTGCTAATGGGGTTGATCACTTCTTTATTTATTCTTGTCTTCGAAAGCATCTCTGATTTAAGGCTGATCAACCCGAAACATTAAGAGATGTAAGTGTACTGAGTCTCTGTCAAGTACTTGATAAAAACTCTTTTTAAAAGTTTAGATCAGGGCTGGCACCCTGATCTAAATTAGCCTCAATAGGCTAATCCTCTGCCTGTGGCACCGGCACACCAGTTCTTGTCCCGGTTGGGGTGCCGGATTCTGTCCCGGTTGCTCCTCTTCCAGTCCAGCTCTCTGCTGTGGCCCGGGACTGCAGTGGAGGATGGCCCAAGTGCTTGGGCCCTGCACCCCATGGGAGACCAGGAGAAGCACCTGGCTCCTGGCTTCGGATCAGCGTGGTGCACCAGCTGCAGCATGCCAGCCATGGCGGCCATTTTGGAGGGTGAACCAACGGAAAGAAAACCTTTCTCTCTGTGTCTCTCTCTCTCAGACTAACTCTGCCTGTCAAAAAAAAAAAAAAGTCCACTTTTTCCTCACACATAAAATAATGATATCTAAATATGAAAGAAAAAAAGTGGCAATGAACAGGTAACTGAAGCCGTCTTGTTTGTAGAATTTTTATTATTCGGACTAGTAAGTGAGATAATCTGTAATTCACTTGCTAGCATCCTCAGAGAGGAGTCAAGGCACTGCCTCATGGAGCAGAGAATCTATGGAAGTTCCAGGCATTAAAATAATATCTACTTTTATGATAAAATCTCTCATCAAATTAGGTATGAAAGGATGGTATCTCCACATAACACAAGTCCCACATGACAAACTCATAGGTCACATCAGACTGGAAGGTGAAAAGTTGTCAGGCACATGACAGTGAAATCCATTCTTACCACTTCTATTCGATATAGGAGTTGCAACTCAAGCAGTCAGGCCAGAAAAATAAATAAAAGACATGCAAATCAGAAAGGAAAAAGTAAAATTGTCTCTGTTTGCATATATTATATGTAGAAAATCATAAAGATTCCAACAAAATATTTTAGAACAAATAAATGAACTCAGTAACAATATGGGATGCAAAATATGCAAAAATTCATAGCATTTCTAAATACCAATAGTAAACTAACCATAAATGAAATTAATAAATTAATTCTATTTTTAATAATATAAAAATAAAATAGGAAAACTTTACCACAGAGATAAAATATCTATAAACTGGAAACTATGAAACATTGATGAAATAAATTGAAAAGGACAGAAATAAATGTAAATACACCCCACATTCATGGATTAGAAGAATTTATATTGTTAAAGTGACATAACTTCGAAAAGTAATCCATAGATTCAATGCAGTTTCTATCAAAATTATAATGATATTATTCAGATAAATAGAAAAAATCCTCAAATTCTTTCTGTGGAACCACAGAAAGATCCCAAGTATTCAAAGCAACCTTGAGAAAAATGTACCAAGCAGGAAACACCACACTGTCTTATTCCAAAGTATATTACAAAGCTACAGAAATCATAATAGCATGGCACTGGTGTAAAAACAGACATGTAGATCAATGAAACAGAACATAGATCTCAGAAATAAATCCATGAATTTACAGTCAGTTGATCTTGGGTAAAGATTCAAAGAACATACAATGGCAAAACAGTAATCTCTTCAATAAACAGTGTTAGGGAAACTGGATATTGATACACAGGAGAATGAAACCTAAAATGGGTTAAAGACTTAAACACAAGACTTGAAACTGTAAAACTAACAGAAGCAAATATAGAGAAAAAGAGCTTTTGGACACTGACCACGTTTTTAGACATGGTATCAAGACGAAAGGCAACAAAAGCTAGAAGCATCTCAGGATCTTATTTTGAATTATACACATTGCATCAAACTGAAATGTTTTTGCACAGCAAAGGAAATGACAGGGTGGAAAGATAATCTACAGAAGGGAAAATATTACCAACTCTCACAATTGCTAAGGGGTTAACATCCAAAACTTAAAAGTAACAGAAACAACTCAATAGCAAGAAAATAAACAGTCAAAGGACAAGAAGAGACATCTCTCAAAGGAAGACATGCAAATGGGCAATTATACATAAAAAAAAATGCTCTACACCATTAGTAATCATGGAAATGCAAAGTGAAACCACAACAGGAGATCATCTGTTGGGATGGCTATTACCAAAAATGATAAAGATAGTAAGCATTGGCAGAAATGTGGAAGAAAGGAAACCTTTGGAAACTGTTGGAGGAATAAAAATTAGTGCAGCCATTTTGGAAGACAGCACAGATGTTCCTTAAAATTTTTTAAATAGAATTGCCATATTACCTACCAATCCCACTTCTAGTTTTATAGCCAAAGGAAATAAAATCCTTATCTCAAATATGAGTAGCTATCTACACTCCTGTGTTCGTTGCAGCATGATTCGTATTAGCCAAGATATGAAACTAACCTAAGTATCTGTCAACAGCTGAATCAATAAGGAAAACATGACACACACACTCACACAGGAATACTGTTCAGTCTTTGAAAGACAGAAATCTTATCCTTTGCAACAACATGGATGAACATGGAGGACATTTTGGAAGTGAAATAAAGAAGGTGTTAGTTTACATGTCCTCTTACCATGGATCCAGATACAGGCTGCTGCCAGCTGAGAGGAGGAGTGGTCCTTCCAAAGGCAGAGGGGACCATGCCCAGGAGCACTGTGACTCACAACTCACCACACTGCCAAGTGACTTCGAGATTGTGGCCAACTTGCCAGCAGAAGAAAATCCTCCATAGAATGCCTGAAGAATTAACACTGGGTTGGGAATCCTGATTGAGAATACTCGTTAAACCCAGATCAGCTAAAGGCTGATAAGAAATGTTGAAGCTTTTAAGTTCTGCTCATTTTCTTTTTTGCCTTTGTCTTAAAAAAAAGATTTATTTATTTATTTATTTATTTATTTATTTGAAAGGCAGAGTTACAGAGAGGCAGAGGCAAAGAGAAAGGTCTTCCATCCGCTGATTCACTCCTCAGAGAGCTGCAACGGCTAGAGCCATTCCAATCCGAAGCCAGGAACCAGGAGCTTCCTCCAGGTCTCCCATGTGGGTGTAGGGCCGAAGGACTTAGAACATCTTCTACTGCTTTCCCATTGCCTTTGTCTTTTGACAGCTGAAATTAATGGTAAAAGTATAACTCATGCTTTGCTGTGTTTCTTTCAGATGGTTTTTGGAATTCTCCAAGACTCTTTTCTTATCATGATAACATAGAAGATAGAAGGTTGCTGTGAGGATTGGACAAATAGACATTAGGCACTCTGCACAGTCTAAAAAGCACACAATAATTTGGTCACTTTTGTTCTGTTGTTGTGGTAGTGGTGACAGTGCTAACGAGGGTGTCATTGAGGAGGATGGTGGAGACTGTAGTGGTATTAGTTCTGATGGTGATGATGTGGTAGTTATGGTGGTGGTGGTGGCCAGTTGTAATGAAGACAGTGTGGGTGACATTGATGGTGGTAGTGCTGATAGTGGTAGCCATGATGGTGGCGGTAAGGACAATGATGGTGACAGTGGTAGTGAGGGCAGTGGTGGAGGGGGGATGGTGAAAGTTATTATTGTGATATCTTTGGAACTAAGATATATAAGCATTGACTACTCTGGATAAGCTTCTACGCTCCCACCACTCCCTAAATCCATTCAACCTCTAAGCAGCAACCTTTTCTTGGTGACTCCATACAACCACCTACCTGATAAAAGTCTGTCTTTCCATCTTCCCTCTGCCATTTCCCTCTTCCCAAGTTGCATGCATTCTCCTACGACAAGCCCATCTTACCTGCTCCACTGAATTCAGATTATGAGTATCTCTGTATCTTTGCCAAGTACCATTATATTTTAATTGTTCTCCCTTCCTCTTTTGTGTCGTCTGTGCTTTCATCTTTTATATACTTGCAGACCTGTCTTCTGTGGACACCATCATACGAGAGCAGTGCTCATATTTGCACTGGCCTCCACAGGCTATTTGCTGTGTGATGTTGGGTGGTTTAATGTCCTTCCTTTTTGAAAGCTGATGTCTGGCTCAGACACCTGTGTGTCTTTTGGAAGAGCTCTGCTTGAGCTCCAGGCCCCTGGATTGGCTTAGTCTACCTGCCTTAAAGTGACACAGCCAGTTGTTCCTTGCATCATACACTCGCCTTCGTGAATTCTCCTTCTGGGGCAGTCTAAGCTTCTTTAGCCTTGAGTGTTCTGTATGTCAAGAATTGATACCAGTGTAGGTTCAACTGTCAGGGTCACTCTCCTCTACATACAGCAGAGATACCAGAACCCACCTACCCCTCAAGATGAGGTGAGGATTAAATGAGACAGTATACTTAATGTGCCAAGGGTAGCACCTTCCACATATCAAGTGTTCAGTAACTATTGCCAACTGTAATTTTGTATGGTTTAAAGCATCACACAGAAATATCCTTATTCAGGCTTATTCTCCCTCTACAACTGCACTAAAATGCTGAAGACCAAGGTGACTCCACAGGACAGACGCAGCTAAGGTAGAGGCCACAGATGAGGTCCTGAGACCTCTCAGATGAGCAAAAGTACAGGGAAAGTTACAGTACATGGAGAAGAGACTGGGAAAAAGAAGAAAATTAGGTCCCACTTAAATTACCTCTACCCAGCATTAATCACAAAGGCTGTATCACGAGGTCTATTTTTATACCAACATTAGAGGTCAAAGCCAGTGGAGATTTTGAATTTTTTTTTTCTCCTTCTCAAATTACCCTGGACTCAAAGTGGAAAAGATGACCTGTTGGTTTGCTGACTGGATATTTTAGGCAGCGTCATGAGGCACTGACTTTTGTCTCCCTGGGACAGATTAAGTGATGCCTTGTCAACCAGCTGGCCCATTTTGTTAATATTGACAGTTGATCCTAATAATGTGGTCAGCAAAGTAGGACAAGGGCTCCTGTATGATCTACTCTGGCTCCTGGATTCCACATACAGGCTGTCTCCATTGATCAGATATAATCGAATAATGGCTGAAATTCTGCTCCTCGATGGGCCCTATAGGCCATTTCTTTATGACATGATCAAATTGGCCATAGCGCATTCAATTTGTTTTAATGGCCAACACAGATGCAATTAAGCGAATTGGCTGTGCAGCGATCCAAATTGTCCATTAAGAAGGTGGCCGAAATAACTGGACCAAACACATGTATAACCATCCCCCCTCATCCAGCCACTTATTTTGGGATGTCTAGACTTGGTTGCGCCTTTAATTTTCTTAAAATCCTTGTTAACTAGTTCTCTTTAATGTTGATGACACCGATCTCTAGAATTACACAAAGCAGGTTTGGAAAATAAAGAGGAATTTTGAGGATGATCCTTAACTTTCTGCGCTGAGTGAGTTAATAGGAAATAAAACTTCCTTCAAGCTCTGAAGATTTACAAGGTTATGAGAATTAAATGCATTGGTGCAGATTGCTACCAGTATTCATGTTATGAGTAGGGATTTATCTCCCCACATCAGCAGACCCCAAGGTTGTGATCTGGCTCCATAACACGTACCTGCCTTTGAACAATTGACAAACTGACTTCATCTATTCTACTTTGCTAATTCAATCTGTGGAGGATTACCACTCTTGCAGGAATTTTAAAGATGAAAAACACACCTGTTTTATTATTGAACACAATTGATCTGTGAGAACCTGTGCATGGTCAGATGCATATATTTGATTCCTTTATGCAGTTATCAGAGACATTCTGTTTAGGAAATCTTGTTGATTAGGCAAAGGTCGAACAAGATGTTTGCAACAAGAAGTTTATCAGTAGAGAACTAGGTGTTGTCCATGTAAATAGACAAAGATGAATGAAAACAAATTGAACATCCTCATGGTCACGTTGAGCCTCTTATAGTCTATTTTCCATTTCAAGGAGCATTTTTCCTTCATACTACATCAGTCATCAATTGTTGTTAAGAAAAATCAAGAGAGGCATCAAAGTAGAATAATATAGCAAATAAATAAATACATTTCACCTTCTTTCCAAGCAATATTTTTCTCCCACCATTTTCTAAAATTAATAGTATCTCAAGGGGAAATGTTGAATTTCCAAACACATTTTTCACTACAGTCTCATTTTTTTTTTTCTGTAGGACTCCCTCTAGATCAGGTGTGGCTATCTCCATTTGACTTATAAGGGAAACACAGCAAACTCAAGAAACTTACCAAGGTCACATGGTTATTAGTAGCAACAAGGGCTGCTGGCTCCAAGCCTGGCTCCTCTGTGTGGGAAGCTGCATCCCGTTGATTTTAAGGAATGACCTGCAGCCCTACTGAGCATCTCTGCCTTGGAGAAAGGTCATCTCAGTTGCTACATCCCCAGTGTCTCAATGTCCCTGAGTGCGAGCCATTTTCTTGGAGGCCATGTGGTATGATGGTTAGAAAGTGAAGTACTTGGATTTGAAGCCATCCATTCTTTGACATTCATTAGCCATAATGTGGCTCCTCGTTTTACTTAGATATGAACTAAAGTTAATGATAATATCCACCTGCTGGGGTTGTTCTGTGTTATCTCCTGAACGGGTTTGTAAATGCTCTCCTGTTTACCAATATGCACTGACTGGGCAACTATGGGTACCTAGCTTTCAGTAAATATTTGTAAATATTGTTCAGTAAATATCCAGTAAATATCTTGAATTAGAAAGTGAGGAATAAGGAAGACAAAAGTTCTGCATGCTTGTCATGAAGTCATGAATACTCATTCAACATTCATGAGTAGTAACAACAGTGTTAGTAATGGATTATGGTAGAAAGATGGAGCCTTGGTTTCTTCATCTCTATAATGTGCTGAAATAATATTCTTCTCTTAGTGTTTTTGGAATTAATTTAGAAATTTTTGTGCAAGATGCCTGTGACGGAATACACTCTTGGTACTATTCAACTATCATTTATTATTGTCGTTGCTATTATTTAACAGTTTTGGACTTCTCCAAGACTTTGCACACCTGCAGGTCTTATTATTCTTATCAGGTGCTCACTACATGCTGGAAGTTTCACGTACAACACAAACTCTACCTAAAATATTTATGTTCCCATTTTGCAGATTGTAGAAACTGAGGCTCAGATGTGCTCAAGGTCATAGCTGATGGAACTTGGGTGCCATCCTGCTTTCCTGAAAGTCTCCAGTTTCTTTTTTTAAAATAAGGATTTATTTATTTATTTGAAAGGCAGAGTTACAGAGAAGTAGAGGCAGAGAGACAGAGGGAGAGGGAGAGGGAGAAGAAGAGGGAGAGGGAGAGGGAGAGAGAGAGAGAGGTCTTCCATCTGCTCTTTCACTCCCCAAATGGCCTCAATGGCTGGAGCTGGGCTGATCTGAAGCCAGGAGCCAGGAGCCAGGAGCTTCTGCTGGGTCTCCCATGTGTGTACAGGGGCCCAAGGACTTCGGCCAACTTCTACTGCTTTTCCAGGCCATAGCAAAGAGCTGGATTGGAAGTGGAGCAGCCGGGACTCAAACTCGCGCCCATGTGGGATGCAGGAACTGCAGTCGGCGGCTTTACCTGCTGTGCCACAGCATTGGCCCCTCTAGTTTCTTTAGACTCTACATGGCCCCAGCTGGTTGTGCTTAGCCTTCCCCACATCAACGCAGAGGTCAGTCACTGCAAGAGTGAACCTATAGAGTGAAGGACAGAGGAAGCACCGTTCTTGTTGCCTGTGCCCCTGCCTGTGAGGATAAGGCCAGGATGAATATCAAACACACAGCCCAGACAGTAATTCACTGTCACTAAATGACGAGCGAGTCCCTCCTCAGACAGAGACTGCCTAACAGGTGCCCAGTATCCCTGCCCAGTCCCCAGAGGCTCCACGGGAACGCAACCACAGAGGATCTTTGTCATGGTATCATTACCATAAACTCGTGTCAGGTCACACCTCATATTTCCTCTCGATTTAGAGAGAAAGATTAATTTTGTGGTCCTGAGTTAATACCTCGCCTTCTGCCCTGCCACCCAGCTTCTCCATAGGCCATTTATCAGCCTCAAAATAGTCATCGTTTATAATCCACAGCAAATTTAATAATACCTGTGAAACACGAACCGCCTCATCAGCCTTCTCTTTTCTTACAGTGGCACAATTAGCCAGATGATGAAGTTCTTTAACATGAAGGAAAACACTAAAAAATATTGATTTTCTTCAGAGCCATAAGATTAAATATATCATTCCATACTGAAGTGGGAACTAATTTAGAAGAGATGTATAAATCTAGAACTATCTGAGTGTAGTGACATTTAAAAAAAAAACCTTAACCAAATATTACATACAGATGTGTGTGTGTGTGTATACTTCTCTATCATTAAATTACCGTTTGGATTTCCACTAATAAAATATAAGAACTTGTTTCTGTATTAGGCAAGTCACTCCCATTATTAATTTGTTAGATAAATGGCTTCTATATCTCGAAACTTTAAATGAAATGGAATTCACTAATCCTAATTGCTTTGCCTTCTACCGGAATTTTTTCCCATTAGTTCAGCATGTTTTTTCCCCCTCTTTTCCACTTGAAGAGAGGAGCCTTCTTCAACTTAAAGCCTTAGGGTATACTTCCTGGGTTTATTAATTATCAGGTATTCATTCAGAGGGGTTAATTAAGCAATAACTTTCTGTTGACTGCAGTATACAAGGAATAAAAGGCTTGACTTCGTCTGCTGATTAAGCACCTAGTGACCATGCCTTCATTTTCTTCCCTGTAGTTGAGTGAAATAAAAATCTTTAAATTTTTTTATTTATATAAGGTGCACCAACTTCATGTATTTCATGGATACAGAGTTAAAAGCATAGCAATACTTCCTACCTACCTTCCCTCCTGCCCACAATCCCACCCTCCCTCCTCCTTCCCTTCTTATTCTTTTAATTAAAGCCTTTGGTGAGTTCTGGTCTTGGGTTGCAAGGCCACTTAGGAGGCCAGTTAAAATCAGTTAATATTTACAACTCAAGTCACCTTGAGATCATCCAGCCAGAGAAGGGGAAATTTTATCCCTAGTATCTTCTCTAAGAATCACCGTTCTTTTTTTTGTTTTTTTCTAGCCCACAGCTTAAATGTTTCCATGTTTCTTCCTTTCAGCCAATTGTTCAAGACACCTTTCCTTTACTAGGAATTCACTGGGTCTGCAGCATGCTTTTGTGCCACAGAAAGTAATGACTGATTTTCTTCCCTTCCTTAGGGAGTTCAGTAAAATCAAAATAAGTCAAAACCTGATAACTCTACAACGCAGGCATGGGTGGAGGTGGTTTACAAGCTGTCCTTGAAATTTCTGTTGGTATTAATTTCAGCTCACATTCAGGGGTTACTGTCTCCAAATGAAAAGGATGAGAGAACCACATCACAGCTGCAGGGATGAGAGCTTCCTGGCCATTGGCCCGACCTCAGTGATCAAGAGAAGAGAGGTGAGTACCCTCACCAGGACCACTGGTCAACTTCTAGGGGGTAACAAGATTTAAAAAAAACAAAAAACCTTCAAAGCCAGGATCCTGGGATGTTCTAGGATGTTTCTATGGGAAGAGGAGAAAAAGGAGATCTTTTGGAAAATTTATGCATAGAAATTTCCAAATCCATAACTAACCTTGCCTGAAAGTTGCATGACAACACTAGAAAGTGGGAAACTGCCTCACCATATCCCCAAGTCCCTTTTCTCCCGGGCCTCCCTTTTCTAGAGAAGTCAAGTGAGTTGGCTCCTTGCCTAGAAGAGATAGCATGTATTGCCGTGGTCACAAATTCAGGATTGGGGTGATTTCCACATGGATCTGAGCCATGGCTCTGCCATTTATTAGATGAGTTGAGTGACCTTGAGTTCTCTGAGACTCATAAACATACAATCTTGTTTTTTCCTATCAAATAGTGTAACTATTTGATAAGATAGGTATTTCTCTAATTCACATATAACAGATGGGGAAATGGAGGAATACAGAGGTTAAGTAAATTATTCAAAGCCACTCAGCTATTTCAAATGTTGATATGAGATCCACTAAGATGTGGGTGAAATCTTTGGGGTGAGGCTAGTTCTACGAAGGACATGAAAATATCAGTAGTTGCTATCATTCCATGCTAGCTTAGCTGCCTTTTGCCTACCAAAATGCTCTCTGTCTGAAATAAACAGGTGTGTACTATGACTATTTTTTTTCCTTAAAATGTAACAGATAAATATGCTTTTCTTCCACAGAATTCAGATGTCCCAACACACACACATACACATGAATGCAAATAATCTTGCTTATAAGTCTTTATGCTTGGTAAAATGTGCAGAACACCAAAGGTATCAGGAGGCATACATACCTAAGACCACATAAGGGATTACAATACTCGCCCTCAAGAAAGGACATCCCTGTACTAGACAGAGATCAAAAATGCATATGTGGTGGTTCTCTCCCCAAGAGCATAATATTGAAAGGAGGAACAAGAGCAACTGCACACACACACAAAAAAACAACAACAACAACAACAAAAAAAAAAACAACAAACAGTGCTTCAGCCAGGTGACAGAACTCAGCACCATCAGCTGTATCTCAGGTTGATCATGTGTCTCTGGTTTGGTGCTAGAAGAATGGCACTTCACCTCTGGGGTCTTCCTCCCTCTAACCTGCAAACTCAGTCTCATCATGACAGATCCACCAGAAGACCATTCTACAGAACAACTGGCCGTATTGCTCCAAATTATCAGTGTGGTCAAAAACAAGCCAACAGGAACTTCTGGAAGACATGATGACTAAACACATCATGATGCCCGGGTTGGGATCCTGGAATAGAAAGACATTAGACTGAAAAAAAATTCTAAGGAAATCGGAATCAATTATGGACTTCAGTTAATAGTAACATAACAGGGTTAGTTCATTGATTGTAACAAATGCCTCATAGTAACCTAAGATGTTAATAAGAGAAACTGCTTGCAGTAGCAGGGGGTGAGTGACATATGAATTCTGCACAGTCTACCCAGTTTTTTCATATATCAAAAACTGTCCTTAATGGCTATTAATAAAAATTACAGAAGTAATTTTTTCAAACGCATACAGCAAACAAAAGGATACCTTACTGACTCTGCGTCAAGCTTCTACTGCCATGCCCACACCAAGGGAAACCCGAGCCAGGCAGATGAAGTAATATACGCGTTCAGATGGATGGAGGTCAAACGTTCCCTCCCTTGGACTGTCTGCTTTCCATCCTGGAGCCCCTTTGGCCAGGGAGCCTCAAATCTTGGAAGTTCTCAAACAAAAACTGGGCCCTGTCTGAAGATACAGCCTTCTGTCACCCATCAGGACTCTGTGGGCCCATGGCTTCCAGACTTCTCTGTCTGTGCTCACGGGCATGCCTCTGTGCTCCTGTGTGGGAAGGGCAGAGGAAAACGACTTGTTAAGTGGTTAACCTGTGCAGGCCCTGTGTTTGTAGCAGGTACCTGCCTTCAGGAAGCCTACAGTGCCCTGAAGAACAGGGAGGCAGCCCCACCTGAGAGTGACACCAAAGTTCCCATAGTGAGCATCTATGGCAACAGCTGTGAAGGGTGGGAAGGAGGTCATATATCACCATTAGGACCAAGAGGAAGAATCTAGAAGGTTGATGATCACAATGGCACACAGTCCTGTGGTTCCTCTGGTGAGCCCACAGCCCTCTCCTTAGTTACCTTATTCCTGGTCTTTGGTGCAACAAGCTAAATTCAGCATTTCCAAGGACAAAATAGGAGCAGTTGTGACCATGAGACTACAAACGCTTTTTCTTAAGGTGTCGCAAGGGACAGGCTCTGGGGCAAGTGCAGGCAGCAGATGGCTGGGCCGTGCCTGCTGCTTCCAATCACATCTTGCACCACTGGGCTGGTGCATCCTATGTACTCAGCAAGATTCTGCTGAATGGGGGGAAAGCGCCAGTATGTGCTCCAGATCTGGAAAGTGCATACTCTTGGTGTTTGGTGAGCGAAATCCAAAACCAACAAGAAAGAACAAGAAGCCAGAAATGGGAAACTGAAAACGTCACGCTGTCCTGGAGAGCTGTGTTTTGGTTTAAGTTTATGGTCCTGGAGTAAAGGCAAGGAGAAAAACTGGTTCTTCAAGTTGGTGTGGGCAGAGAGGGGCAGGAAAGTGGTGGGAGAGGAGATGGGGGCAGGGAGCAGGCTGGGGAGAGATGAATGAGAAAGTCAGGGAAGAAAGAGAGGAGGACAAGGAGCCTAAATTCAATTCATTATTATTGTTGTTGTTGTTTTGCAAACTAGAACCTTTGAATTTCAGGTATGGGGTGAAAATAAACACTGAATTCACTTATTAATATACATATATGAAAGACATACAGGTAGAATTTCATTCATATATATGAAAGGGTTCATATATGCATAACTAAACACACATGTATACATATATAAATAAGGGAAACACCATTTACTGGAAATTAAAAAAAAATATCATCTATGCCCTGCCTTCCTAAAAACAAAATGGTTTGTTTCCTGTTAAGAAAACTATCAGTGTGGGAAGTATGTGTGTCATGGAGGGAGGTTCAGTGAGGAATGAGAGAATTTTCAGTGATGCAACGGAATCCCAAGATGCTTGGTTTTAATGACTGCAGCCATGATAAAATATGACTTCCACGTTTAATCTCTGACTCCAGACTACACACTGCCGAACTCCAGCAAAGATGCCAGGAGCAGCCAGGGCCACCAGACATGTTCCCTCCAACAGACTCTGTTGGCTTGGAGTGACGGCTGCTTCTAGCAGGCACTGGGACAAAGCTTGCTGCACTGTACACCTCCCAAGAGAGCAGAGGCTCTGGTGGACAGGGCATGGCAAACATGCCCGACTGTGCCGGGCACATCCAGTAGCATGGAAGTCTGCAACCAGAACACTCACACCTGCCCATCGTTTCCAGAGCCAGAGCAGACAGATCTGTTTCTGTGAGACACTTCTGGGAGGATGTGCGTATCCCATATCAGAGTGCCTGATTCAAGTCCTGGCTGCTTTGCTTTATGAATCTGCTTCCTATTAATTTGCACCCTGGGAGACGGCAGATGGGGAGACCCGAGCTGAGGTACTTGGGTCCCTGTGTTCAGGGCTCGTGACTTCCGCCTATCCAAACTGTGCACCCTTTTCCCTACAGAGTGCCTGGGCTACAGGAGTGTTCCCAAACTTCTCTCAGCAAAACAGTCACCTAGGATGCTTACTAAACACATAGCTTCCCAAGTCCTTCCTGCAGATCTCAACTTCAGTTGCACATTAGATTCAACTGGGGAGCTTTTAAAACTCCTGATGACCAAGCTGTCTTCCAGGCCAATTCCATCAGAAACATGGGTGTGGGATGCGGGCATCAGTAGTTTTAGAGCTCCCAGGTGATCCCCATGTGTAGCCAGGTTTGAGTGCCACTGTAGGCTTTGTGATTCAGCAGGTCTGCTTTGGAACCTTGGAACCTGGGTGAGCAACAGGTACCCCAGGTGAGTCTCATTGTCATGCAGTGACTTTGGAAATACAAGTTGAGTATCCCTGATCTAAAATACTTGGGGCCAGAAGTGTTTCTGACTTTAGATATTGTTTCCAGATTTTGGAATATCTTTAATATATATAATGAGGCCGTCGCCGCGGCTCAATAGGCTAATCCTCTGCCTGTGGCGCTGGCACACCAGGTTCTAGTCCCAGTCAGGGCGCCAGATTCTGTCCCGGTTGCCCCTCTTCCAGGCCAGCTCTCTGCTGTGGCCCGGGACTGCAGTGGAGGATGGCCCATGTTCTTGGGCCCTGCATCCACATGGGAGACCAGGAGAAGCACCTGACTCCTGGCTTCGGATCTGCGCGGTACGCCGGCCGCAGCGCGCTGGCCGCGGTGGCCATTGGAGGGTGAACCAAAGGCAAAAGGAAGACCTTTCTGTCTCTCTCTCTCTCACTGTCCACTCTGTCTGTCTATATATATATAATGAGATACCTTGGGAGTAAGACCCAAGTTAAAACATGAAATTCATTTGTATTACATGTATGCTTTATACATATAGCCTGAAGTTCATTTTATAGAATATCTTTAATGATTGCATTCACAAAACAGAGTTTTACAATGTGGAATTTCCCATAAGTGGTGTCATGTTGGTACTCAAAAAATTGAGATTTTGGGGCATTTTATATTTTGGATTTTTGGCTTAGGGGTATTCAACCTGTACTGGACCATAGCCTTGGCACCAGATCCAGAATTGTTTCTGAAAGGCCAATTTCTCATATTATTGTTCAGTCAGAACTCACTCCTGGGCACAGCTCAGGGCTCCAGTAGTAGACTCCTGATCATGTTGACCGGTCACATTCTCTCACCTGGGTTATAGGAAGAGGGGTGTCCCCTGGTTGCAAATGATTATTTTCTTGTAAGAAGATAAAAAATAGATTTTGGATTGCCTTTTTTATCCCTGCATGGTGAAATTGGGACAAAAGAAGGAAAGAAAACGTAGTGGAGACCAACTGAGAGAAAAGAAGGTATTAAAAGACAAAATGGGGAAGGAAGGAGAAAGGGAGAGGTACACATAGATCCTAAAATCTTTCTTTCCATTCCTGCTTCAAAATCCTCGTGAGGCCAAAGGGCCTACTCTACCGGTAGGTTTATAAGATACTCCTTAGTTCTTTAAGTTCTCTATGTGTTTCAATGCACTTCTTTGTATTTTCCAGATCAAGTGGATTTTTCTCTCTTGCATCTGCAAAACATCTGAGAAACTAATTCTAGAGCTGGCGTTGTGATGTAGTGGGTTAAGCTGCTGCTTGTGATGCCTATAATCCCACATGGGTGCTGGTTCAAGTCCTGGCTGCTTCACTTCCAATCTAGTCCCTGCTAACATACCTAGGTAAGCAGCAGAAGATGACCCAACTGTTTGGACCCCTGTACCCACGTGGGAGACCTATATGGAGTTCCTGGCTCTTGGTTTCAGCCTGGCCCAGTTCTGGCTGACATTTGGGGAGCAAACAGTAGATGGGAAATGTGTGTGTGTGTGTCTCCTCTCTCTACAACTCTGCCTTGCAAATAAATAAATCTTTTTAAAAGAAACCACTAATTTCATGAAAAATAGCATCAAGAATGGCATACAAGAGTGCAGGTGGAATGATGGGCTGTAAAAATTTGTTGAATCCATCCTATCAGATCATCACTGTCTTTCGCCAGCCTCAAACTTAGATAATCAAGACAGACAATGTTGCTAGCTGTGTAGACTTATGTATGTCAGTATCTCCCAGTCTCAATTTTTTCTTCTAAAATTAACTGCATCTACCTCATCATACGTTGTGAAATGGGATAATAAAATAGGTCTAAACTTTCAGTAGATATACCAGAGATGCCACTCTTGGCCATTCTGCAAGATAAGATAAAAACACCATTTCCCAGAGGTTATCCTGCCATGTAGTGGATTTATGCAACAAAGTTAAATAAGTAAAAGGAATAATAGTTTACAGGACGACAAAACAGCTTTCTTTCCTGCTGTCCTTCTCAGAGCTGTTAATTACCAATGTGTAATGGGAGTCTTCAACACAAGCATGTGATAGGTGGAGCTGTCATGTGTTACAGGACTGTCTAATCTATAGAGGATTCCACAGGACTAGTGTCCTAAAGGGCACACCTCTGATGTTCCCTGCTCATTTCCAAACAGAGCTTCATGAAGCTTGGTGATCCCGAGGGATCGTTCTCAGGGATTCTGCATCAGTGTAGATGGTGATGGCCAAGTTGAATAAAATCCCAATGCCTTTGCCTCCCCTGAGTAACCTTCCAGCTCCACATTAGGAACTAAGAATTTAAGTTTTTAAACAATGGGAAGAAAAAATATAAACTGTATTTATGTATGTATATACACATATTTTCTTTTGAAATTATATATATATATGTATATATATGGTTGTTGGCCTTTATCGGAGCTTGTGAATTCATGAGTAATTTCCATGTGATGCGTTCACCATTTTCCCCAGAGTCAAATGAACAATACATGTCTTCATTGTCTCAGAAACCCCCTTTCCTAATCACAAATTGTTTCATTTTCCTCTTTAAAGTGGGGCTTATTGAGGTATGATTTATAAACAATAAAATTAACATTTTATGTTCAGTTACAGGAATCCTGACAAATATGTGTTGGTATATCACCACTACACTCAAGACACAGAATATTTCCATTACCCAAAAACATTCCCTGTGTCCATTTTTAATCAACCTCTTTCCACCCTCAGCCTCTGGCAGCCACTGAAGTTTTCTGTTCTTCTAACTCTCCGTTTGTATTTTTCCTTTCTAGAATGTCATCTAATTGGAATCATACAGCATGTTTACTTCTGAATCTGGCCTTCTTCACTAACTGCAATGCATTCGAGGTTAGTTCTTGTTGTTTCGTGTATGCAAAGTGTGTGTTTTTTTTTTTTCATCACTGAGTTGCATTTCATTATGTGGATATACCATAATTTGTTTACCCATTCACCAGGGCTGACACTTGGGTGTTTCCCATATTCTGGCAATTAAGAATATATGTAACATAAACATTTGTACTCAGATTTTTGTGTGAAAGCATTTTCATTCCTCTTGTGTAAATATCCAAGGATGGAACTACTGGATCACATCTAAGTATATGTTTAATTTTCAGAAAATGCCAGACTACACTGTAAAGGGCTGTACCATGTTGTATTCCAGCCAGCAACGAATGAGAACTTCAGTTTCTCCCATTCTTATTAACACCTGGAATTACCCATTTACCTTTGAAAAATTATTTTAGACATTCTCATCCATAGAACGCAGTGGTGCCTCACTGTGGTTTTCACTTGAATTTCCCATGTGACTGATGTTTTTCAGCATCATTTCATGTCCTTATCGATCATTCAACGTCTTCCTTGGTAAAGGACTATTCAAATAGCTTGCCCATTTTTATTAGGTTGTTTCCTTATTACTGACTTTTAAGAATTTTTTCCCCTTTTAGAATTCTTTTTTTTTTTGCTTATCTTTTTTATTAATATAAAAAGAACACTTTAATGTAGTTCACAGATACAGTGCTAAGAATATAACGATACTTTCCTGATCCCTTCCTTCCCTGTCTCCCTCCTTCTCCCATTCCTTTTTTCCTTCCTAATTTCTGAGATAACATGTTTTTAATTTATTTTATAGTCAAAGACTTAATGTTCCACTAAATAAAAAGTTCAACTAGTAAAGATTCCCGATACTAACTGTTCACCGGGTATGTATTTTGCAAGTATTTTCTGAAAGCTTGTGACTGGTTTATTCATTTTAACAGCGTCTTCTAAAGGGCAGTAATTTGTTATTTTTATGATGTCCAATTTGTCAATTATTTTTAAATTAATTATACTTGTTGTGTTGTGTCTAAGAAATCTGTGCTTAACCCAAGATTTTCTCCTATCTTTCCTTGAGAAGCCTTATTTTTAAATTTTACATTTAAGTCTGTTACCCATTTTCCTAAACATTATTGAAATACAGTATATATGCCAAGAGATGCACATAGCGTACAGATAATTGAATATTTTTATCCTCTGAGCACACTCATAGCCAACACCCAAATTAAGAACAGAACATCACTACTATCCCAGGAGTCTTCACTAATTGTTGTAGATGGTGTAAGTTATAGACCAACATTTATTTGTTTTGCATAAGGATGTCCAAGTAAGCCAACTCTATTTGTTGAAAGATTATCTTCACTATTGACTCCTTATGTATATCTAATTTCTACTCATTTTTAGGAGTTGCCCTACAGTTGAAACATATGTATTTTTAAATTTATTGCAGTCAACTACCTATAACATTTTAATCCTACACATAAAATATTGAAAGGACATTCCAAAGATGAACTTTCAATTCCCCATCAAGATAGGCCCTGTGTCTCTGAGTCTCATGAGTGGGGATCTCCCGGTGATGCTGCCCCTTCCCCCCTACACCCCAGCAGCAAAACTGTGCTTTGTATCCGTGTTGAGTCTCATGTGGGGCAGTTTATTGCACCCTAGCTAGCAGTAAGACATCTCTGTTGGTACTGATACAGTATTTGGGTCCCAGAACTCTTTCCTGACCTTCTCCCAGATAAAGGGTGATTTGTCCTTTACCTTCCCTGATCTCTAGCATAATGGGTTCCCCTTTGGTCCCTGGAGGCTCTGGGTAGATCAGCCCTCTTCGGGAATCTTATGGGAGGAAAGGGCCCTGGTGGGTCTTTCTGCCTTCCCAGATGACTTTGCCCCCCTCTTCCAGACTTGCACCACAGAAGGAGCTCTCTCTGGTCCCCTGCAGGGTCCCGGTCTCACCTGTGGGCCTGGGTGGAGGGCCATGCTGAAATTCCTGGAAGTAGTGAGAGCTTCCATGCCTCCCAGGGTTCCATATGTTCATGTTACCCAGATTCAATCTTTAGCCATTTGTTAAAAGATTAGGATGGATCCTGGCATTATTTTTTCTGTGGCCTGCCATGGCGGACCTGTGCTCCCATCCGATGTCTCCTTAGTAAAGCCCACCTTCACTTCAGAATTGGGCCACTGAGTGCCCGAAAACCTCAACTCGCTCATGGAGTCAACAAAGGTTGTGACTTCATTTATTGTCACTTTCCCTTATTGTTAGGACAGGAACAATATTCTTTGCGGTTCCCACACCCAAAGTATAAACAAACACACACACTCTCTCTCTCTTTCACTTCTCTCTCTCTCTCTCTCTCTCTCTCTCTCTCTCTCTCTCTCTCTCTTTGAAAGGCAGAGAGAGAGTGAAGGGAGGAGATGGACAGAGATCTTCCAACTGTAGTTTACTTCCCAAATGGCCTCAACAGCCAGGGCTGAGCCAGACTGAAGCCGGGAGCCCAAAAACTATCTAGGTCTCCCACATGGGTGGTAGGGACCCAAGTACTTAGAACATCTTCTACTGTTTCCCCAGGCGCATTAGCAGGGAGGTGAGTTGGAAGTGAAACAGCTGGGACTCAGCCGATACTCCAGTGTGGGATAACATAGTCACAGGTGGCAGCTTATCGAGCTGTGCCACATGCTGGTTCCTCTCTCTCTACACAAAGGTCCTAAGCATTCAGGAAATACCCCATTCTGTCAGATACATACAGATGGTAGACCAGATCAGGAAGTTGCTTGATGGTCCAGCCAGTCATTCAAACAACTAATTCCATTAGGCTTATTTTTCTAAAATATATATGTAGGCATTGATTTTAATTGAATATTGATTAATCTGTTGATATATAGACACAAAAATCCCACTGAAAAATGTCTGCTAAAATATTTCTTTCTATAAGACTTGTTTACTTATTTGAAAGGCAGAGTTAACAAGAAGGAGAGACAGAGATCTTCCACCTGCTGTTTTACTTCCCAGAAGGCCTCAACAGTCGGGGCTGGGCCAGGCCAAACACAGGAACCTGTAACTCCATCCAGGTCTCCTGTGAGGGTGGAAGGGGCCCGAGGACTCGAGCCATAATCTGCTGCTCTCCCAGATGCATCAGTGTGGATTTTGATTGGAAGTGGAATACCCAGGACTTGAACCAGCGCTCCTAAGGGATCCCAGCATCACAGGCAGCAGCTTAACCTGCTGGGCCACAATACTGGCCCCACTGCTAATACATTTCTAGGCAGATGGTTTCAGCTTGGAATTCTTGGGATTCTTTTTTCAATGCCTGTGTTTCCTTACTTTTTAAGCTACAGTAAAATAATTCAGCACTTGTGTTAGTTTCCTAGGGCTGCCCTGACAGATCCCTTCACACTAGGTGGCCACGATAACAGAAGTGTTTTCTCACACTATTTGGGGCCAGAAGTCTGAAATCAAGGTGTGAACAGAGTTCGTTGCTTTTGGGAGGCACCTCAGGGAAAAATCTACTCCATGCCTCTCTGCTGGTGGTAGTGAACCTTGGTGTTCTCTGGCCTGTTGATGCCTCCTCCATCTCCTGTATCCATCTTCAGATCACCTTCTTCTCTCTGTCTCTCTGCCCCCATCTCTTCTTATAACAACACTTGGTACTGGGTTTAGAACCCACCTTCAATCCAAGATCACCTCCTCTTTGAGATTCTTAATGACACCTTTAGAGTCATTTTCACAGGGCCTTGGGGTTAGGGCTAGAAATGTATCATTTTGGGGTCCTATGTTACTCCCAGTCTGTGCTTACCACATCAGAGATCTTGTATTGTGTTTACATTGTAGGTTTTGGATGCCCCTGAATCAGCTTCACTTGGAAGATGGAAGCCAGGGAGAATCACTGGTCATTGAAATGGGTGCTGAATATTTGTTGGTGTCACTCAGAGCCAAATGATTTAATCAGTTGTCACTACTGATATTTTTTTTAATGAAAATCATTGAACTTGATCTTGCCGGACTTGATTTTTAGCTAATATCAAATGAATTTTAATGTGGTCTGCAATTCCAAATTGAAACAGCACATCATTGCCATGAAGCCCACAAAAAACTGAAGCAAAACCAAGTCAGAAGTAGTTAATGAACTCAAGTTAACTTGATGAAGACCACACACGTCAACTTCCGTTCGGCAGCAGCAGACTCACGTCTTTAGTGGCATTAAGATGAGCGTCCACGGTGCCACCACAATTGGAATGGTGTAATTGTGCTACTCAAATAGTTTAAGAGCTGAATTCGTATACTGGCTGATCCCTGGATGCAAGACCTTAGGTAAGTTACTCCACTTGGAGTACCTCACTTTCTCCATCCTTTAAATGGAATAATGCTGCTTCCATTATCTCGATGTTGTACCGAAACATTGATCAAGCAAAGACCAAGCACTAGCAAATGCTGATAACCTTCTGTTGGGATCTTATTGTGTTATTCATTTAATCAACAGCCTTGCCCCACATGGACTGATTATGCAATGGCTCATGGTACTGCTGTGTTCATGCTGCAATGAAACCTAGAAAGAGCCCTGGAATGGAAGGCAGGAGAGGTGACTTCTAACCCAAATATCACCAACCATCCAGCTCTGTAAGCTGCAGTAAGTTTACTTCTCCGGGTCTCAGCTGGCTGAAATCCCGAATGAAGTACCAGAGGGTTGTGAGCCATCTCCCGAGTGCCTCATACTCGTCCTTTGCAGTGTGGCTGGCAGGCAGACATTCGGCCTCACTTGTCATTCATTCCAGGGTTTCACACCACTGGTGATTCACCAATCATCTTTGAACTCAGAGAGTAAAATAAGCACAATCCAGAGAATAAACACTAAGCCTATCTTTGCCAGAAAGAAGATTCTGATTTGGGATTAAAACACATGCCAAAATAGGGTTTTTTTTTTTCTGCTAGGCCCAGTGCAGAGCCTGTTCAAGGCACCCCTCCCAGAGCACCTGGCACAACCCCAACCTCACTCTCACACAGCCTAGTGTTTACAGCCACTCCACAGCCTCCCAAGTATGTATTTCATAAAAGGAGGGCCTGTCCAAATCCCCTGTAATGTCTCCAGGGGGAAAGAACAGAGTCAGTAATCTGGGCCGTGTCTGCATGCTGTAAATTCTCCAACCCCCTTCTCCCTCTGCAGACTCTCGCACGCACACACATCAGCCCAGCCGTAAATACATACACTCCCAGTTAATAGGCTAGGGACTCCAGTCACAGTTACAGTCTAATAAAGCTATCTGCAGGGTATGTGCAGAAGTACGTGTGTGTGTGTGTGTGTGTGTTGGCAGGACGACTTGTAAGCTTCCTCCTCCTTGACATGTGGTCCTAAATTCTCAACACGTGACATTCCTCTGGGACATTTAAATAAGCTGTCCTCATAGTTTGCAAGCCTTAAAACACGGGGCTCCTTCTTCAAAACGTACAGATCTCCAAACAGTGATGGCAGTGTTAAATCAAGTGTGAGAACTTCTTAGTTCAAAGTCCTGTGCATGCGTGCAGGTTGTGAGCAGCTGGCCACGTGACCATAACACATATTCTGCATCAGATTTCCCCACCATGCACCATTTCTTCAGGATATATCCTCCTGACTCTTGGATGCATGTGGTATCAAGGAAACAAGTCGTCTTTGGAATTAGACTGACCTGGGTTTTTATTTTGAGAAGCAGAGAGAGAGAGAGAGAGATACAGAGACCAAGAGCAGTGTCCTCAACTCGTTCACTCTCCAGATGTCCACCAAAGGCCATATCAGGGAGAAAGGAACTCAAGGCAGGTCTCCCTTGTGGGTGGCAGGAACCCAAGTATTGGAGCCATCAGCCACCACCTGCTGCCTGCCACACTCTGCCTGGGCCAGGAGCAGCAGCAAGGAATCCAACCCAGGTTCTGTGATGCAAGACGTATCTTACCCTTAAGTGCCAGGCCACACACACCCCCACCCCAGCCCAGGCCTGGGTTTGGATCCTGTGGGACCGAGTGCCAACAGAACCACCTTGGACACGTCTACTTCTGGCTTTGAGCTTGTGTCAGTGGGGACCGGGCCCAGCAGGGAATGCAGGAATAGCTCTGTGGGGAACTGCAGGCTGGCCACCTGTGAGAACCTCCTCATCTGCATAGCTTGCAGCAATCAGTCGACCACAAGGCCCACGAAAACAGCCAGGTGAAACAGATGAAACAGAATGGACTCTGCATAAACAACTAGGAGGAAGCCGGTGAAACAGATGAAGTTGAGGCAGGACGGACTCTGCATAAACAACTAGGAAGAACCAGGTGAAACAGATGAACTTTCAACCTGAGACTATTCGTGTCCTTTCATCTGATTGGACGATACCAGCGTGAACTGCACGTGAAGAGAGCCGCTATTGGCTGTGGAGCGGATGCTCCACGGGACTTGGGGTGTAAAGGGACATTGGGAATTGGGCTTTAAGCTCCTCCTTCTCTTTTCCTCTCTCCCCACTTTCCTTTTGCCCCCACAAGTAAAAGTTCCTTGAGAACTGAGAAAGGGTGAAAGTTCCTTGAGAACCGATGAACAGTGACCATGCCGTGACTACGTTGGACCCTCGCTGGTGAGGGTCCGACATAGCTCCAGGACCCAGGTTGGCACAGACTGTGTTCCGGCAAAGGCAGAAGCGCTACAGAGAAAGAAAAGCGCCTGTGGAAGGCGGGCCGGCCCTCCTCTCTGTTCTAAGGAGGCCCCTGGGCTCTGCCTCGGGCCAAGCCAACAGGTGACCTCTGAAGGCCTCCCTGCAGGCCAGCGTCTGTCCTGGGCGCTCACCCAGGCCTCAGCCATGGTGGACACAGCTGCGAGGGGAGGGGGCAGGGAGAGGAAGACCTATAAGCCAGCTCTGGCGACTGCACAGTCCCCGCATGTGTTTTCTTGGCTGGGACAGCGAACTTTCTGGCTGCCAAGTTTCTGGAGCAGGACCGGTGTTCCGCGGCTGCCATTGGTCGGCCGCGGCTGTTGCTAAGTGGACGGACCAATGGAGAGCGAGGGGCGTTCGGATCTGCCCGCTGTGGGCGTGACTGCCTCCGAACCCCGAGGCTGCAGCCCAGGCTACTGGGCTCCCTACGAGGGGCTGGGCTGGGTCGGGGTCGCAGCCGGCCTGGCGCAGCCCGGCGCGCCCGAGAGGCTGGGCCTGCGGGGCGGTTCACCTGTCAGGCGCACAGCTTTGCACAGCCTGGAGGGACAGGGCCGGACGCACAGGTTGGGCTGCTTTTTCCCTTCTCGGTGCAAGTGTGTGGTTTGTGTTTTAATAATTATGACAACTTGGTGAACTCTCGCGAGAGCGCCTGCTGCTTTTCCTGCCACCCTCCTAGCCCTTGTCTTCAACTGGGCTTTTCCACACTTCTGCAGCTTGGGTCCCACACCTCTCTATACACACACACGCCCAGATCCTGCCCACACACCGCACACATCCTACATACACACACCCCCTACACACCCAGATCCTACCCACACACCGCACACATCCTACATACACACACCCCCTACACGCCCAGATCCTGCCCACACACCGCACACATCCTACATACATACACCCCCTACACGCCCAGATCCTGCCCACACACCGCACACATCCTACATACACACACCCCCTACATGCCCAGAGCCTGCCCACACACCGCACACATCCTACATACACACACCCCCTACACGCCCAGATCCTGCCCACACACCGCACACATCCTACATACACACACCCCCTACACGCCCAGAGCCTGCCCACACACCGCACACATCCTACATACACACACCCCCTACACGCCCAGATCCTGCCCACACACCGCACACATCCTACATACACACACCCCCTACACGCCCAGATCCTTCCCACACACACCACATGCACCCTCCATGCACCCTACACACACAGATCCCTAGATGCACACACACACTACCCATACACAGCACACACCCTACATACACACACCCCCTACACGCCCAGATCCTGCCCACACACCGCACACATCCTACATACACACACCCCCTACACGCCCAGATCCTGCCCACACACCGCACACATCCTACATACACACACCCCCTACACGCCCAGATCCTGCCCACACACCGCACACATCCTACATACACATACCCCCTACACGCCCAGATCCTGCCCACACACCGCACACATCCTACATACACGCACCCCCTACACGCCCAGATCCTTCCCACACACACCACATGTACCCTCCATGCACCCTACACACACAGATCCCTAGATGCACACACACACTACCCATACACAGCACACACCCTACATACACACACCTGCTACACACCCAGATCCTACCCACACGCACCACACGCAGCCTACATATACATACATGCCGAGACCCTACCCATACATAATACGTACCCTACATACACACACCACTACACACCCAGATACTACCAACACACACCATATGCACTCTACATATGCACACATGCCTAGATACACAGAGACCCTACCCATACATACCACAAACCCCCTACATACAAACATCCCCTACACCTACATATACCCTACATATACCCTAAATCTACCCTGAATACACACCCAGACCCTACCCATAAATGCCACAAGCACACTACATAGACACACCCCCTACACACCCAGACTCTACCCACACACACTACATAGAAACACACATATTCTACACAAACACTACATACACATACACCCTACAGACCCTATACACACACCCTACAAACACACACACCCTAGACACACGTCAAACAAACACACACCCTACACATGACATACATATGCTGGCCTCGAAGGGCACAGCTTCTTTGCTTCAAAGCTGGAAAAAATAAGGTACAAGTTGTCCAGAAAGGAAAGAGAGTTGAGGCAGGCTGTGCTGGGAACTTTAGATTAATAGACATACTGTGGACATTAGTGGTAATAGCTGTCATTTTCCAAGGGCTTAATCTTCACCAGACCCTGGTGAAGCCATCGGGGAGTCTCGGCCTATTTCAAGCACATCATAAAGATGGGTAAACTGAGGTGCAGAGCAGCGGGGCCGTTGCTCCTAGGGCCCAGGCAGAAGCAGGACTGGAATACTCCCTGTGCTTCTGCACACCTCGCTGACAAACCATGTGGTGTGACAGGTCCTACGTCCCTACCTGGGATGCATCAGTAGAATCCATGTCACCCCCGACCATGCCCAGCCCAGCTATCCTCAGAATGCATGAGTTTGTGACCAAGTCCTGTCCTAGCCCATCACTAGTTTTAGCTTTAACATAGAAACATGTCTTCTCCAAGAAGGCGCGAGAAGCCGTTTGTTCAGCGGCCATACTCAGTGTCCCTCTGACTGGCGTGGGAGCACAGTGCAGAGAGGAAAGATTTGGTCAAGGCCATGGTGCTCGAAGCTTGCCACACCTGTGAGACCTGGAGGCCAGTTCTCGCCAGCCTGAAAAACCTCTCTCTAACAGATGACTGCAAATTTAAGGTGAACTCAGCTAGGTACTGGGAGTTACTCTGTTCTAATTTTGCTAACTGTCCTATTGGGTGTGTGTAGCCAAGGCACAGAACACGGGGCCTGTGCCTGGAGGTCGTAACTTGGTGGCAGACCCAGTACTGGAACAGAATTCCCTGCTCCCTAGCTAACTTGTCTGCTCTCCACGAATGCCTGCAACTGACAAGGTATCAACTTGAAACCACAACAAAATGCTTTTCGAAATGCAAGGATCGGACTGTGCAAAAAAAATAAATAAATAAAAGACTGCAGGGAGAAATGAAATATATTTTTATTTTTTGTTTGGAAACTGCATGTGAAGCAGCCCCAGCCAGGAGCTGGATTGACCAGTGTACACCCTTTGCCGGCCTGCTTGTCTATACCTGGCCGTCAGCTATCTGCCCCACAGCCCTTGTCAGAGGCTGGCACTGGAGGGAAGCATGTCTGTACTCAGTCTGCTGTTGCCTAATAGGCTCGGCACAGAGGCTCCAGCCAGATCTCCTCTTCTCCTCCCAGTGGGAGACAACCTAGACATGCCCAGTATCTCCCCTAACGCAGGGAGAGCCCAGGATGTCGCTCTCCTGATGGCTTAGAGATGAGTTTGTGCTTCTACACAGGACAGTATTACCCAGCAGCTGGTGAGTGCCTTTCCAGCCCCACCCTTCCATGGAGACTCCTTGGTCCCGGAAAGATAGTACTGTCTCCTTTCCTTAAATCCCCTAGCTTAAAAAGCCTCGCTGAAGTCCTGCTTGTAATCTTTTACCATAAAGTTTATCTTCTGAAAGTTTTCTCTCAAACTTACGCAAAATAAAAAAAAAAAAAGTAGGGATTGGAGCAAAGCAGATTATTGTGTTTGTGGAGGCTGATATAATTGCTGGCTGTTTTCCTAGGATCCCACTGGAACTCTTCCGGCAGCCCTGGTTGTTGAAGAATGTCTGCAAAACAGCTCTCCCCACCCCCATAGCAACAAGAACCAAGGCCCTCCTGCCTGCTGGGAGCACCCCTCCCTCCCAGGCTTCCAAGCTTTGCAGGCTGACCTGGTCGGAGCCTCTCCTTCTTGCTTTTAGGGTTCCTTTGGGTCAAGAGCCTCACAAGTGTCCTTGCTCCCTCTGGAGGGTACTCTCCTCTCTGCTGGGCTCACATAGGGGAGCTGACACAGACAGGCTTCCACCCTGCTGGAGAAACACTGTCATGGAAATCATCACAAATCCAAACTCATGCTGTCGTCTGAGCTGCAACAGAGTCCTGTGTTCATGACAGAGTGAGAATGGGACTTAAAATCACTTGGGGTAATCAAGACAGGCTTCATGGAGGAAAGGATCTTTGATCTGGGGCCTCATAGAAGAACAGGGTTTCTACACACTGGGGACGAGAGTGGGCAGGAAGAACCAGCATGGCAGACATCCACTGCTGGGCCTGGCCTCCGTGTGTGTGCACTGAGAGCATTTAGCAGAGCCTGCTCAGTTCGAGCCTCTTTCTGTTAATGAAAAATGACTTTTTATACAGACTGGGAAAAATTAGCTTCTCTTAAGAACATGGGTCTTTCCCCTGAGATGAGAAATTGGGACCATATGTTGAACCCTGTCCTTGCTAGGTGGGTGTACAACTCACCAAAGGGATACAATCAACACATTTTTCAGGGTTTCCATAATCAGGGAGTGGGAACACTGGAGTCCTACTGATTTTTGCGTTGGCTCAGGGTAGCTTATGTTATTAAGAAATGTTCAACTCTCAGTGCCCCTGAACCAGAAGAGTTCACATTCAAATGCAACCAAGATTTATTAACTGCTGACTGGAAACCTGGTATTTCTTCAGTTGTACCCCCTGGAAACCCTTAAAACAATGCAAGGAGATAGGAGTTTTCAACCCCTTTTCACAGTCAAGAAAACCAAGGTCCCGAAATCCCCCCATACTGATTCCAAATATGCGTCATGGATGCATAATAGGATAAAGTACTCTTTAACACTCACAGAATGAATGTTTTATGTCACAGGCGCACAAGATGTCAGGGTTGGACAGAATTTCAGAGCAAATTTTCTTTCTCGACTCTTTGCCAATGTTTGATCTGTAACACCCTTGACATCCAGTCTCAACTTGAATCTCCCCTCTAATAGAAAATTCACTTCCTTTTTGATGAAGCCAGTTTGACTTCCAGATCTTTGATTATTCAGAACAGCTTCCAGCCTCAAGACATTGTGTTGGCCTAATCAGAAAATGTTACCTTTTAAAGAAATGTGTGGATGAAGTCTTTACATGGTCAGTGGGCATCAACAGAATCGGGCTACTAACAGTCAAGCTTATTCCTTAGCAGTGCTATCCATTCTGCAAAATAAAGGCAGAAGTCAGAACACCTTCATGGATATCACAGTCTCATGCCTGAGATCTCTTGAGAGTTATGCTTCATCTCCTGTTGCCACTACAACCTCTCCTTCATTTTCTGGAGCCTGAATTATGACTTTGAGTAACTGAGTCGACCATTTGTTGCAGTGGTCTTCCAATGGAAACCTTCTAGATTTAATTGCATTGAGGTGTTTCCCTGAGGTTTCCTTTTCGGTCTTTTGTTCACGAGGCTGGAGGTGAAGGGCTGTGGAGTTGACATTCTCAGAGACAGTAATGATCCCACCAAGTGGCAGCTTCCCAACTCCACAGGCAACCTATGTTCTTGATGTTGCTTTTCTGGTTGAAAACAAATAAGCTTATGCCTATCCTAAGCATCCATCGTTGCATACCCCCACACACCAAACAGGGCCATTTTCAATCCATCCATCCATCCATTTACCCAACAAACCAATATTTATTGGTCATCTCACCGGAGAGATGAAGCAAGCAAGGCAGACTTGTTCCTGCTCTCATGATGCTTACAGTTTAGTGGAAGGAAAAAGACAATGTGTAAAGGACCACAGTGGAATACCGAATTCCAACAGTTATGTACAACCAGACTTTCTCTCCCAAAAACTTCCTCTTGTTCCTTAGAATGAAAAGGGAGGCAAGGAAGCAGATACTGCTCCCACTCAAATGTGAATGCTGCTAACAGTGAATCATCTTCCCTATTTATTTCCCAACATGCACTAAGATTATTATGTCAGTTTGTTTGCCACTTGATGGTCTGTCAATCCACTGGAATGGAAATTCCAGAAGAGGAACTTCCTCTCTACCTCGTTCACTGCTGAGCCCCTAACACCTAGCAAAGTTTCTGGGACCAAGTGGGAACAACAACATGTCAATGAGCTAACATGTGATTTTCCCCTCAGACGTGATTGGGGCAGACATGCTACACAGACCCTGCCGTTAAGGTGAGCAGAAGTGATGGCAGGAGGATTTGCGCACCTGTACCTGTTAGGGATGCCCATCTGCTGTTTGTGCTGTTGGCATTCAGAGCGCTACAGTCTATTCCCTAGGAACCCCTTCAGGATTTGTAGACAAGTCTCTTCTTTATTTTAATAATTTAATTACTGGTTAACAATTAAATCCAAGTGCAGAGATAGCTTCATGATTTTGCAACCAAAGGACTTTTTATTTCTTTTTCTCCACTCCCATATCCACCTATCTCTTTCCAGAAATAGATGCCTAGCATTAAACCGTGTACTTAGCAGTTGGCTATGAGAGCACCTGAATAATCTCTCACCTTGATCAAGGGAGGGAGAAATGGAAAGTTTAATCCCCAGGTGGCTGCATAGGAACCGGAAAATAAAAATGGAGATGTTGGCATTGTCCGGTGCTTTATGATATTTTCCCTTTTTAAAACAATCATTACTTTTGTACTTGCAGCTTGCTTTGTAATCACTTCTGATCATCGTTCTCTGTATCAGCACTGCATTTTAAGCATTTTGATGAAGATGCACTTGAGGTCAAGAGTGGGTGAGGCCCTCCTCTGGGAGACAGGCACAAGCCCTGAGACCCTGGAACCGATCAACATCGAGAAAGGTATTTGCCCTTCTTGCTAGCATTCCCCTGAGGGTTTTATCTCCCACAGGATCCAGGGTACAGGAGAGCACCCATCTTCTGAGTGGGTTTTACCCACCAAGGAGAACGTGGCATTCCCCAAGAGATTGTTGTCTGAGCCAGAAGGGATGGCTGTCTCTGGAGCATGGCGCTGACAATTAGGGATGTTGTCTCTCATCCCCAAATCGCAGACAAGGAGGGAGCAGTTTGATGTCATTGGACGAGACAGAAGATGGATGGCCCTGGGAGGGTCCTCTGTCCTATCGACGCAGACACACCCGTCTCCCTGTCTCATTGCTTACATCACCTTCAATTTGGCCAGATGGACATCATAGGGGGAATTTCGTCTGGACCAGGATTCTTAAAACACTAGCAAAAAGGAGCTGGCTCTTGGGAGAAGTGAGGCCGGGGCCATTAGAAGTTAGGAGCTGGGGCCATTAGGAAGCAGACAGGGCTGTGTTGATGCACAAGGGGGCTGTACTCGATAATGGGAAATGTGAACACAGGTTAGTGCTGTGATTACAGCATCCTGGACGGGGGTCCCTAAGAGGCCAGCAATAGATTAAGACTGACTCAAGCACAGCCTGGGGGAAGGGACGAAGGTCGGACCCCTGCAGGCTCTGGGGAAGTCTCCATGCGGGGAGAGATGTTCCCCTCTAGGGTGCTGAGGGGGAGTGGTGCTTTGGAGTGTCACACTGGGAAGCAGCAGCATGTGCATAGCCTCAGAGCTAGAAGGACTGGACCAGCTTGGAGCCAATTAAATAAAAGCCCGGAACAGGACTCTTTAGAGAGCCTAATCAAGAATTTACTACACCCTGATGTGACAAGATAGACTAGTCTCCACACTGTTTCTGGGGGACAACTTGGAGCCTCAGGAAACAGACTCAAAGACTCACAAATGCATTCTGTGGAAATATTAGCTATACCCACCAATATTTATATGGAAGTAAGTGCATCTGTGAGAGTCATTCTGGTGGGGGAAAAATGGGAAATGTTCTAAAAGTCCTACAACAGAGGAAATGGCTAAATCAATTGCAGTGCATGCCTTCAATGGTGCTTAGCAAATCTTTAGCTATAAAATCATGTTTTCAAAACAAAGTTAATGACATGGGAGAATAATTATGGCATGCTTAAGTAAAAAATGCAGGTTGCATTATGGAAGCAGATAGGATGTGATCCCAATTCAATACAGAGAAAAAAGCCCCAAAGGAAATGGAACAAATGGTTAACTGTAGTTATCTCCATGTAGGAGGATTATGGGTCGTTCCTTGTATATATTTGTTAATGCTCAATGATTTCCAAACTATCTGCATATTAATATGCATTATTTGTGTATGTGTGTAATATATACCACAAACTAGTTACTCTCCTCTTTTTAAAAAAAATTATTTATTTTAAAGGTAATGAGAGAGAGAGAGAGAGAGAGATATCAAGAGATCTTCCATCATACTGGTTCATTCCCAAATGGCTGCAATGGCTGAGACTGGGCCATGCAGAAGCCAGGAGCTTAAAACTCCCTCCAGGTCTCCCATGTGAGTAGGGGCCCAAGTTTGTGTGTTGTTTTCTGCTGCTTTCCCAGGTGTATTAGCAGGGAGCACTACAAGTGGAGCAGCCAGAACTTGAACCCGTGCTCATATGAGACACTGACTTTGCAAGCATTGGCTTAACCCACTGCACCACAACAGTCGCTCCTGCTCTCTCCTCTTTACCTTCCTTAACCTAATGTGTTCTCTGCACCATTTACTGTCTGACATACATTGATTTAGCTGTTTATTTGTTATGCATCACTGTTAGCCCATTTTAGCATTATAGAAATGCATATGTTATCAAAATTTAAAAAAAGAAAATCCTAATTGCAGAGACTTCCTTAATTTTCATGACCATGATAACGTGAAGACTGGGGACAGACTGACTCAGGCGTCTTCTCTAGGTGGGGTGTCATCAAGGGCAGCTACCAACTGAGTCCCAAGTGGGGAAGGGAGGCAACAGTTTAACTCAGCAGAAGGAAGGAGCTCATCGAGGACCCCGGAGTAGAGGCTCTGCACCCAGGAACTCTGCTAGGCAAGCGCTGAGTTCTCGGTGCTGAAATTCATGAAGACCAATTTGTGTCAAAGGCTGGCTCCAGCTACCTGAATTTCACTAACTCATTCCGCATGTCCACCTTTGTCCCTGGGTAACTGTTGCTCCAATCACAATATACCCATGGCACATTTCATCTGAAGACAGAGGTTTAGAAGCTGTGTGGCATACTGAAAAGGGTCACATATAGATATATAATTGATAGATAGATAGATAGAAAGATATAGATAGGTTTAGAATCCTGATTCCAATACTTCTTAGTCATCTGACCTTATTAAAGGTAATTAAATCTTCCCAGCCTTAAGCTCCCTCACCTGTAAAATAGTATTAACCTCCCAAGGTTATTTGCTGATTGAAATTGTATGAAATGAGACTATCTATTCAGGTTTTCACATAAAGCTAGGCATATGACCTGCCCTAAATTCATGCATGGCCGTTGTTCCAAAGGTCTGACTCTAAGAATGAACAGAATCAACTGAAGCATCATACAAAAAATAATCATGCTCCACATTGGTTGGATCTTGATTTAATAATTCCACAGTATCACTGCAAGTCTTTGTACAAATGAGAGAATTAACTAGATGCTAAGCTATGAATTCCTCTTTGGCAGTGTGGTTTAAAGACCATTGACATCTCAACTACCTGCAGAACTTTGTAAAATACAGCCCAGGTTAACAATGAATATTTCCTGGTCCCACCAGGCTTCTGAATCACAGTGTCTGGGCTGAACCCTGAGAACCTGCAGTTTAAAGGGTCTTAGGAGACTCTTAGGGACACTTGAATTTAAGGTCCACCACAATTAATGTCCCTAGGAATAAGTAGAAGAGGCTGTGACCTTTTTTAGGTCAAAACACAAAGTTTGCATGCTTCCTCCCATTCCAGTCCAGGATTTTCCTTTTCGTGAGAGTAATGTCTGAGACTGTGGCCATGAGGAAAAAATACAGACATTTGCCTTGTAGTATTTGAGCTCCCTCCAACTGCTCTTCAGAGACAAAGTCTTGATGTGCCAAGCCTGGTCTTGGAGGGCTGTGGTTAACCACACAAGAGTCTTGAGTGCCCAGTGCTCAACGTAGATTCATATGGTCTTCGTTTTGCCCTTTTTAATTTGCACAAATGATCCAATGGAAATCAGAATCAAAGAAAGAAAAGATCTGTCCTTATTTTCATACCTCCCCACAAATTAATCCTTGTCTCTATTTTACCATATTTCTCCCTCCCAGGCCTTTAATACTTAAGCTTTACAAATTCATAATCATTACACTGATATGCTTCTGAGATATGATTTTTAATTTCATGATCAATTTCTTTCCCTGATTTCCCTTTTTACTGTTCCTCCCACGCTATAGAATTCCTTTGTAATAATTAATTCTTAACCTTTTTGTGAGGCTTTGCAGTTCTTGAAGCATTTTCATGCCCATTATCTTATTAACAGAATCAGATTCATCTGTGGAGATGATAGCTTTGTTCTTTTTCATGGAAAGTATGTCAGTGAAGACTCAACCAGTGAAGTGGTTAGAAGCATGGATGGGCTGTGGAACCGGGAAGACCCAAGTTCAATTCTTGCCACTTAATAATCAAGTAAGTGTACTCAAGTGACATATCCTCCCATAGACTTCTCTCTTAGTGTACTTGTAGATAGATAATCGTAGTACCACCACGTAGTGTAGCTGTGACGGTGAAAGGAGATAATCACTTATAAATGCTTAGCATCACCTTAGAGTAAGGGTTCCATTAGTGTCCATTATTATTATTATCACTGTTATTAAATGTATTAGATAAAGGCTTATAATAACCATAGGAAATAAGAGGACGCCAACTCCATTTAGCCTGGCCTGACCCCTATATATAGCTTAGACCAATCCACAGTGTTCAGCCTAGAAAACAAAGAATGAACCGAATTTGGTGCTGTGCCCTTCACTGATTACTAGTCTAATGGAGAAGTTGTGAGTCTATATTATGTGAGATCTTTGAGACAGATCATTTTTGAGTTCTTACTCAAGATTTAGACATATCTGGTTCAAACAAAACCCGGATGTCCATAGTTTCAAAGTGTTTGAAATCTACTTTTCATAGTCTTCAGCTGGACTGCCTGGGACTGGAGGTGGAGATGTCATGGGGATGGAGACAGGGGTTACCATCACCAAGCTTTGCACAGAGATGCGTGTTCTTGCAGGCCTCAGCAAACTTGGTTGGTTCCAAGAGTTCAGGCTCAGGTAAGCTTTGGGCAAACACCTGAGGCTCTGAGAAGCTTAATTGAAATGAGCCTGAACTTAAATGTTTTACGAGGTACGCCCATCGCTAATTTTCTTGGCCAAGTTTTCGTCTGCCTCACTGTGGAAGACGCTCTCATTAGCAGCTGGGAAACTCAAGTCTTCGCTATTAAGCCCTGCTGTGGTTTTCCTCTCCCGCATCTCCTGGAGTCGTAAGCCATGTGCGTGTGTCAATGGCACACGGCGTGGTCACACTCCCACCAGCAGCCTCCTGACCTTTTCACCCTGGGAGCCACTTCTCCCTGGGTGCAAGCAGTCTTGAAGTGCCAGAAAAGCCAGACCTCGCCTTCCCCGTAGCCAAGTCCTTAAGGCTGGGACCAAATTCTCTCTCAAACATAACAAGTCTGGAGAACAAGGGAACACCTAATCCAAGCATCTTGCCAAGCTCCCGTGTGAATTGGGAGTGAAACAGAGCCTGTCTTGTGAAAGAAAGGAAAAATACCCTGGGTGGAGGGAACTCATGGAGTGATGTGAGAGAGAGGTTATTCTACCAAGATTTGCTGTCATTTTTTTTATTGGACAAGCTTTTCCCCACCAAATTTGAGAATCGTCTTGTGAACTTTTTCTCAGCTACCTGCAACCTCTGGACTATAAATCCTTTAGCATCTGTTTAGTTTTTGTTTGTGTCAAGAACCATTAGATACATGTGCCAATAATGTTACTAGAAAACTCACACCCTGAAATTTGTAGTGAAGAAACACCTTTGGGTCTGAGTAATTTGCAGAACATTTTTTTGGGCCAACAGGAAATGAACTAAAAAGGTACAGGTCAGTTACACAGCAGCACGCTGAAGTCCCTGTCCTACACTTGTGTTACTGCCCGTAATGTTCTGGATCAGTCACATTGTAGATAGACAGAAGGCTCACCTCTGAGAGAATCAATGGCAAAACTTTAATATGGGAAATCACATGTAGCGTGTATGATATCATGTTATAAAGTATGGAGATCTTAATGAAAGGCCAACAGGGTATGAGGAAGCAACCCAGATATTAGCAAGAGCTGGAGTCTCCTACTGTTCCCAGGGCTGGAGACTGAAGAATGCTACTTTATCAAAACTGAGAGCTCGCCGGCGCCGCGGCTCAATAGGCTAATCCTCCACCTTGCGGCGCCGGCACACCAGGTTCTAGTCCTGGTCGGGGCACCGATCCTGTCCCGGTTGCCCCTCTTCCAGGCCAGCTCTCTGCTGTGGCCAGGGAGTGCAGTGGAGGATGGCCCAAATCCTTGGGCCCTGCACCCTTATGGGAGACCAGGATAAGCACCTGGCTCCTGCCATTGGAACAGCACAGTGTGCCGGCCGCAGTGCGCCTACTGCGGCGGCCATTGGAGGGTGAACCAACGGCAAAAAGGAAGGCCTTTCTCTCTGTCTCTCTCTACTGTCCACTCTGCCTGTCAAAAATTAAAAAACAAAACAAACAAACAAAAAAAAAAAACTGAGAACTCAGAGCTGTGTGACAGCAGCTGGGGTGGCAGAGGCTCCATGGGTGGAGCTGGAATTGTGGAGGAGAAACAAGCATTTGCTGGAGAGGCTGGTCAAAGCCTCGAGAGAGGAGAAACACTACAGCTACTCTCTGCCTCCCACCTTCCTGTTCCTACCAGTACCTGTCATTGGCTGAAACCAACCAGAAGCCAGGTCCTAAGGAAATCAGGAGTCAGTGTCCCCAGGAAATAAGACAAAGTCAGTATATGACCAGCACACACATATGACCAAGGCCATTACCTGTCATTTTCATGCTTGTTATGTAAGAGCAAACTGAAAAATCAAAGTACAATGATTTTTGGTGCCAATACCAGTATGTTGAAATATGTTGTTGCGTGTCATCTCTCTACCACCAATGTCATGTGTTGTTGCTAATACTTTGCTTTTATTGCCAGTATCTGGTATATGCACAGGCTGAGCATCCCTAATCCAAAAATCCATAATCCAAAATGATCCAGTGTCCAAAAATTTTTCTGTCAACAGACTTGACACCACACATGGAAAATTTCACGCCTGAACTCGTGCAGATGATAGGTCACAGTCAAAACACAGGTACACTAACAATATTGTCTGAAATAGCCTTCAGGGCATGTGTATAAGGTAAACCTGAATCATAAAATAAATTTCATGTTTAGATTTGGATCTCATCCCTAAATATCTCATTGTGTGTGTGTGTATGTGTGTGTGTATTTCCAAAATCCAAAAACATTTCCAATCCAAAAACATCCAAAATCTGAAACATACCTAGTCCCAAGCATTTTGGATATGACACTTAATCTGTGGTCAGGACTCCATACATATTTCTGATTCAAGAAAAAAGAAGGCAAGTCTATGGAGAGCACATTTTTAACGCCAAGGAGCAGCAACAGGAACGTAGGAGGTGAGTGGAATCTGCTGGGATGATGTAAGGATTCCATGAGATGTTAGATCTGAATATGTCTTGGAAATTCAAGGCCCAGACAAACACGTGCATTGTCCGTCCTCCCTGGGCTGCGTGAGCCAGCAAAACAATCCAACATCTTTTTTTTTTTTTTCAGGGTGATGTTGACACATGTCAAATACATTAACATTCCTAGTGAAATGAGTCACTTGCAGGGAACAGGCAGCTCAGAAAGACAGGAGGAGAAGAGTGGGAGAAGCATTTGTCAATTGTTCATCTATTATGACCAGCACCTTTGTTGTTTTTTGTTTGAAAGAGAGCAGTCACGGATTGCCGTTAGTGTGTCGCTATTTTATATCGTCATCATTGGTGCTGCAATTTGTCTGTTGCACTCACCTCCAACTGAGAAGTCCAGATGAGGTCACTAAACTGGTGACTGAGGATGGAGAGTCTCCCGTGCTCAGTTGCACAACCTCAGCCACCCTTGCCAGTGTCCTGCTCTTCTCTGGTGCATCTGGAGTGGTGCTGCCCAGCCGTCCTCCAGCGCCTGTGTTGCCACTGCCTCGGCCTCCTCTCTCCTACTTTCCCCAAGCCCTCTACTCACTCTCCTCTGGTGGATACTGCTACGAGAACCTGGACTCTGGGCCTGGTTTGGGGGTTGCTGCCCTCGCTTCCCTCAAGCCTCCTCTCCATGTGGTTAGAACTTTGCCACTGATGATGTTCCTTTTGTTTTGAGGAAGATTTGAGTGTCGCTGGAGCTGTCATAGAAATGAAGCAAGAATCTGAGTTGGATGAATAAAGATATCCTTACACACAGGCTCTTCCTCATGAAGTCATGAAGTCTTCGCAGGGCAGCCTGCCTGGTGTGTTACAACCCTCCCTGAACAGGGAGAGTGGCTGGGGAAAAGCCCCGGGCATGGCTTCTCCCCAGAGTCGCCGCCTGCCCGCCATGGGACTCAGAGCAGGGAAACTGTGCTCTCTGCATCCAAGTGTTGGAGCAACCTTTCATCACTGTTCCAGTAGTGACCTCATCCCAGGATGACTGGCAATGGAGATTTCCATTCACTTCTAGAAAACACATCTCTGTCGCCATCCTCCCACCAACACTCACACCTCACCCCAGCAGGTCATTGGAATGTGCTTATTTGCTGCTCAGACAGTTCTCCAAGCCAGAGTCATTGCAAGTTCAAGAACTGCCCATAAGTTACCAACGGGAGGTTGTCTTTGCCCAGGATGCCATTTGTGATTTCCACAGTACCTCCCTAAGCGGGGGAATGTTCATCTGGGTCAGCTCCTCCTGACAGCCTTTAGCAGCATCCGCCAGTGTCGATAAGGATGAGCTATGGTTCGTAGGCCTAGGTAAGACTCACTATCACTGAGCAGAAATAGTCCAGCCCCTACCCCACCCTCCAAAAAACCACTAATCATGGAAGCAGAGCTAAAAACCTAAATTCAGCTTGAAGGTTCTTCCCAGTTTCTTCCAAGGACATTCGGCGGTAACGGTTTTATATATGCTCTTCTAAAAGGCCTATCCAGGTAACTTTTCTCACACAAAATAATTGTATACTGTGCCCAAAGGGGTAGTCATCTGTTTATGGGAAGGCTGCTTGCAGATTCAAAGTGACAGACTTTTTCCAGATTTGAAAAGACCTATAAAGGATTCCAAAGACCAAGTTTTAGTCCTGAGCTGCGTTAAACCATGGTTGCTGTGGTCTGGAGGCTTTTCCAACACATGGTGACCCTGTTCTTAGTGACGAACTGTGGCCTTACACCCTGCCTTTGTTTGATTCCTCTGCCCCATGACATCCCCATCCCTTGACTCCCACTCATGTGCACACATATTACAAGGCCTCTGCAGGCAGGACTTAATTTGGACCAGCTGTCTTCCCTGTTACTTTAGATCAACCTAACCCCTGGAATATGCTCTATCAACTTGCCCATGTGAGAAGAACTCCAGTTGCAAATCTTTCTCCGTAGCCTGAAACATTCTCTATTGTGACATTTGATATGGCTTTCCTGTTTGGGTATACAGAGTCTTTTCCTATTGCTGGGATTTTCCCTCCTCACCCCCCATTTATAATGCCACCAATATCTATGCCATCTCTCCCATCAAGAGATCGGGGACCTCCCCTTGACCTTCAGTTTCAGTTACTGTTAGGATAACTGTCTATTTCTTGGGCATCACTTTACCCCCTCACTCATAAATCTATGATACCATGAAGGTTATCTTGTGAATTTCATGATACTGTTTGACTATCTTTAAATGATATAGTAATAAAAATAGACATTTTTAGTGGATTTGTGGTAGAAAACAAAGGGACAGGGTGTTAATGGAAATGTAACACTCTGAGAAGCTCTTCTTCCATGCAGACAACTCTATTTTGCTCCCAACCACTTTCCCCAAGACAGCAGGGCAGGGCCCAACTGATGTGGGGCCCTAAGATCTTCTCAGGATAGCACGGTGCCCGCCACACCATTGAGCAATTGTTTGATAGCTGCCCCTTAGTTCTGCGTAGTGTCACTGGGGACAAAGGTTTGAGTCTTACCATCAGGTCATCCAGAGAGGCCAGGAATTAACAGCTCAGACCAAGTTCTCTTCTCCCTCTCTTTCTTCCTTCTTCACCAGTGGTGATAATTTATCTGGGCATCTCTTCACTCGTATCAGAACTGAATCCACAAGCCTCTTTTACCTGAGCCCGCACAAATTGATCTTCTCGGAGAACTGAACGTGTGTGATTCACTTCCTGCATTCCTTCTCCAGCCGCTGTCAGATCTCTCTCTTTGTCTCTCTCCCTGATGATCTGAGCCTGGTCTGGGGGAAACCTTCTGAGTCACCTGCACACTGTGACCCCAGAATAGCAGAGGCTTCTGGGTAGAACAGTGGTTCTCCCCCGTGTACGCCTGCTGTCCTTGCATTAATTATTTCCAGTGTCCCCTTTAACTGTCAAACGTGTTTCCACTTTCTGGTAAATTATACAGTCACTCTATTCCTGAGAGATCTTTCAACTTGGCTTGGACCCCAATGTCATGGCTCCCGGCAGGCAGTCTGAAGCCCCTGCCTCCCCTCTGCAAGATTTCACAGAAATCTGTGAGTTCCTGCATTTGACCACGCCTGTGCTTCTCTACAGCTTCCTGAATTCTGTTCTTCTCCAGTGACCAACCTGGATACACAATTCAGCTTTCATTGACTGACTTGAAAACTGAACTGATGCTTATCCTACAAGCCTTTGCTGTGCTTTATTTAAATTTCCAAAAACTGCTGGGAATGGCCATCCTTGGCTTTGCACGCCCCTCCCCCTCTTTCTTGCTGGTTCTCTCCTTGCTTCCTGCCCTCACTGTCTCTTATCTCCAGTCCTCTGTTCAGGAGCAATAAACACATTCCTCCCTCTGCCTCCTGCAGAGCCTGGCTGCTCCTATCAGGGCCCCCTGGAGGCCTCAGCTTGTATCCCAAGAACTTGCCAAGAAAGTTTTCTAAATATCCTGTTCTTCCTGAAACAAAGTCTGGTGAAAACATTTTTGCATCATGTAATTAAACTTAACTACCTAACTAACTTTGATTTAATTGTGCTTATCTTGGTTCTTCCTGGCATACAGATAAGAGTAAACTTTGGCACAAAATATGGGAGGAATAATAAAGAAGAGTTGAAAGGAAAGCAGGAAAGGCAGGAAGGAAAAGAGAAGGGAGAGGAGAAGGAGGAAAAGACCCCGGAATCCATGTTTCAGGCATTATCTTCCTGAACAGTGGTTCTACAGCTTTCCTGTTAGTAGGTCTTCCTGGGAGGGTGTGTCAAAGCTTAGATGTGTAGAGTTTCATGCCCAAAAGCCTTGACCGGTAGGAACAACAAGAACCCCACTTTCAAAGCTCTTCTAAGAACACCTCTGAGCTTAATAAGTAAATTGATTTTAACAGTGGTGGAGGGTGATAATTTCTTTTGATCAATTCATTTGAAATGTACAGAGATCATCATCTGTCAATCTGAGTACCTCGTTTTATCCTGAGACTCTGAAGACATCTTAAGCAGCACAAGCTTTGCATACAGGCATTAGAATATCAAGGTCTTTTTCAAATCTAACCTTAGTTCAAACAGTAGACACTCTAGCCCCATCTAGCACTTCGGCACACAGATACAACTACAGTTCATAGGAGACAATGTTCACTAAATGACTGAGTTATTGGCTGGAATTCTTCGAAAAGGATATACCAGCGAGTATTCATGATGTAATTCATGGAGAGTGCTTAGTACTTTGCCAGAATTCAAGTGTTTTTTTTTTTTTTTTAAGATTTACTTATTTACTTGAAAGGCAGAGGGACAGAGACGGAGGGAGAGGATGGGAGAGGGGGAGGGGAAGAGGGGAAGTGGGATGAAGGGAAGAGGGAAAGAGGGAGAGAGAGAGAGAGAGAAAGAGAAAGGAATCTTCCATTCACTGGTCCGCTGCTCAAATGACCTCAAAAGCCAGGTTTGGGCCAGGCTGACAGTAAGAGCCAGGAACTCTGGGTCTTCCACATGGGTGCCAGGGAACCAAGTACTTGGGACATCTTCTGATGCCTTCCTAGTCACATTAGCAGGAAGCTAGATAGAAAGCAATGCAGCTAGGACTCGCTGACACTCTGGTAATGGTGTGCTGGCTCTGCAGGTGGCAGCTTAACCCACTGCACCACAACACCAGCCTTGGAAACAAGTATTATCATAATAAAAAGAACAGTGCTTTCTCTGTTGGAGATGAAGAATACAAGCTTCCCATCATGTGATGTCCAGTGTGTATAAACAATCTCTAAACTGTAAGAAGAGTGCCTCATTCCACTGGGGGACTAGAAGGGAAAGGCTAGAAAACAGGATGACATTGACAGGACTGACATGAATTGTTTGTTTTTTTTTTGCTTGTTTGTTTTGTTTTGTGACAGGCAGAGTGGACAGTGAGAGAGAGAGACAGAGAGAAAGGTCTTCCTTTGCCATTGGTTCACCCTCCAATGGCTGCCGCTGCCGGCGTGCTGCGCTGATCCGATGGCAGAAGCCAGGTGCTTCTCCTGGTCTCCCATGGGGTGCAGGGCCCAAGCACTTGGGCCATCCTCCACTGCACTCCCTGGCCACAGCAGAGAGCTGGACTGGAAGAGGGGCAACCGGGACAGAATCTGGCACCCCGATCAGGACTAGAACCCGGTGTGCCAGCGCCGCAAGGCGGAGGATTAGCCTGTTGAGCCACGGCGCCAGCCTACACATGAACTATTTTTAAAAGCCACAAAGTCTCTGCTTTTGATTCTTCTTCAGTTCTTATTCAAAAAGTCCTTCCCCATCTCCTCCTTGCTTACCCTATTTTTGGCCACCACCTTTTAGTTCAGAGCTGTGCCCAATGCAGCAGATCATGCAAACAATCAGAGCTCACCAATCAATACCTAAATAGAAGACCACACCCCATAAACCTCAGAGCTAACGCATAGTCATCCAAATAGGACTGAGAAAAGAAATCTCCCCTGTATGAAATTAGTCCAACACACACTGAACAGCTTGAAGAACCCTCCTGAAGTTGAGCATTCCTGGTCCACTCTCTTGCCATCTGATTTTTTTCTCATAATCTCCTCTTGTTTGCCCGATCTTGGTTTTCTACTTAGAGTTGGCTCCCTTCCCACATTCTTCTATACGTATACCCATAAATGTGGTAAATCTGGACACATTAGTGGTAGAACTAAATTCTCTTTTGGTAAAATCCAAAGACTCAAAGCATTGGAGGAAATGTTTCAGTTGTACTGTCTTTGCCACACCTCCGTCCTGTAGTTTGTGAATCTTCATTCTCCGGGAATTAGACTCAAAAGACCTCCTGGAGGGTCTTCAAGCAAATCCCCTCCATCATTTTCACAAGGAAGAAAGAGATCATCAACTCTCACTTTTTTAAGTTAATAAAGGCACATATTGTTCTCCATGTAAAAGAGAAATTGAATGTCTTATTTTGGGCCTACCAGCGCCTTTGTTCAAGACCAGATCTGGATGGACAGTTATATAAAGGACCTGTGCAAAGGTCAACTCTCTTTGTATCCATGCCTAGTCTCCTGATACTTAATGCAAGATTGGACAAGATCTGTTTCACAGAATCATGCTAAGGGTCCACTGGACTGATGACTTCATCATCTTCCACGGAGATATTAGCTTTCAAAATCCCGAAGCATAGGATGAGAATACTTATTTAGAGTCTTATAATTCATTGCACGTACCTCTGTAATCACAGGGAGAAATAAAAACACTTCTGGTGTGAATCGAGTGTGGTGTGTGGTGAGCACTCTCTGATTTACAAGGGTTACTTAAAATAGATGAAAGCAGACTGGTGTTCCCTTCAGAGAGTTTTTCACACCAGCTTGCTGTTTGACAAATGTGACCTAACCTGCTTTAGCATTTTTTAAGGTCAACTTGAGAGGTCTCACAATGTACATCTCCTTATTACAGGGGCCTTCCTGTTGGCTGAGGATACGGAAAATGCACCAGCAGCCTCCATCATCTTGTTTAGCCTGCCTTGGGATCCTTCCTTCAATATTGGGGGTAGGTTAACGTGACATATCTACAATTAAAGGGTGATGTCAGTTGACATAATGCCACAGAGGCCAGTTAAACATTGTTCCTTAGAAAAAAAAGAGCAGGATTCAATCCTGAAAACGTTGGTAGTGGTCCAGGGGCTGAGTCATTTGGCTCCCTCAGAGCGTCTCAGCTAGCTGGAACATGCCTAGAGTACAAGTTCTCTTCACACCATAGAAGCAGAGAGCAAGAAGCAGGAAAATGTACTTTTAAAATAATATACTGCTCTGGGAGCTACTGTTTCCCTACAGTTCAGGTCTGATCTTATTCATGGGCATGAACCCCTGGTACTAGAGTTCCCCCACTCTGCTGATGGGGAAAGGCAAGCACTGTGCTCCCCTATTCTTTCAAAATCCAATGTGCCATTACGTGCTTCAGGTTTTTTCTCTTCATTGCCTCTTGCAAAAGAGCTGGGAATTGGAAAGATTACATCTAATTTATGAGCACCTCCCATTTTGATGGGAATACTTGGGATGTATCATACTTGCATCCTTTTTTAGAAAAAAAAAATGCTTTCATGAAAAAGAAAGAAAGCACAGTAAAAAGTGACTCTTCACCCGTGTTTGCATGATTGAAGATTTATACACAAATAAAAATGTCTAGCGTAGAAGAAGACAATATGGCAGCCTTTCTAGATGGAGGAGTGGTTACTTACCTGTATGAGTTTCCTATTGTTGCTATAGCAAATTGCCACAAACTTGGTGGCTTAAACAACACAAGGCTATTATCCTGTGGTTTTGCTCTCACCAGTTTGACATTGGCCTCCCTGGGCTAAAATCAAAGTGTCCGAAAGTGGGGATGCCTGGGCTGATGGTTACCAGTTGGAATGCCTGGCATCCATTTCAGAAATGACTGGGTTCCAGTCCCTGCTCCGCTCCTGATTCCAACTTCCTGCTAATGAGCACCCTGGGAAGCAGAAGGTGATGGCTCTAGTACATGAGCCCAGGCCAACTGCATGGGAGACGTGGATTTGGTTCCCAGCCCCTGGCTTCAACAGTCCCGATCTTGTGTGCTATCTGGGGATTGTACTAGTGGATGGAGGCATCTCTCTCTCTCTCTCTCTCTCTCTCTCTAATTAATTATTTTTTAAATTGTAAGCAGGATTGCATACCTTTGGAGGCTCCAATCTGTGCATCGTTATATCCAGCAGAGGTGAGCGCAGTTCTCAAGTCACAACATGCTAACATCTTCTGACTCCTCCTTACACTTTTAAGGACCTTTGTGATTGTATAGACCTAACTGGCTAATTGAAGATAATCTCTGTCTTCTAAACTCAGCTGATTAACAACCTTCATTTCATCTGAAACCTTTATTTCTTTTTGCCACGTAGGGCAACACAGTCACAGGTTCTGGGGCTAAGGACATAGACATCTACCTGCCACAATTTCTAACATCCTGTAAAATCACACCAAGTAAAATCTAAATGCAAGTTAGCTGTTTGCGGTTTGTTTTTCTACAAAGGAAAAACAACTGAAGTTGGATTTATATGACAACCACACAAGAAACCCAGAGTTACAAATTTATAGTAGAAGGAGAAAGGTGTGTTGTTCTAATGTATTTTAAGATCCAAATATTCTTAACTAAAAATCTGCTGAGAGAACTACTATAAACAGAGGACTATTAAAGTTAAGTAGTCATCAAATTAAGTTAAATTCGATTTAAGTTAAATATTTATCAGGAGTGAAAGGAAACATAAATGTTGGAAACTCAAATCCTTACTTCTCAACTGTCTCCTCATTTTTCCCACATTGTATTTCTGGCTGTTTGGAGGTAATTTCGTAGGTTTTGTAAGCCTGTAACAGAAGAAATTCGTAACCCTATGCTGTAGCGTTCAGATCTAAAGGGCTTAATGACAAAACAAGAGGAACTCAGAAAACCTTGTTGCCTGGGAGCTGAAGTAAGTTAGACAAAAGTGATCACCTCAGTAGATGTAGGTAGTTTGATTCATCAGTAACACATCAGCTTTTCTTGCTAAAATTTTCAAATAAATGATATGATACATGCAAAAAAAATCAACATTGTTTATTCTACCTTGAGCATGGCTTTTGGTTCTGAGGATACAGTTGTGTCATAAACAAGGAAGACCAGATACCTCTCTTTGTGAGGTTTATAGTATAGTAGAGGGAGATAGACAATAGAACTGCACTTGCTTAAAATAATGAATAATTTTATGTACAGTAGCTAGATTAATCTGTTCCATTTAGCATTTGAGAAAAATAAGGTCCAGGAGTTTTATTAGTTGCCTAAATGTCAACTAGAGTTACTAAGTGAACCTGGGGGATGTAACTTTGGAGTCTTAGTTCTTTGACTCCTACAAGAAACCAAGATGGGAATTTAGCTAAGACATTATATGTTAACATGGTGGTGAGCCTAAAATTTGCCCATTTTTACACAGACATACCAAGATTTTAGATCCTCTGTCACTCACAATTGCTCCCTTGCTCCTTTGGATAATTGTTCCAGTGATGCTGTTTTATATGCTATTTGATATGACTGGACAGCAGAAATGAAACTTAGACCATGGGGCTTGTGGAGCCGTCAGACCACCAAAGGAGTCGTCCACCAGTCCATCAGGGCCTCATGGGCCCTCGCAGCACATTGTGGAGTCCACAAACTAAACTAGGAAAAAACCATTTTCTTTTTCTGGCTGAAGCTCACCTACTTCTTACAAAACAACTCAAAGATCCAACACAGGAGTAGAGATCCTTTTCTTTTTTAAAAAGATTGATTTATCTACTTGAAAGGCAGAGTGATAGAGAAGGGGAGAGAAAGAGGGAGAAAGAAACTTCCAGCTGCTGATTCACTCCCCAAACAACCACAACTACGAGGGCTGGACCAGGCTCGGATCTCCCTCATGAGTGTCAGGGGCCCAAGTACTTGGGCCATGTGCTGTGGATTTTCAAGGTGTGTTAGCAGGGAGCTGCATAGAACATTCGTGACTCAAACCAGCACTCTGATAGAGGGTGCCAGTGTCACAGGGGCTGTTTAACTACTGTGCCACATGCCAACCCGTGGAGTAAAAATCTTGATCCAGTGTTCAACAACTGTATTTTATATACTCCATATGCTCTAGTTACAAGGTTTACTGACATTCCACCCCATTGTGAGGCAAGAGATGCAGTGAACATGTACCTCCAAGAGTCTGGGTCCAACGTAATGTGATGATTCCTGTGTTGACTTCAAATTCTTGCAAGTTCTGTGCCCATCTTCATAATGTAGCTTTAGAGTTATTCCTTAAGAATAACAACACTAGCACCTGATAGTGGTTTCTCATTCTTTCAGTTTCTGTACTAGTTATTTAATCCCTCCATGCCTCAGTTTTCCCCCCTTAAAACATGGGTATATTAATACTTTCTGCATAAAATTATAATAAACTAAAAATGCAAAGTACTTAGAAAAAAGTTGGCATATAGTCAGCTCTCCATGTGTATGAACTCCTACCACTTCTTTATTGTTTTTATTGTATATCATTGTTACTCTTTTCATATGCAGTGTCAACCATGAAAGTGGTCACTGGCATGGAGATACTCTTGGTCTAGTGAGAAGAAAAATGTGACTGCGACATCCAAAGCAAGTGGTGAGTTCTGGGGCAGACTAAGAGCGAGCAGAGCAGGGTACTGGTGGCTCCATCTGCCGCCCTTCTTCACCAACCCTGGCAAGCCTGAGAATGGTGAAAATCTTCCCAAATCCAAGGACTTGAGAGGAACAGTCAATGACTCACCTTCCTAAATAAATATTTAATATTACATTATAAATTGTCATATACGCACACATATACTGCAAGGTAAAATTTCTCAGTCATTTTTAGACAACATATTTGTTTATTTGAGAGTTGGAATTACAGAGAGAAACAGACACACAGAGATCTTCTATCCGCAGGCTCATTCTCCCAATGGCTGCCACAGCTGGGACTGAGTCAGGCCAAAAGCCAAGAGCCTGGAACCCAGGAAATTCATCCGGGGCTCACTTGTGAGTACAGGGACCCAAAGAGTCGGACTGTCTTTCGTTGCTTTCCCAGGCATGTTAGCAGAGAGGTGGGTGGGAAGTGGAGCAGCCAGGGTTTGAACCAGAGCCCAAATGGGATGCCAACATTGCAGGCAGTGGCTTCCCCGGCTGCACCACATCCCGGGTCCCACATTTGAGTCATTTTAGAATATACAAATTCAGTGAATTTCAGGTACATTTGCAATATGCAATATTCAAATGTTACATATACAGTCTTTATCACAAATTCCATAACATATCTCTCAGCCCCACAAAGAAATAAAATACCCCCAATTTCTCCCTCCTCACCAGCCACTGGAACCATTAAATCATTTTGTGTTTCTTTGGGTTTGCATATTATAGGCATTTAGTATAACTGAATTGATATGATATGTAACTTTTTGAATATGGCTTCTTTCACTTAGCATAATTCTTTCAAGACTCATCCATGTAGTAGCATGTATCAATAATTCATTCCTTTTTATGACTGAATAATATTTCACTGTATATTCAGACCACAATTTTGTTAATGCATTCATTAGCTGATGGCCATTTGGGCTGTTTCTACTTGTTGGGCATTGTGAATATTGCTGATATTGACACTTGTCTACAAATTTTGTGTGAATATGTTTTTATGGCTTTGTGGTATACACTTAGGAGTGGGATTGCTAGGCCAAACGTTTGTGTTTTTGAGGAGTTCACACAATGCTTTTCACAGTGACTTACTCCATTTTATATCCCGACAGCAATGAATGAGAGTTCCAATTTCTCCACAGCCTCATCAATATTGGTTTCCTCTTTTTAAAAAATTCTAGTTATTATAAATGATAATAATCATCATATGATTACCGGTACTAGGCAACTTTTCATGGGTTTATTAGCCACTGGTATATTTTGTTTAGAGGAATGTTTATTCAAGTCCTTTACAGAGATTTTCATAGAGTTGTGTTTTTATTATTGAGTAGTAAATATTCTTCATAGACTGAATTTTAGACCTTTATCAAGACACATGATTTGCAAGTATTTTCTCCTGTTTATGGGTTATCTTTGTCACTTTCTAGGTAATATGCCTAGGTACATAAAGCTATCGATTTTGATGGAATGTAGTTTATTATATTTTCTTTAGTTATTTGTGCTTTTGGTATCATACTTAAGAAACCATAACATAATCTAAGGTTATAAAGTTTATACCCTATTTCCCCCTATGCATTTTATAGTTTTAGATCTTATCTTTAGATATTTTGCCTATTTTGAGTTATAAAAATATGTGATACAGAGAAGGGAGTATAGTTTTGTTTTTTAGTGTGTAAATAGCAGTTGTCCCAGGATCACTTTTTGAAAAGACTGTTCTTTCCCCCACCAAACGGTCTCCATAATCCTATTAAAAATCAGTTGACTGTGGATACATGGGTTTATTTCTGACTCCATTAAAATCTATCCCTTTGATCTAATGTCTGTTCTTATGCCAGTACCATACAGTTGAGTGTTTGTAGCTTTTAAGTTACTTTTGATATCAGAAGTTTAAGTCTTCTAACTGTTATTCATTGTTGAGATTTGGCTATTCAGTCTCTTGCATTTCCTTATGAGTTTTAGAATCATCTTTTTCAGTTGTGCAAAGCAAAAGAGGCAGTGTTAATTTTGATAGGGGTTGTGTTGAATCTGTAAGTTAATTGGGGACAATGGTCATTTTAACAATATTAATTTTTCTAGTCCACAAACACAAGAAACCTTTCTATCAGTTTGGGAGTTCTTTGATTTTTTTCAACAATGGTTTGCAGGTTTCCATGTGTAAATATTATACCTTCTTGGTTGAGTTTGTTTGTAAATATTTTCCTCTGTTTATGTTATTATAAATGGCATTGTTCTCTTAGTTTCTTTTTTTTTTATTTCTCATTGCTAATGTACAGAAACAACTAATTTTTGTATGTTGATCTTGTATCGTGAAACTTTGCTAATCTTGTTTGTTAGCTCCAGTACCATTGCTGTAGATTCTTGTCTTCTCTAAATTATGTCAGCAGCTTATAGAGATGTTTCACTGCTTCTTTCCAATCCGAATGCCTATTTCTTTTACTTATCCAATTGGCCCAGCTAAAGCCCCCAGTACAGTGTTGAAATGTCTTGTTCCTTATTTCATGAAGAAAGTGTCCAGTCTTTTCACTGTGTTAATTGTGCTGTCAGCTGTGTGTTTTTCATATGTAACCTTTTATTAGATTTAAGAAGTTCTCTTCCACTTCTAGTTTGTTGTATACTGTTAACATAAAAGATGACTGCAAAAATTCTTATTCTGTATCTATTGATATGATTCTGTGGCTTTTTCTTCCCTTTGTTCTACCAATGTGATGTATTAGATTGGTTTTTGTAACCAACCTTGCATTCCAGAAATAAGCACTACTAAAAATACCGCAATACTAGCTAATGGCGAGTTATACCTTAATATGCCGAAGAATTGTGTTGGTTGGTATTCGGGAGTGGGGTTGTAAATGTATTCAGAAGAGATACTGACCTATAGTTTTCTTACTATGTCTTAATCTTGCTTGAGTAATCTAGATAAACACATCAGGGTAATATTTGCCTCTCAGAATGAATTAGCAAGTAGTCTGTCTTTCCTCTTCTACTTCTAAGAGTTTGAGGGTTGGTTCTAATTCTTCTTTTAATGTTTTGTGGAGTTCACCATAAAGCCACATGGTCCTGGGCTTTTCTTTGTTGGAAATTTTTATTGGTTAGTAGGTTGATTAATTGGTTTGTTGGTTGTTTTTAATTACTGACTCAATATCTTTCCTACCTATAAGTCTGTTCCAGTTTTTTCTTTCTTCTTGAAACAATTTGGATTTCCAGGAATATGACCATTGTAGACCAGTTATCCAAATTGTTGGCACACAGTTGTTCATGGCATTCCCCTGTAACCCTTTCCTTATTTCTGTAAGGTCAGTGATGACACCCCGACTTTCATTTCTGATTTAGTAACTTGAGTCTTTTTTTTTTCTTGGTTAATCTAGCTAAATGTATGTCAAATTGTTTTTGAAGGGATATTTTCACTTCATAGCATCTGCTTCCAGTCTGGGCGGTGATATGCTGGTTCCTAGGAGCACAGATGTAGTGCTCTCTGAGGAGCAGTGTTTTAAAAGTGATGGCCCTGTTTGTATCTGATAAATGGAATTATTACACATATATTGACACACAGAAATTCTCTCCCCCTTTCGGTTAAATGATGTTGGGTACATTCTGACAGACGCAACCTTGAGCATGTAATAAGAAGAAATCGTTGCTAAGGACACTGCATTGTGTCACGGTCATTTCAGTGTTTATACTCCCTGTCAGAAACAAGTTAAACCAAGTATCAATCTCCACGCGTATACATCCCCTTTATGTTGTCACCATCCACAAATGCTTTCTTAGTGGTTTTGCTGTATGTGCATCACTCATTATTCTTTATAGGGCCCATTTCACCCCACCCCACCACCCCTCCAAAGTCTCCTCACTGTGAAGTAAGGCCATAGGAGCACCCTGTCCGATAACAACACAGCCATTCCCTTTTCCTGATCTGAAACTTCACATGTCTGTCTGCTCTCCTTTCATGGGCTGGCCTACCATCTAGCAAATTCCTATCCATTCTCTAAATTCTCTGAGAACAGAGAAGGGTCAAGAGGGCTAGACTTGTTTTTATTAGAAGAGTCATTATGAAGGGAATGAAGTGGGTGCACCTTGATCTGCTAATTAGACAAGAGCAAAGGCACGGTTTTTGAGTACAAGGCAGGTCAGTCATGCATGAGGGATGATCTGGGCAAAGGTTTCATGGCAGGAAAACATGGACTGAGTGCAGGGGAGCACAAGGTCTGAATGCAAAGTATAAATAACCTTAACCTCCCTGGCAAATAAACATGCGCAAAACACACCCAGGCACACAGAGACTGTTTTTTAACTCACACAAAAGCATTCCACTACATTTGACATGACGCCATTTTCTCTTGCATTTTCCTTCAGTGCAAATGAAAACAAAACAAAACAAAAAAGGTCCTGAGTATTCATCCTTGGGGACCCTGCAGAGACTCCACCGGCATCTCTAGACAGCAATCGGAGGCAACTCATACTCAGAGCCCTGTGTTGATCAGAAATGGATGTTAGACTTCATGAATTGAATTGCTTGTGTACACTAGATTTCTGCATGGACAGGCAGCAAAGATCCTTGCCATTCCTCCGTATACATGCCACTGCTTCTTTTAAAAAGAGAGAATTCCCCATTCTGCGAATTTCAGGGATTCTCATGACTTGATTTGATAAACATTCAGGGCTGGGTGTTTGGCACCCAGTGGTTAGGTCACTGTGTCCACACGTTCACGTCCAGGGTCCTCCATTTCAATCTAGTTTCCTGCTAATTCACATCCTGGGGGGCAGCAAGTGATGGATCCAGGACTCAGGTCCCTGCAGTTCACAAGGGAGATCCAACTAGGATTCCAGGTTCTTGAATTCAAACACCCCCAGCCTTGACTGTTGGAACCATTTGGGGACTGCACCAATGGATGAAAGATCTCTCCTCTATGTGTGTCTCACTGTCCCTCCCTGTCTCCTTGCCTTTCAAAGAAAATGATAATAAATTTAAAAAATTTGAGAAATACATTAATTTGAAAAAATACATTTGAAAAATAAAAAATACATTTAATTTCATCTTAAAAAAAAAATCCCTGGAAGCTTAATACTTTTCTCTCCCTTTTTTTACACAGATCCAGGGACTAATTTGCCAATTGGTGCACATTTAGTCCTTGCCAGAGTGAAAAATATTTTTTTAAGATTTATTTATTTATTTGAAAGAGTTACACAGAGAGAGAAGGAGAGGCAGGCAGAGAGAGAGACAGAGAGAAAGAGAAAGAGAGAGAGAGGTCTTCCATCCACTGGTTCACTCCCCAATTGGCCACAATGACCGGAGCTGGGCCTATCTGAAGCCAGGAGCCAGGAGCTTCTTCCGGATCTCCCACATGGGTGCAGGGGCCCAAGGACTTGGACCATCCTCTACTGCTTTCCCAGGCCATAGCAGAGAGTTGGATAGGAAGTGGAGCAGACGGGACTTGAACTGGTACCCATGTGAGCTTCCGGCACTGCAGGCAGCACCCTTACCCATTACACCACAGCGCTGGCCCCATGAAAAATCTTGTAAGAGCTTGTTATTTTATAGATCATGCTTTTATGCCACCCTAGACATACATGAGATATATTTGAACTTGCCCAAACAGACCCAAGATTACCATATTAAAGTTGCACATACATAACCATTTACTTACATTTTAAAAAAATTTACCCCTTGAATAGATATATTTTAAGAAACTCTGCATAGCCAATGAGAGAAAGCCCCATTTTAGTTGCTACAAATAGTAAAAAGAAGCAAAAGTAAAGCCCAGTTGTTGGATTCTGGCTAGAGAAGAGGCCTTTTCCAGAGGCCTTTGTCTGTTAGAAAGGGAAACCTGCAAGTTTTGTCCCCAGATATTAGAAACATACCCACAGGCAGCTGAGGATTCAATCTACACAAGTAGCAACAAGAACAGAGAACAGAAAAGGGGCAGTATGTCCTCAGTAGGAGTGGAGCCTGTCTTTTTCACCCAGTTGCCTAAAAGGGTATTTGTTGCCCCACATGGGAGACTCGGTTTAGGCCAAAGTGTTGAGAGCACAGAGAGGGCACCCAGCTCACTGGTAGAGCTGAAACGCAGATTCAAAGTTTTCTGGAGAACGAGTCCCATGAAATAATCTTGGTTTCAGCGAGGTGGGGAAGAATGACAGACAGGGAGCAGGAAATGAAAGGAGAGAAGAGACTGGAGAGGAAAGGCAGCATTCATCCTTGAAGAGCGTGGCAGGTCAGGCTGCGTTAGGGTTCCTTGCAAGGGGCCATGGGGTCCTTTGAAAGGTTTCAGCAGGTAGCAATTCAAGCTCCAGAATATTATTCCTCCAGTTCCATGCTCACACCCTTGGGTGTATAAACCCACCCTGACCCTCACATGAACATAATAGAGAACTGCCATTCTACCCAGTGCTTCACTTCCCAGCGCTGATCCATTCGCACGTATGTGTCAAGTGTCTGCCATGTGTCAGTCATACTGTACTGAGTAGTCAGTAGTGAACCAAAAAAGCATGAAGCTTTCGGTCATGTGAGGCAAACAGACTAAAAGCAAATAAATCAGCACAGTTGTTCATGATCAAATTCCAGAAAGAAATAATGTGAAATACAACTGGGATAGCAGTTGGTGATGGGAAGAGATGTATTCTAGTCAGGCTTGTCAAGGAAGCCCTCCAAGAAGGAGGCATGGCAGCCAAGATGTAAACATCCAAAATAACCAGCCTCCAAGAGGGTGGAATGAGTTTCCTAGGCCGTGGGAATGTCATGGCTGAAGACCACTGGTATATGAAACCTTGGCGTATTTGAATAAAATAAAAACAGAAATGTGGAAAACTAAATGATGAAGGGAGGGAGGATGAGGAGCAAGACATTTCCCAAGATGGACAGGGACCTGGTGATGCCAGTTATAGGGTAGATCAGAGAGCAGTGGGAAGCCAGTGAAGGAGCTGGACAGCGAGAGATGCGTCTCACATCGTATTTCCCTCTGGCCACAGGGAGGCTCAGTGACTGCTATAGTTTCTTTCCAGGGTTGGACCAAGGTCACAGTGATAACTACAGAGATAAGTAAAACATTCAAGTGAAAATATTAACAGAACGTGGTGATTGTGAGGGTGAGAAGTGTAGACATTTGGAAAAGACACAGGGACCAAGCTCATGACTTCCTGGGGAGAGCCTGACTGCGTAGAAGAATGTGAAGGGACATTATCTCATTTCAAGGCCACAACAGTGCTCCTGACAGCTTCTGTAACAACATAAACATCTTGGAGGTTCTGGAGTATCTTCAAGTCCCAACTCAAAGGGTGGCCTCGTACAGTTCTCTTCGTCTCCAAACAGTGATGCACACCCGAAGTTGCCTTCCAAAAGAGCATTGAGCTATTAAAAACTCTAATGAAATCTGGAAATGTGGTATTGATCAGGGGTGTTTTCTTCCAGTCACCACCAGGCTCTGGAGAGAGCCCAGTGCAGACATGAATTATCTTTCACGTCATCACTGTCGTACTTAAAGAGGCCACTCACCATGCAGTTCGGGACCACCTGGGAAAGGGGTAGGGTGGACCCCAGTGAATTACCCAGGCCAGACCACCCCTGAATGGAAACTGTCCCCATGATGCTGATCTTCGGCCAGACCCAGCCCCAACTTTTGTTTGTTTCCTTGTTGTTTCCCCTCATTTCTTGGATGGCCATTCTTTGGGCTCTCTTGAATAGTAAGAAAGATAATTGGTATGTATTAGGCAAGAAAGCACATGTAGCAGCCAAGTTCAGATTAGAAGAGTCTTGCTGCAAACCTTCAATGTAGAGAGGATTATCGCTGTGCTCACAATGGAAAAAGTAAAGTTTGGATATGTGATGAGCTCCATTCAAGAGTCTCACAGCTCTAGTAAGTGGTAGGGCTAATGGGATATCAGCTAGTGAAATCAACAATGTACATGTTATGAAACACTGTCTTTTTTTTTTTATTTTTGACAGGCAAAGTTAGACAGTGAGAGAGAGAGACAGAGAGAAAGGTCTTCCTTCCATTGGTTCACCCCCCAAATGGCTGCTATGGCTGGCATGCTACGCCGATCAGAAGCCAGGAGCCAGGTGCTTCCTCCTGGTCTCCCATGCGGGTACAGGGCCCAAGCACTTGGGCCATCCTCCACTGCTTTCCTGGGCCACAGCAGAGAGCTGGACTGGAAGAGGAGCAACCGGGACAGAACCGGCACCCCAACCAGGACTAGAACCCAGGGTGCTGGCGCCGCAGGCAGAGGATTAGCCTAGTGAGCCGCAGTGCCAGCCAGAAAGCGCTGTCTTGTACCAAGAGCATACCAGGTCTATGAATGTTGACGCAACTAATCTTCACACCTAGTGAAGTGAGGTGGAAAACCCATAGAAATCACTATGAAATAGGTGCTCCTATCAAACCTCTATGTAGCCTGAGGTCATCCAGATGGAAAGAGCTAACATTTGAACCCAGGTAACCTGGTTCTACTCCCTGCCCTAAGTTTTCTCAAATGTGTGCTCTTTTCATTGTAGAGCTTTGCACAGATAATCACTTAGAAGACAGCAATTCTAAAACCAGCACACAGTGCTTCAGTGGGAGTCAGGAATGAGAGATAATCAAACAAATATTTTCTACAGTGGATGTCACAGAGACCAGACTAACTGGGTTTTTGTGTGTTCCCATATGCCACCCATATGTGTGTTTCCAAAGATAGTTAGCATGGAGTCCTATAGACCTGTCACATGAGTGTGTGAGCACAACGCATGTCTTAAGTTTTCTGAACTGCAGTTTCCTTATTGCTACAATAACGCTGATCACATCTACATGAGGTCTGTCCATAAGATTATTTTATAACATCTAGCATATAGAGGTATTTGATAAATGTCAGTCCCTTTCCTCCTTACAAGGAATTAAAATAAAAAGAAAGGCATGTGTCAAGAAAAGGAAGGTGAAGGAGAAATAAATTGGTATGTGGAGGTTGTCTTTAAGTTCAAAAGGGAAATTTTCATAAAAGACACAGTTTCTAAAGAAGAATCCAGAATAGAGATGGCAGAAGCAGGCAATCTGCACGATAAGAATAGCTTGGATGGCAGAAGAAATATTAGAGTGGAATAATCCACTATTTGTTAGACTGTAGGCCTGGCCTGCCAACTTTTGTTTTGTTTTGTTTTTGACAATCTGCATATGCCCCACCCAGACACACTGTGGGCCACCCACAACAAGTACAGTAGACTGCCAGGCTAATGAGACTTCTTCCATGGGGAGAGTAGGAGATGTGTTGGACACCTAGGCTCTCACATAACCGCTTATCCAGAGACAAGGTGGGTGTAGAAAGAGAATGTACCCACCCTCCACTGGAGACAAGCAGTCAAGGAGCAACCCAGACAGATGAAGGAAGAGAGCCCAAATGTAGCACAAGAAAGAAAATATTGCAGGACAGAAAGCGAGAGAGGGAGTGAGAAGATCAAAGAATTAGGATGGTGAGGGGAAGGAGGGAAGGGTCAGAGTTTAGGGTGGCTTTTGTGGGGTTAAGAGTTAGAGTAGGGCCGGCGCCGTGGCTCAACAGGCTAATCCTCCGCCTTGCGGCGCCGGCACACCGGGTTCTAGTCCCGGTCGGGGCACCGATCCTGTCCCGGTTGCCCCTCTTCCAGGCCAGCTCTTTGCTGTGGCCAGGGAGTGCAGTGGAGGATGGCCCAAGTGTTTGGGCTCTGCACCCCATGGGAGACCAGGATAAGCACCTGGCTCCTGCCATCGGAACAGCGCGGTGTGCCGGCCGCAGCGTGCTACCGCGGCGGCCATTGGAGGGTGAACCAACGGCAAAAGGAAGACCTTTCTCTCTGTCTCTCTCTCACTGTCCACTCTGCCTGTCAAAAAAAAAAAAAAAAAAGAGTTAGAGTAGAAGAAGCCTTAAGGAGCTGTTAATAATATGGGATAGGATTGTCAGTTCTCAAGATGGGGTCTCTGTAAAGAGTAACGTTAGTCATAGGGACCAGGATACTCCATGATGTTTACGGTTGCTGACTAGTGTGGAGTGGCCTCAAGAGTAAGGTTTGTTTTGCCCACATCGTGATCTCCGGTGCCCAGCACTGTGCTACTACTTACTAGGGCGTAGATCAGCCAGTATCAGTGGATCAGCACTCATGGCAGCAAGGCAGTCATCCTGATCTGTGACCACTAATGGCCTTCACTGTGAATGGAGCCCAGAACCCTAGCAACAAGGCGGGAGTGGAGAAGGTTGGGTGGGGAAGCAGGAAGCCCCCGAGTATCCCAGTAACTTGTGCTGGAGTTCTGCATTCTTGTACTGCCCTTGCCACCCAGGCGGTCCAAGGGTGAAGCTGAGTGCTCTGCACTCGGGCAGGAGAAACAGGAGGTGGAGGTGAGGGAGAGGGAGTGATGTTTTCTCTCTGAGGAGGCTGAGCTTGCCTGGACCTTTCTTAAGTTTCTGCTGAACCAGATAATATGAATTTCCAGCCTCTTTCCCTCTCTAAAATGTCTTTTTCTTGACTCTGACATGTTATCGAGGTTCCCTAGGATGTTAATCTAAGCTTTCTGCTTCAGGGTCACTGGAACTGGGGAGAAGAGTAAGCACCCTTTCTAAGTATCCATTTCCTGTAAGCCACTGTGATACAGATTTAGCCTGTCTCCTCCAGCCCTTCCAACAACAGTACAGATATTGTAGTCCTGAGCTTATAGTGAATTGTGTGTAGATCAGAGAGATGTACAACTTATTGAGACTACCTAGCTGATATGTTATGGTCCTTCTGGCCTTTAACCTTCCCCTATGATGCCACATGGGCATTCAATCAAATTAATATTAGTTCCTGATCTGGTAATGGTGGCAATAGTGGTGGTGATGAGGAAGGTGACAATGACAGTTACATTATTTCATTACAAGCCTTACATATTTATAAGACACAGGGTAAAAAAGTTACCCAAGATTGTACAATTGGTAGATGAATTCTTAGAAGTCACAAGAAGGCACTTTACAAAGCACCACACTACTGATACCTAGACATAAGCAGAGAATGAAGGAGGATGGGGGTGATGGGTTGAGTTTGAGAAACACACTTTCTGCCCTTAGCTACTTTGTTGGTCAGAAAAATACCCTTTGCTGTGATACATGATAACCAGAACAGTTAGATATGATCCTTGGTATTACTGGGGCCATATTTCCAGGAAGTACCTGCAGACCCCTTTCTCTTACTCCAGGGCCCTAGGATCTCATCACAGATGGCAGGAAAGGAATGAACAAGTCTGACTAGAGGACCAGCTTGGAAAGGCGAGCCTGGTAGCAGAGGCAGTCTCAGCCATTTAATATTAGTTTTCGTCTCCTATTGATCCATTTTATTTTCCTTTTACAGAAGAGGAGCATCCCTGCAGTCCATCTCATCAGTGGGCCTCTAAAGGTCTCCTATTGATCTGGGAAGCAATTGTCTTGGTTTGCATTATCCCTTTTGGAGACACCCTTTGCCTTTTCGTCATGTTCTGTATTTAGTTTGTATCCGAAACATGGCTTCTTTTCTGGGAGCAAAGAGTAGACATCTTGGGCCCAAGATTGCAGATGGATCTGATTTTGTAATGCTTCTGGCATCTGTTTTCGGGCTCCAGGAAGTCTTCAAAGAGTAATGGAGAATGTTGGCAGAACAGAGAGGGTGTAGCGAGGACCCAATGGCCTCCTTCCAAAGGGTGAAAGTAAGAGTGAAAACAAGAGTGGTCATTTTTCTCTGTGCTTCAATGGCACAACATCCTCAGGAGGTCAAGTTTTACAGATAAAAAAACTGAGGCTGAGAAATGTTTAGTTGTTTGTCCAGACACACTTAGCTTGGAATCCTGGTTTCACAAGTAACTGCCAGCACGTTGAAATAATTTGGCAAAGATTCTGTGGAGATTCTGCTTCCTCATCTCCAAAATGAGAATTATGATGGCATATTCTAGGGTTGCTGATAGGTTCCCACTTGACAAAACTTCTGGGGCCCTTAGTAAAGTACCCAGCACAGAGGAAGTGACCCAGTGAATTTTTAGTGATTGAGGGTAGGCCCTCTTCATCTCCTGATACGATGTACCTGCTTCCTCAGTCCAACATCACTGGAGGAAAATTCATTTTTTCTTCTAAAGATCACACTTCCTGTGAAGTCTAGATTTCAGATGATGAGACAATGTATTTAAAGATGGCTAGTACAGTACATGCCATGTAGTAGATGTGCAAGGAATGCTGATTATTCCATTTATCTGTCCACCTCTGGCTCACAAGATAATGTGCACTTCCTATGCATAACATCTTCAAATTTCCTTCTTCCCTTAGACATTTATTATTGACCATTCGCTGGTATTTTTTGTGTCAAACTTCTTCAACTTTCATAAGCTCAGTCTGTTGCTCTTAACTCTACAGTGCTGTCTTCTCTCTTCTAAGTTCTCATCGCTCTGAGGGTCTCTTAACCTGATTATTGCTTTTTATTCATACTTGCCAGCTTTTCCTTGGCTTTTGTTAATGGAAATTAACCCCTCTTCCTCTCCGAAGTGCTCTCCTTTCTTGGCTTCTGGGTCACTTCATTAGTTCACTTATCCCCTCATCCTTTGTGTGCTGGGCGAGACACTGGAGGGCTTGGCCTACTATAGGAGTGTTGAGACACAGTAGTCTCTACATTCTGGTTCTTTACTCTTTCCTCTGCCCTTACCTACTGTCAACTCCAGTCATTTCTTTCAATCTCTGCTCAGTGTCATCTTCTGTACGACACCCTGGCCACCCTTCGAGACAGTTAGCTCTCTTACTCTCTACCATTCCCATTCCATCAGTTAATTCTTTTACTTTGCATTTAATTTGAACTACAAGTTCCTCAAGAGTATAAAATAGGTCAGGCTCAATAACTATGTGTTGAATTGAATACAATATTCTCAGTTACTCCTTCACTTTTCTTCTTGCTTAGTTTTCATTCTGTCCCATGAATACAGTTATGCCTTTAGAAGCTCAGTATTGGTCTGTTCAAGCTCCCGTAAGGGCTTGTTCATCATAAAACAAGCTTGGAATGATACGCCCTGTCTGCTCCACTAGGGTCTTCAACCATCTCCATGTACACAGTAATCCAAAATCATTATTCTTCTACCTGAGCCCTCATTCCCATAGGTCAACTCTCACGCACCAGTTAGTCTGGGAATATTCTTGACTGTAAACAGTTATCTCTTGTATTCATTTCCTGTGGCTGTTCTAACAAATTGGTGCCTTAACACAACGTAAATTTTTTTTCTCACAGTCCTAGAGGTTAGAAGTTGAATCCAGGTTTTTGCAGGCCCATGCTTCTTTTGAAGCCTCTGGTGAAGAAGCTGAGCCATGACCTTCTCCCAGCATCTGCTGATGGCCAGCCATCCCTGAAGCTCTGCAGCTTGCAGCTGAATCACTCCTACCTCAGCTTCTACAGTCACAGGCCTTCCTCTCTCTCTCTAAGTCTGTGTCTTCTTCACGAGGTCTGTTACTGGATTTAGGGACCACCCTAAACTGTTTTGACCTCATCTGTGTTTTATTACAGCTTTTATTTTATCTTCAAATGCACTATTTGCACATAGTGTCATATCCCAAGGTTCTGAGAGGGAATGCGCTGAAGGGGCACTATTCAGCACAGTATATCCTTCCATCACCTCATCTACTGCTGCCAAAATCAGACTTCCCAAACACTGTTTGCTTTCATCCTTCCAAGTCTAAAAGAACTTTAGATCACCTCACTTCATTAGCCTTCTTAAGCTGTGGAAGCAGCATGTTTTCCAATCATGTGCATATTACCTTTATTTTAATGCTTAAAATATTGTGAACCTGATAGAATATAAGCTTCAAGGAATAGGATTCTACTCTGTCCTCTCCATCCCCATTTCCCAGAACAGAGCGCAGTTCCCATACAGGTATTTGATAGCTATCTGTTGACTAAATGCATGGCGAATGGAGCATCAGTTTCAAGTCCTCTATCTGACTTTGAAGAGTCCTCCATTACCTGTCACTGCACCATCTGCCCCAGTCAGCATTTGCTAAGTAAAAATTAGGTGCTCTCAATAAATACTTGTTGGTGATTGATTAATCCATCAACCAGGTTTCCTGCTTTGAAGCATTTTTATGTGGGTCCCCAGGGGGCTTCAATAGAGGACATAAGAAGAGTAAGGGGATAGGCAGTGGAGACACTTGATCAGCATTCCCACCTTAGGACTTCTGGGGCCTGCCCAAGGTTTCACTTTGTCTGAGAATCAACTCCTAGTCTTTCAAGGAGAAGTGATAACAGTAACTTTAGTAACCATGGATGGTGGGTTCCAGAACATGGAGGTTAAGGTTCATATCAAGAGGCTACCATGGCCCCTTTTCTCTACAGAGAATGTTCTGGAAAGGGGAGCTTTCTAACTGATTTTTTAACTGAAAAATCTTGGGTGCCCTGAAACAAAGGGTCTGTATCAGTGAAGTCAGTTGTGAGAACAACATTGTATGGCAGTACATCTTCTAACATGCTCCTTCTTGGTGCAGTTTGCACCCCGGTTTCTAGACAAAGAAGCTTGTAAATATTGAATAAGATGGCCCTGCAGAATGAGTCATTTATGGTGTAACTAACCTTTCTATGGATTAACTCCAATAGAAGAATATTAGTAGCTATTTAGGGTCTTAAAAAAAGAAAAAAATTAAAAACCAGAAATACCTGAGAAGAGATTAAGGAACCAACCACTTCCAACTACTTCCAACGATGGAATTTGGTTATAGGCCATTGCAATGTACCAACACTTTGTCAGTCCTTACTCTCACCCCAACCCCCAACTAATGTGCCCTGAAGCAATGAAGGTCAGACATCTAGTAAGTGAAAATCCATGTGCATCCATTATTCGACTTTTCTATGTCCTTTTTTTCTTGTCTAAGTGTCCTAAGTCACCCGTCCTCTTAGTACATATTCCTTCGGGGATTACAGAACTAGAGCTGGCTTTATTTTGTTTCTCTTCCCTTGTATCCATTTCAATAGAATCACTAATACCACTCATTTTCAGATTTTGTGTGCTTAATAGATTGAGAATATGAGGTCATGTGTCCAAAAGGATAATTATCATTTTGGGCAATGTTTGAATGGATTCATTGTCCTCAGAACACATTGAAAGCAAAAGGAACTTTTGTTACAGCATTACCTGGTTTTGTGTGTGTGTGTGTGTGTGTGTGAAAGAGAGAGAGAAAGAGAGAGAGAGAGAGATTCCTGAAACTTCACATGATTCAATTTGCTATTCCAAAAGAACAGAGAGATGACTTGTCAGGGAAAGTAGAGTTTTAGTAGCAGACAAATTGGTATTAGCAGGAAATGCAAGCCCTGGAAAAACTATACTGAATGTTAGCTTACTGGATTCTGGAGAGAGGGTTTATTACATGTGCCAGCTAGTTACCTAAATTATAAATTCTCACCACTTGCAGTTGGAGGGGTGGACAGCACCTTCCCATGGCCTTAAGAATATTGTTTGACAACACTTCTTTCATGGTCTCTTGATATTTTTGGGCCCTGGCTTTGTGTACTCCCAATGGAATATAGATGTGAACTCAAGTTCAACATTTTCACAATTCCTTCAAATATCAAAAGGATTGACAGAAAAGATTCTGGGAAAGAATGCCCAGCTTCTTCCCCAAAGTGGGAAACAGCAAATGTTGAGAACTTGGACTGTGGACCAAATGATAAAGAGCAACCCAGAACTTTCTTTTTAGGCATCTCCATTCCTCAAGGGTTGATTAGTGCTAAGCCAATGTGGAGATACCATGAGCGGCCCCATATGGAGGTAGGCCTCATCTGTATGGCTATGTGGCTTCCATATGCCTCTAAACTCCTTGCTGCTAGTGATCGAGTCCATACAGCACTCAGTAAAACAGAGAACCATGGACTGGGTTTATGTCTCCTCCATCTCTCATCACCGATATGTATCAGTATGGCATTAAGCATTAGCTAATGCTCCAGGATAAATCCATTCAGTACAAAGCCTGAATGTGGATGCACACCCATGGGTCTGAGTCTCAGGTACTGTCTGCTAGGTGGATGAATCTAGGTCAAGGGGTGAACACTGCACCCCATGGCATCCCACCCCCACCCCAGCCTGAATGTCTTCACAATGAAATCGGGAATGACAGTGCCCCCCTCACTCCAGCCGTAGATACAAGATGCCCATTCCAGTGCCATGGGATGTGGACCAGGGAAAGGGTAGGAAACTGCCTTTTCTATTGGAATGTTTAACTACTCTGTTCTCATTTCATTGGGAATCTAAAGTAAAATTCATAAAGTCTATTCTGGATTATCTGGTTAATTCTTTTTTTAATTATTTTTTAAACTTTTGTTTAGTAGATATAAATTTCCAAAGTACAGTTTATGGATTACAATGGATTTTCCCCCATAACTTCCCTCCCACCCACAACCCTCCCATCTCCCTCTCCCTCTCCCCTTCCATTCACATCAAGATTCATTTTCAATTACCTTTATCTACAGAAGATCAATTTAGTATATACTAAGTAAAGATTTCATCAGTTTGCCCCCACACAGAACACAAAGTGCAAAATACTGTTTGAGCACTAGTCATAGCATTAATTCGAGTGCAATGGTTAATTTTTTATTTATTTAAAAGTCAGAGAGAGAAAGAGGGAGCTATAGACAGACAGATACAGAACTCTCATCCCCTGGTTTATTCACCAGATGTCTGTAACACATTGGGCCAGGACAAAGCCAGGAGCCTGGAATTCAATCTGGGTCTCCCATGTGGGTAGCAGAGACCCAACTCCTCGGGCCATCACCACTGCCTCCCAGGGTGTGGGCAGAGCACAGACTCAAAACACGCACTCCAATGTGGAATGTGGGCATCTCAAGTAGCATCTTAATCACTCTGCCAAACACCTGCCCCTACAAACCCCATTACATTTAAGAACTGCCACTGCATTGTAATGCCAGTGAATGCAAACAAGTTGACAATGTAGAGTACTAATTTGATTGCCCTTACTAATGACAAAGGGAAAAAGAGGAAATAAATTGAAAATGATGCACTGCTGTCAAATTAATACCAAGTGACTTTACAGTCACTTTAGTTAATTTAATTAATACCAAGTGACTAGACAGACGTTACAGAGTAAATGGACAACAATTATGGGACACGTGAGTCAACAGATCGTATGTAAGCACAATGAACTGAAATGTGCCTTTTACTACAGCATTCAGTACCACGTTTACATAGTCAATTTTGAACCAGTTTCATCAAAACCATACCATCTGTCACATTTAATTAAAACTGCTAGGCTGAATTTTAAATATGCTATAGCATTGCTTGCATTTAATTGATTAATTTATCTTATTTTATAGTTTCATAGGAGCAATAAGCGTTAGGAAGTTAAACAGAATTTTATTTCCCAAATATTTAAATAGAATTATACTTAAAAGAATATGTTACTTTTTTTTCCTGAACTTTAAATGAGTTCTGTGCATAGCTAATATGGAGAATCACTCTAAGAATGCATGTGAGATTCTACATAGTAAAAGGCTCATAGGAGGTGCACAAGAAATGATTTCCTTTTTGAGGGTGTGGGAATGGAGGCATCTCTTCAGCAAATTGGAGGATATGGAGAACAGAAGAATAATGAGAAATCATAAATCTATTGATTCATCACCTCTGTAAGTGCCCAGTAATATGCTAAGGAGGTTGCATAGATTATTTTTCTAGTCCCTGTTAACTGTTTGAAAGCACAGGATCTTGTCTTCTCTCTGGCATTGCCTTCTTGTGCTCAAGGATCTGATGGTCTACTTAGGAAATGTCTTGTGTGTGTAGCCAGTTAGTATGAATGTATGTGTGTCACATGCTAAGAAAGGTGAGTGAGTGAGTTGGAAGGATCCTGGGATCTTTAAGGTGAAGGGGACAGTGACAGTGTAATAACGTAACAGCTGTTATTAACATTGGCATTTGCAAGTTAGCTTTGTGTATGGAAAGGGAACAGAATCAGTATCTCCCTAAGTCCTAATCCTGACAATACCACTGCACTGATGGTCCTGTTTTCCCTGGAAGGAATCAGAATCTAAGGCAGCTTAGCTTACATAGCAGGGTCAGCATTCAGTGCAGACTCTATCTAATTCTGTCTTTCCGTGCCCTTGTAGGCTTCTTTCCTCCACAGAGTGACAGTTACACTCTGATGAGGATCAAATAGATACTAGGCCTAAGTGCGCAGTTCCTCCTCGGGGGGCACTCAAAGGAAGATCCTCAGCCCACCCACCATCGGATCCCATCAGGGGTCCCCCTCGCCTACCCTCTGAGGGAGGACCAATGGAGCTATCCTTTTTCTATGATGGGGTTTCTTACATTCTTTTCTACTTGAGAGAGGGGACCCCTGTACATTGGCTGGAGTGCCCCCTCCCCAGGCAGCCAGGATTGAACCTCGGGCACTCTTTGAGTGAATAGCTGCCCATCTTGCACCTGGCTGCTTTGCATGCCTCTGGGCCCTGAACTGTGGCCAGCTACTCTATCTGAGCTGGGGCCCACCTGCTCCTCAGAGAGCCGACGCCTCCGGAATGAGCATGCATTAATGTGATTTCCTTGTGGTTAGGACGTTGAAAAGGCCCAGTGTGGCCGAAGGGGAATAGCAGGGCATCAGGCATGCAGACCTGGCAAGGAACGTGCTGAAAACCTGGCTGTGGGACAAGACTGAAGAGACGGGAAGAATGTTCTGTATCAATAAAATTTATTGTATTTTTCGTATGTTCATTTTTCAGTTTTGGGGAACAATAGACAGGTTAGTGAAGGGAAAAACACGGTTTTCCTTTTCAGTATTGTTTAGGAATTCTTTTCTATACTTGTGTATGCACATATATATGCATATACTTTGTTCTTGCAAAACTGTACAACCCCCTTTACTCAAAGTGGAGTCCATGAACTTGTAGCCCTGGAATCGCCTGGAGTTTTTGAGAAATGCAGTCTCCAGCCAAACCCCAGACTCACCAGACCAGAATCTGCCCTTCCACAAGGTCTCCAGGTGAGTGAGGGTCTGTGAGTTACCAAACTGTACATAGTCAACGGTTTGACTGTACCATGAATAATTTCATGAATCCCTTTTCAGTTCAAAATCATGTACGATCTACCTCATCTTGATTGTATCCTGAAAAGATAGGGAAATATGCTACAGAATATTCATTTGTATCCACCTTTGTGCCAACAATGGTGAGAATCATGATTGTTGTTGCTGTGATTCACTGAGTGCTAATTTTATGTTAGGACATGTGGTGACTACTTTTCAAGAATTATCTTATCTCGTTCTTAGGATGACCCCACAAGGGATGAGGCTACTCTCGTCTTAGAAATGATGTTCCTGAGGCCTTTTGAAAATGTTCAAGTAATGAGGATATGTCAAATAATTATCCTCCTGTAACAGAGGGCAATGATGCTGGCACTTATGGGGCACTCTGTCTGTTCCACAGTCTGTTAGCCACAGGAGAATGCCCTGTGGTATCTGGGCAGCAAGTGTGAGTTTCTCTGTATTCATCTGAGAGGCAGAGAGCAAACACTCCCATCAGTTCATTCTCCAAATGCCGACAACTACTGCGGCTGGGCCAGGCTAAAGACAGGAACTTTATGCTGGACTCCCAACATGGGTAGTAGGGACTCACTTGAGTCAACACGGCTGCCACCAAGGGTCTCCATTAGCAGGAAGCTGGAGTCAGGAGCTAGGGCTGAGGATCAAATCCAGAGACTGCAGCGTAGGATGTGGGTATCTTAACTGCCAAACCAAATGATTGTTCCTGAATCCACTTTTACTTATTAACTTTTTATTTCTTTAAAGTTTTTATTTATTTGTTTTAGAGATAGAATTACAGCAGAGAGAAAAAGAGAGAGAAAGGTCTTCTGGCCATTAGGGGACTCCCCAAATGGCCACAACAGCCAAGGTGGGCCATCCAGAAGCCAGGAACTTCTTCCGGGTCTCCCATGCATGTGCAGGGGCCCAAGCACTTGGGCCATCTTCTACTGCCTCCCCAGGCCATAGCAGAGAACTGGGTTGGAAGCAGAGCAGCCAGGTCTCAAACTGGCGCCCATATGGGATGTTGGCATTGCAGGCAAAAGCTTAGCCTATGTCATATTGCTGGCCACTGAATCCACTTTGAAAACTTAAACCTCAAACCACCAGAAGAGCCTAGTATTAACAACCCACTAAAAAACTGCGGTAACCCAAAGTTGGAGGTTAAATATCTTGATCAAGGTCACATTTTCAGTCCATGGCAGAATCCCAGGTGGACCCAGTTTTTCCCTGGTTCCACTGCTCAAACTCTCTGTACTATGCTTGACTAGGAATGTGCTAATGAGCCTGTGGTTCATCCTTGGGGTTGGGCCTCCCTGTCACTGCTGGGCTCTCAAGCAGGCCATTCTCTCCCACATCCCTTGTATGTGAATGGATAGACAGGATTCCCAGGGCTGCCCCTGGCAGGGCTGGGCTTAGGGACCAGAGGAGTGTTCCTAATCACAGCCCTGCAGTCATCAGGACCCTGAGATGCTCGGGCTGGCTGGCCTTGGGGCAAACATCCCGGCACCTTGCACTGAACTGCAGGTCACCTGACCTGCTAATCACTGCCTGGTTACCAGCTAATCAGTGCCTTGTTTGGGACACAGAATCCCAAATCCCTTTGGACTGGGCTGGGCCCTGGTTCATGTGGCAGGGGTGAAGCAGGGGGTCATGTGTTCCAGTGCTCAGAGACCAAAGGCCGCCTTCAGGGAGATGGTCACGTGATCTTTCCCCACTGGTCCTAGACAACTGTTATATTTGTTCCCAGCATGGCAGTGAATGGTGGCAGAGAAATGAAAGTTCAAATTTGCCTTTCTAGAACTGAAAGGAAAAAGTTAATCAGACTTCCAGGCATAGAGAAAACAGAAACCTCCTATTTTTAATAACTCTCCAAAGGAGGTGTTATCTGAGAGGATGAAATAACAACCACCTCCAATACTCCCATATCTACTGCCTTCATTATGAGAATAATCACCATCATCAGCACTACCATCACCCTCCAACCAACCCCATCAGTACTACCACCATAATCATTACAGCCATCATCACCACCACCAGCGTCACCATCCCCATAACCAATCACCAACCAAACACCACCACTGCTTCTGGTCCTGCTATCACATCACTGCCTTCACCACAACCAGCGCTACTGAGCCAGCCACCACAACCATCACCATCAGCCGATGTTACCACTAGCAGCACTCTCATCAATATCGCACTACCACCAGCACCACCTCTACACCATTAACACCATCAACACATATCACAACTGCTTTCACCATTGCCATTAACCCCGTCCTCACCACCACCATCATCACCCATGCTAGTGTCATCTGGGATACCACCCCAGCTGCCATTGCTACTATGCCCCACACTGCCATATCAGAGAAAAATAATTTTGATTAGTATTCAAAAAACACTGACTTGAGAAATTTAGGATCTACTAGTTGAGTTTGAGTAACTAAACTTTAAGACTGAGTTTTCCCCATATAGAAACATAAAATAGTAACAGAACCAGCTCATTGGGTTCTGGCTGACGCAGATCATTGATCACAGTACTTGGAAAATAATGAAAAGTAAACATAAGTTTACTACCCTCATTACCACCATTTCTGCCCCAGCTCATTTTAACACAGAGCTTCTCCTTTAGCACCCTTGCTTGCCAGGGGGTGTGAAGATGACACCATCCCTTCATCCCTGTGGCTGCCTTGCATCTGTTAGAAACAAGGACATGGTTGCAGTGACATGGGTTAAAGAACGTTGTTTAGAATCAGCTGTCAGAGTGTGAATCCACATCTGTGTTGTAAAAGCCATGTGACCTTGAGAACGTCCCTAACTTCCCAGAGACCCCCGTTCTCTTGTGAACAGTGGAGAGTGACAACCTCTTGAAAGATTGTGACAGTGTTACATGAGATAATATAGAAAAAAAACCCACACAGATCACCAGGCACAGAGTAGGCAGTCAGTATGCTGAGTTGACTTCATTTGTCAATGGTTTGACTTTTAATAGATAATTATTAGGAAGTGGAAAGCTTGTGCCTTGCTCTCGAGAACCTTTCAATGAAGAAACAAATATTTTGCTCCCCCAGATGGAGTTGAGCTCTACAATGTGACCAGCTCTTTGGTGGACTGCAAAGGTCTAATAAAAGTCACCTTTGCCCAGTGGCTTCAGTTCCAGGAAGCTGTTCAATGTTTGACTGTATTTCTCCAAACATTTAAAAGATGGTTTGTCAGGTTAGTTCAGCTGACTTATTGCTCCTTGGGAGTTTTCCAAAACCTGGATTTCCTTCAGAGAGAGTTGGATTCTACTCCATCCTTGGGAATTCAGCTCCTTGCCCTTCTCTATGACCGCTAATGACAAATGTAGCATAAGTATCTGGTCTCCTGATTGTCAGCTGGAATGTCATCTCTTGGGCTTCAGAGCAAGAATGATAGACAAGCTGCCCTGTTCCTCTCCATTTTTTTAAAAGATTTTATTTATGTGATAGGTAGAGTTGCAGACAGAGAGAGGGAGAGACAGACAGAAAGGTCTTTCATCTGCTGGTTCACTTCCTAAATGGCTGCAACGGCCAGAGCTGAGATGATCCAAAGCCAGGAGCCAGGAGCTTCTTCCAGGTCTCCCATGTAGATGCAGGGGCCCAAGCGCCTGAGCCACCTTCCACTGCTATTCTAGGCCATAGCAAACAGCTGGATCAACGGAGGAGCCCCTGGGACATGAACTGGTGCCCATATGGGATGCCAGCACTGCAGGTAGAGGGTTATCCTACTGTACCACTGTGCCAGCCCCATCCCCTTTTCTTAATTTTTACAGCTGTCAATCACTGATACTGTGATTGTTGGTATTAGTGTAATGGATACTCCTAAATACCTTTGGATGCTAAGAGGAAAAGGATGAAGAATCTCATTTCAGCAAATAAAATGTGGTTCCTCCATATCCTGTGTGAAGTATCACTCAGTGTACTTTGTGAAGCATACATGGCGAGAGTATTCTCGGGAGAACTTCTGTGCATGACTATGGCTCAGAACACATGTTGAATCAAGCGAGAGAGTAATAAATTCTGAACCCCACATCAGGAAATTGCTAGGAAATAACTGATAAACTCAGTACCTGGCCGGCGCCGTGGCTCAATAGGCTAATCCTCTGCCTGTGGCGCCAGCACACCGGGTTCTAGTCCTGGTCGGGGCACCAGATTCTGTCCCGGTTGCTCCTCTTCCAGTCCAGCTCTCTGCTGTGGCCTGGGAGTACAGTGGAGGATGGCTCAAGTGCTTGGGCCCTGCACCTGCATGGGAGACCAGGAGAAGCACCTGGCTCCTGGCTTCGGATCAGCGTGGTGCGCCGGCCGCAGCGCGCCAGCCGCAGCGGCCATTGGGGGATGAACCAACGGCAAAGGAAGACCTTTCTCTCTGTCTCTCTTTCTCACTGTCCACTCTGCCTGTCAAAAAAAAAAAAAAAAAGAAAAAACAACTCAATACCTGGCTGGGCCAACCCTGAGCCCTCCCCACTAACATCAGGACAGATCAGCGATCAGTGATGCTCAACGATGCTTGACATCCAGACTCCTTGGTTGTAAGAGTGCAGATTCAGCTACCAAGTGAGGGAAAAGGGGGTGCAAGAAGGAGAGCTGCCAGACAGCCCAGCTAGTTTCAGTAGCTTCAGATTCTGCTCCTTTCCTGACGATCTGGAATCTTTGTCAGATGGACCCATCCCTCTTTGATTTCCCCTCTACCTGTGTGTAGAATCAAACACCTTCTTTGGGTCAGCCACCGTTTTGAGTGTTGTATTATCACCATTCAGTCTTCCCAAGCGCCTTGGCTGGTGGTTTTCCTTGTTGGTTCATTGCAGTTGTAATAACTTCTCACGCTGCAGATGGGGAATTCCAGATACTTGCTTCTAACTGCTGTGCAGTATTCCATAATGGGCTGCACTTCCTTTCCTTGCCTGTTTCTTCAGCGACGGATCCATTGGCTGCCTCCCTGGTCCAGCGACCACAGGTGTCAGCTCCACAACATCTGCTCATATTCTCTCTTATGGACCCAGGGAGGTTTCTCAGGGCTTTTCCCGATGGCCATGGATGTGCAGTGGCCATGAGCTTGTTCTTAGGACTGGCTTCATTAATATGTCCTCCTACGGGCAGTGTGTGAGGCATCATGTCATCTTTGCCTATTCTTTGCTGCAACAGAACACCACACACTGGCTAGATGAGAAGACGTGGAACTTGATGTGGCTGGAGGCTACAAAGTCCAAGAACGAAGACCACAGCTGGTGAAGGCATCCTTGCTTCATCCTAACCTGGAGGAAGGCATCACAGGGCACAAGTGAGAGACAGAGAGCAAGGAAGCTGAACTGCCCACCGCCACCCCTTTTCTAAGTAGCCCACAATCGCAGCCTTCATCCATTCATGAGGCCAGTGCCCCATGATCACTCTTAAAGGTTGCACCTCTTACTGTCATCACAATGGCAATTAAATTTATCATGAATCTTGGAGGAGACTCTCAGACTGTAAGCACATGTGTTCTTGTATCTCAGGCCAACTCTTGGCATTATCCACCTCTCTTGTTTTTGCCAGTCTCTTGGGTATAAAGCTGTTTCTCACTGGATGTGTTTCCCCTTTGATTGCTAATGAGTTGAGACACCTCTTTATATCACATTAGCACTGGGATTTCTTTCTCTGCGAATTACCTCTCATATTCTTTGCTGTTGTTTCCATTGGATTTTGTGATATATTTTGTTAATTTATAGGTTTTACTCACGTATTTTAGATTTGATTCTTAGCCACTTTTTGATGTTGCAAATATTGTATTCTATTTTTATTTTTGTAACTACAACTTTGCTAGCCTTCATTAGAAAGAAATCTCTAATTTCAGTGTAATCAATCCCATCCAATTTTTTGGTCTTATGGTTTGTGATTTTAGGTCTTTTTTAGAATGCTTTTCCCAACCTCTAAGTCATAAAATATTCTCCTACATTTTAATTATAGGTTAAGTTTCTAAGTCTTTCTTTTCTATTTGATCTCTTACTCATCTGGACTCCACACTTTGCATAATATAGGAAAATAGATGTCATTCTTCTCCATATGGTGAACCAGTTTCTCAATACCATGTACTAAATAATCTCACCGTTTCCAATGATATATCAGTTGTGTTCATCATAGTTAAAGTCTTCGTTCGTGAATAGGACTTTCTCCAAGGCAAATGTTATGTTCTTGGGTCTCTGTTCTCAAGCTAGTCCTAGACTGATTTCATTTTGGTGGCTTTGTAGATGTCAGTATTTTTTAGGCTAAATCCCTCTCCCCTATGTTTCCTTTTCATGGCTGATCTAACTCTCTGGGTAACTTTATTCTTCCATATCCATTTTAATAGAATATTTCAGCACAATAAATTTAAAAATAACAAATAGATACAGGTGGCGATTTTACTGCGCTTGCATTGGACTTGCTACTTATCTTTGGATACATCAGGATGTTTCTCAGCAGGTGCTTTCCAGGTAAGGAACCCAAGCTGTGGAGAGATACTCTCAAGGCACTTTTGAGCTAGGGTGAAGAACGGTGCTCCTGCCCGGGGCGGGGACTCTCTGCTAGCCGGCCCAGTCTCAGGGAGCCCAGGGCAGCCGCGGTTGTGGCTCTTGGTTGGGCTGGTGCCGCTGGTGCCTGATCCCGACCTGAATAATGACTCTGCTCAGGAAATCGTGCCTCCCGGCTCAGGTTTCCCCCGTTGCAGTTTGTGGCTTCTTGGCCTGGAGCCTGTTCCTTTCCCAAAATGTTTGTTAGTACAGTGGCTTTTTATGGCACTTTATGGAAAAATCAAGGGGGAGGGGGTGATGACTGTTCTGAAAACCAGCCCGTCTTTAACCTTCCTTTACTGGAATTTGAGTCCTCTGCATACCTTTTTAGCAGAAAAAAAAAAAAAAAAAAGATTCAAATATATTTTTTCCATTCAAGCTTAAAACTGGAATGTTCTTTACCTCTTAACTCAGGCCAGGACAAACGTGGCCCAGCTCTGAGAAATGGGCTGTTGTTGTGCAGCAGCCTTTGCACATTTACAGCTGCATTTATCTGTGTGGGGATCACTGGGAGGTGCCCCGGCCTGGTGAGAAGCAAGGGACAGAGGCCACTCCACTCCTGTGAACTTGACCCTTGGGATGGGTCTGTGAGTTCACCCCCCACCCACCACTGTCCTCAGCTCCTCCCCAGCCTCGGAATCACACCTGGAACTCCAACAGCTTAGAGAAGCAGTCTCCAGGGGAAGCAGCATCGCCGCTTCTGGAAAAGGAGCCAACAGGCTTAAGACACAACCTGGTCTCTGCTAAGGAAGCCGGAGACGTTGGCCATGGTACTGGCAGAGGAAGAGAGGTCAAAACAAGGCCCTCCAGAAATGTCATGTTTTTCTTAGAACTAGGCCCTGTGTTACACACAAATTTCAGATTATCTCTGACAATTATCTAAAATTAACTGTGGTTTTTCATTTGAAAAACATTTAGGGGGGATCAGATAAGAAAGAGGCCTATTTATAAAACTTGCTATGGGGTAGGAGAGGAGAGAGAAAAAGCAAGAGTGAAAGAGAGAGAGAGAGAGAGGGAGGGAGGGAGGGAGGGAGGAAGGAGAGGGAAGAAAGAGATGCACAAATGATACCCAAAGTCCTTCCTATGCTACACACAGTGCACTCTCTTCCTCCAGCCCTGTTAAAGCAGGAGAGAAGACTTTTATCCTGATTGCCCATCCATGGTTTCCTTGGATAAAACTGTGCTTTCAAGAGGAATGGTGGATTTCCACCTCGCTCTATACAGAGCCATAACTGGCTGCTGCCTTCCCGAACCCAGAGTTCAGCACAAGTCAAAATGTTTGTTCACAGGGCCTGAAATATCAGTCAGTGATTTGTGGCACTGAAAAGGTGATTTGTCAGCTCACTGGGAGTTAACAGAGTTAGAAGTAAGAAGGGGGAGAGTCCAGCCCATGGAGGTCAGAAGACATCACTGGAAGTCTGAGTGGTTGGAGAGACTAACACAGAAGACACTTGAGCGCACACTGACTTGTGTGCTTTTTACTTCAAAATATCTGATGTTATTCCCATTTTACAGATGAGGAAACTGAGGTTCAAAAAATTACTTAGCTAGAAAAGAAAAGAAGAAAAACAAGGCCAGAACTTGAAGCAGCCCTGACTCAAGAATTCACACTCTTCCCTGCCACACCAAGCGACCCCTCTCTAACCATTGTCATTCCTGCTGCGTTTGGGATGGATTCCACTGTGCACACAGTGTGTGTGCGTTTGGGATAGATTCCATTCTGCACACGGTGGATCCCAGGGAAGGGGGAGAGATCTACTGGCTTTTGTGTTGAAGGAGGGACTTATTCAAGGGAGAAACTTCTTGAGGACAGCAGTAACAAGATGTCAAATAAGGGCCAGTGTTGTGCAGAGGGTAAAGTGAGCAGCTGCTATTGCACGCATCCCAGATGAATCCTGGCTGCTCTGCTTCCTATCCAATTCCGTTTTAAAAAGCAGCGTAAGATGGCCCCTGTTACTCATTCGGGAGACCTATAGGGAGTTCCAGGCTCCTGGCTTCATCCTGCCAGCCCCATTTGCACCATTTGGGGAATGAACCAATGGATAGAAGATCTCTCTCGTGTTCCTCCCTCCCTCCCTCTGTAACTCAGCCTTTCAGCTTCATAAGCAAATCTTCTACAAAACAAAAGTTCAATCTATTGGCCATCCACTCTGTGCCAGACTCTGCACACACTATTGCACGTAACCTTCATCCTGTTGTCTGTGCAGCTTCATGTGTGCTGTGTGGTTGCACATGTGCTGTTGGGTGTGATCTTCACGCTCATTTTTTATTGCATGTGTTAGGTACTTGCATACGATCCTCATAACCACTATGCATAGAAAGCCATTTTAGAGGTGGAAAAATGATCAGAAAGGGTAAGTGCTGCATTGGCCAGAACTTGAGCCAGGATTCGAACCATTGAATGCAAAGGACCACTGGCACTCCACTAAGACATGATCTACCTTGGCCACTGAAGCGTGTCACGGATCAGATATTTCCAGAGACTTTTTGGCTATGTCTTTATTGTTTTTGCTTTTTTTTGCCCCCTCCTAGACACAGGTTGGCAAAGAACAAATAATCCCAAACACCAAAAACAGCCCAGTAGGAAATATTTAACCCACGCACAGAGTTCTTTCAAACTTTCTGGAATGGACCAACTCTTAGTCTCACCTCTGTTCCTGGCCAGAAAGAAATAGTATGAAAAGCGGGACAGTTTGCATAACCTCTTTCAGCTCTAAACCATGTTTCCTGTGCACTTAGCAGATCTTAATGGAAAGCAAACAGAGCAAACAGTTCTTTAGGCATCCATATTCCAAATGCCCTAAGTCAAGTGCCCATGTGGTTAGGAAAACTGCACCAACAAAACATCTTTTAAAAATACTCTAGCACAACATGAAGAGGCCACCACTGATCCAAGAAAGAGGCAGACATATTTCTTTAAGGTTAAGAAGAGGTGAGTCTTTAACAAGATTCTAGCTCAAGGCCGCATTTGCAGAAGTATAATCATTCCCTTTGCAAGGTTTTGTTGATCTGGGCTTTTAAAAAAAAAAAAAAATTAGAACAACTTTTACTTTCGGCTCTCTGAGTTAGAACTGTTTTTCCAGCTGCCTGGTCTAAGGGAGATACAAGAGACCTGGTTTTGTTGCTTTTTTTTTTACAGGATAGAAGGGAAGTTTCTGACACAGTTTTGCTTGGGCTAAACTGCACACAGAGCCATTTATTTATCCTGTGTTATCGCACACCTGTTTGGATATGGGCTGTTTTCTGGTATTTAAACACCATTTCTTGCCAATTGCTTTATCTGCAGAGTCCCATGGTTTTGCTGCAAATGTTTCTTATTAACTCAGAAAGAAACACCAATGGCTCCATGAGCATTGTTAGTGAAGACTAAAATAACTTAACTGTTACTTCCGCTGAACGTGGTATCACTGAAGAACTATGGCCCGGGAATGTGCTCAGAATGAGGTAGAGACTGTTTCACTGTACTTACGGGGCAAAAAAAACCAGAGTAACGAAGCCTTTTTGGATGAAATTTTTTAACAAAAACATGAAGACATCTGCTTATTTCGAGCTAGGGTGCCAGAGGAAAACGGAAACATTGCCATTGGAGACTGTAGTAGGCTGTTTGGCCCACTGTGGAAGCTCTGGGTGCATAGACAGCAGCTTTGGAATCTGGAAGAGGACCTGACGCCACGCACGTGACCTTCCCTGAATCATGTATACCCTAGGTGCGTCTCTTGGTAAAATGTGTACCAGTGCAGCTACCCTGCAGAGGGCCAATCCAGTTTGGCTCATGGCTGCTGAATAGTTGTTATGGGATAAGCCCTGTGCTTGGCTCTGGTGTGTAGGGAACAAGGAGCCAGCATTTCCAAAGCCAGTTCACAATGCACAGTCTCATCACAGTAGGTCTCCATTAGCTACGCAGAGAGTCACAGAAGATACGTGTAGATTCAGAACTATCCAACTCTCAGCCCAGACTAAACCTGCAGAATGAGATCTCTGTGTCGATGGGAGGGTGTTAATTTTTTTCCTGCAGCCAAAAAGCTGTGTTGAAATAGTAGCATAGCACAGTCCTGGTTTATCTACAGATGCAGAACAAACTGTCCCCACAAGCCTAAAGGCTTAAAATCGTAAGCATTTATTAACTCGTTATTTCTGTGAGTTAGGACTCAAGTGCGGCTTGGCTGAGAGGTCCTCCTGTAGGGTCTCTGGTGAGGCTGAAGTCTCGTAGCTGGCCAGGGCTGCAGGCTCAGCTGCAGGCTCGGCTGAGGGAGCTCTCCCTGGTGCAGTCAGTGGCTGCCGTGCCGAGTCTCCTTGCTGGCTGTTGGCTAGGGCAGTTGCCTCAGTTTCTGGACACAGGCGCCTCTCCGTAAGGCAGTATACAGAATGACAGCTGAGTCGGCAAAGAGAAGCCACATTTCCTTTTTTGATCTAATCTTGGAAATGATGTCCAATCATGTTATAAAAAGATTTTATTTATTTATTTATTTATTTGAGAGGTAGTTATGGACAGAAAGAGGGAGAGACCTGGAGAAACGTCTTCCATCTGCTGGTTTACTCCCCAAATGACCGCAATGGCTGGAGCTGGGCTGATGGGAAGACAGGAGCTTCTTCAAGTTTCCCAAGTGGGTGCAGGGGCCCAAGCACTTGGGCCATCTTTTACTGCTTTTCCCATGCCATAGCAGAGAGCTGGATTGGAACAGGAGCAACCATGTCCAATCATGCTAACAGTTATCTAGACGTGCCAAGTGAGCCAATAAGTCCAGCCTGTGCCAAGGGGCAGGCTGCCTGCCACAATAATGCTAACCATAATGGGTGAAGATGAGATCCACAGCCCAGCTCTATGTCAGCATGACATGGCTTGCTCCAGTGTGTGAGCTCCCTGACCTAGCAGGACAGTCCCATCCACATCTGCACTAGAAACTTCTTTTATCCACAGGACACATCGACTGGAGCTGAGCTACATCTCCCTGGCCTCAACCTATTTTACTGAAGTGCTTCTAAAGAGAAACCCCCATGACACCTCATAGCTCCTTTTATGCCCTGACATGATGGAATTTGGATAACACAGCCCTGAAGCCTTAAACCCTGGGGTTCTCTCCTTGTCCTCTCCCTTTAGTATGTGTCTCTTTTTATATGTTGAAGCCATGGCAGAGAAAAGCAAATAGTAAACAACTATGATCTCGTGGAACTATGATCTCGTGGAGCTATAAGGATGAGGTGGCATAAGCTGCTAACATAAGAACTGTGATTCCTTTAGGTGCCAGGTCCTTTATGCTCCAAAAATTTTTTCCAACTTTCTGGAGCTCAGAATGCAACAAAGACAACAAATAAGCACAGTTAGAGATAGCATGGTTGCTAGATAAGTAATAACAAAGGGGAAGTATCACTGACACAATACAAGAGCCTTGTATTTTGAGATTTATTTGGGGCAGATACAGTGCACAAGTGGACTGACTGCCATGAGCTCTGATAGCGGGCATTGTGCAAACAAGGATGGGACAACCTAACATAGATTACCAAATATGAAAGGATTTCAAAAATTCATGGAGGAATGAGTATTTAGCCTAGCAGTTAAGAAGCCGGCTGGGACACCCATGTTCCATATCAGTGCTGAGGTTCAATACCCGCCTCTGGGTTTTGATCGCAGCTTCCTACTCATGCAGTCCCTGGAAAGCAGAGGTGATGCCTCAAGTGGTTGAATTCTGCCATTTACATAGGGAGAACTGAATTGAGTTCCCAAGTCTTGGCTTTGGCCCTAGCCCAGCTCTGGGCATTTTGGGCATTTGAATAATAAACCAGTGCATAGGAACTTTCTCTTTCTCTCTCCCTCTCAACTAAATTTTGAAAATAATATTTTAAAATTGAAAATAAAATTTAAAAATGAGTACTATTAGCGATATTATCTGTTTAATATTAACTCTATGCCAAGTAATGTGTAATATAAATAATAGGCAATCTTGGCTGCAGAAAATACTCACAGTCTAGTTAGCTAGGCAGAAATCACACATCATGAAATTCGCAGCCAGAGAGATGAGCCAGGAACGAGTGCCAGAAGGAAAGTGGATACCAGAAGAATTCAGAGAGTGGCTAGGGACCTGGGACCCAGGGGAGGAGAGGAGATAGAGATTTCATTTCATTTGAAGTATGGGTAAGGACCAGAAGAATGGAGAGGAAGAGTGTAGATTCTTGCTGTGTAAGACACCAAAGGCAGGGATGAGGGACAGGACAAGAAGGAGACCAGTGAGGCAAAGAAAGGAGTCTACAAAGTAGGAGAGAAAACTTGGATAAGAAGAACATTGCCAGATTTAGACTTTACATGCCATCTTAGATACAGAGGTTGAAGCTGGTGGGTGACAGCCAATGACAAAGAGAGGAGACTTATGCAAAGAGCTTGTTCCAGGGCCCTCCTTCCTTGTGACATCCATGGACCACCAGCCTCCGCACTGCCGGGGAGCACACTGATTGCAGAGTCTCAGCTTATCTTCCAGATCCACTGACCTGGAATCTCATTCTTACAACCCTTCCAGGTAATTCTGATTCATGCTGTAGTTTGTGAAACATGACACTAAGAGACCAACTTGAATGAATTAAAATAAGGAGGGGTTGGAGACAAGGTAGCAAATTAAGAGTCTGGAGCAGATATCTGGCATTCACTTCTAAGGCTCTTGTTGGAGAGAACATGGGAAGAGAAAAGTACAGTGGATGAGAACCAACCAGGTGTGACACCTGATGTTTGCAATAGATGATACATAAGCAATGCGGAACTGGGAGACTCGCCTGAGAATGTTGGCGCCTTGATAGAATCAGGAAAGGCAAAGGGTGGAGCAGCTAATATGCAGACAAAGAGTGGGAAATGGCACTTAAATTTTATTTATTCATTCACTGGAAAGGCAGACAGATGGGAGGAAAGACGTCTTCCAACTGCTGATTCATCCCCCCAAATGCCTACAACAGCCAGGATGGGTCAAACAAAAGGCGGGAGCTTGGAATTCCATGTGGGTCTCCCCCATGGGACACAACCACTTGAGCCATTATCTGCTGCCTCCCTCAGATGATGTCCTACAAGACTTACTGGGGGTGAGGAGCAGCTTACGTCCTCCGCAAAGGAAGGAGAATTCTTGGACTCACCCCTCTATTGTTGGTTCCTAGAGAATTGTCTGGGTTGGAGTTAGTGCTCAGAGGAGACTCGCTCAAGAAGCAAATAGCTGGGAGACATTTGCATGGAGATTCCAGGTGAAACTTGGGAAAGATTAATTGACCAGGGCATGCACTGTAGAACACCCCTGGCCGGCGCCGTGGCTTAACAGGCTAATCCTCCACCTCGCGGCACCGGCACACCAGGTTCTAGTCCCGGTTGGGGCACCGGATTCTATCCCGGTTGCCCCTCTTCCAGGCCAGCTCTCTGCTATGGCCTGGGAAGGCAGTGGAGGACGGCCCAAGTCCTTGGGCCCTGCACCTGCATGGGAGACCAGGAGAAGCACCTGGCTCCTGGCTTCGGATCAGCGAGATGCGCTGGCCACAGTGGCCATTGGAGGGTGAACCAACGGAAAAAGGAAGACCTTTCTCTCTGTCTCTCTCTCTCACACTATCCACTCTGCCTGTCAAAAAAAAAAAAAAAAAAAAAAAAAAAAAAGAACACCCCTGTGGCAAAGCAACGCAAAGATGGCCCTGCCCAGCTGCTGCAGGCATCTGGGTAGTGAAGCAGTTGATGAAAGATCGCTCTCTCCCTTTCTCTCTCTCTCTCTCTCTCTCTCTCCCTCCCTCCCTCCCTCCCTCCCTCTTTTCTTTCTCTCTACCAATCAAATAAAAAGAAATAATATGATGTAGTTCTTGCCCTTTTGCCTAGAGTGAGAGACTCAGCAAGAACCAACACAATCTCCATTCTGAGAAGGGGTCAACAGAAGCAAACAGGGTAGCCAAGAAGAGTGGGCAAGCCCCTGAGGGATGCTGCAAAGGCTTCTCCGAGGTGGTGGCATGAGTGGAATGAGCAGAAACTTGTTCAAAGCCAAAGTAGGTACAATGTATTCCAGACTATGGATGAGGGAGGGAAGGAAAACTCAGATCTGTTCTCTGTGTGGTGCACATGGGCATTTGCCCAAGGCCACTGGGCCTGCTAGACACAGGAGGGCAGGTAGCAGTGGAACCTGGCAGACCCTGCCTCTGGTGAGCCATCAGGGTGCCGTGAGGGCAGGGCTGGGAAGACAGTCATCCCTTTTTCCCACATCGCCAGGCTCTCCAACCTGGAGTTTGGAGAGCAGAACCCAGAGCATGCCCTGGCACCCGTACCTGGTGACTCATTCTTGGCCCTTGGAGCTCGATCTCGGCAGAGAAGCCAGAGTTACTTAGGGAAGCTGGTGAGAAGTGAGATTTGGCCCAGGCCAGGGTCCCCTCTGCTCTTCCTCTCCAACACCAGAGCTGGAACAAGCAGTAGGTGAGCCCTGCTGGCCCCAGGCACCCTCAGAGGCAGGAGAAGAGAGAGAGAAGTGCCAGCCCCTTTGCCCAGGGCTGAGAGGGCCACTGGTATAAGATTGGGCAACTGAAATCCTTTGGGGAAAGGGACTTGCCCAGGCCATCCAGGGTGGAGGGAGCAGAGTGAGCAGTCACACCCAGGCAGCCTCGGGGCAGCATGCTGCAGGCAGTCGCCGCTGTCAAATGAGCATCTAGGAGGGGACTTGCTCGGGAGTCCAGGCTTCTGGTTGTTCTGGGTGACTGCACCGTTGAACCTAAAGGTGACAACCTATGGCTTTCAGGCCAAAGGTCACTGCTCTCATGCTCAGTGTCCAGCTGAGTTTATGCAGCACAGGCTGTGGAATATTGAAAATACTTACTGCCTGGTCCTTTAGAGAAAATAAGGTGTGGAGCCCCAGTCCATCCCAGTGATACTTTGAGCATTTGCAAGGGTCTCACAGAGGGCTGTCAGTCCACTGGGAGTGGGGCCGAGGAGTCTGGAGGTTAGTAACAGTCCCAGGGGTATCAGTGCAGGTAGGTCAGGAGCACACTTTGAGAAACCTTGGCCTGTCCTCAGGTGGGGAGCCAGGACTGACGCCAGGAGCAGCGTGGACTCAGGGAGAAGCCCCACAACTCCACCTCCTCCAGACAGGAGCTGCGCCTCCTTTAGAGAGGTGCAGAGTTGTCTGTGGCCACACCACTCTGAACGCGCCCGATCTTGTCTGATCTCGGAAGCTAAGCAGGGCCAGGCCTGGTTAGTACTCGGGTGGGAGAGGGGTGCATTGCTGTCTCCACCTGTCTCAGAAGCCACCCAGATTACCCCCAAGCCTGTGCGAGGGACAGAGGAGTGGCCACAGCAGCAATGGCCCATTCTCTTTAGCTGCATTGCTGGCGCTGTGGTATTATTTCCTCCTTGGCATCAGTGTCCTCACCTGTTGTATGGACCACTCAGACTCTGTGTTGTTCAGATGTCTTCCTGCTCCGTGGCTGCTGATCTGTCATAACCAATTGCACACCAACGCCAGTGTCCCCATGGTGTTGACAGAACCCACATAAAGTGACAGAGTGACTTAACACCTGCTTCCATTAATGAGCCAACCAAGTTCATGAGAAGAGACAAGATGGGAAAGACAGGGCTGAAGGTTGCAGCAAAAAATGCTGATTTCCATAGGGCTGTCCCTGTGGCGTAGCTGGTTAAGCCTCTGCCTACAGCACCAGCATCCACATGGGTGCCACTTTGAGTCATGCTCTGACCCAGCTCCCTGCTAATGTACCTGGGAAAGCAGCAGAAGATGGCCCAAGTGTCTGGGCTCCTGCCATCCACGTGGGAGACCCAAAAGAAGCTGCGGCTTCCTGGCTTCAGACTGGCCCAGCTCCAGCCATTGCGGCCATTTGAGGAGCAAACCAGAGGGTGGAAGATATCTCTCTTTATCTAACTCTGCCTTTGATGTAAATAATCTTGAAAAGAAATGAAAAGACCCAGAGTGACTTCCTTCATCACCAACAGTCACTTGTTCCACAGTCACTGTTCCTGAGAACTCACTCCAGGCCGTGGGGATATAAAGAATCACTCATCCCAGGCTCTGCTGTTGAGCTTCTGCTACAGATAAGCCATGGCTGTAACTTGAATCAGAGCTGTGCTTAAGACAAGAGATAAGGGGCCGGCATTGTGGCATAGCAGTTAAGCCATCATCTGCAGGGCCAGCATCCAATCTGGGCGCTGGTTCAAGTCCTGGTGTCTCCACTTCCAATCCAGCTCCCTGCTAATGCACCTGGGAAAGCAGGGAGGATGACCTAAGGAAACCCGGAAAAAGCTTCTAGCTCCTGGCTTCAGATCAGCCCAGCTCCAGTGGCTGTGGCCGTTTGGAGAGTGAACTAGCAGGTACAAGACCTCTCTCTCTGTCTCCCCCTTACCCTCTCTCTCTCTCTCTCTCAATCTCTCTCTCTCTGTAACTCTGCTGGTCAAATAAATAAAATGAATCTTTAAAAAAAATAAGACAAGAGATGAGATTTGGATTTCAAAGCAGTTCGTTTGTTATCACTTCCCATTGTGTGTCAGCTGCTTTTCTGGGCATCATTGTGTATCTTACAGAATTTAACACACACAACACAACAGCAGCCTACAGAAGGCATCTCCACAGGTGAGGAAGCGTGGACTCAGAGTAACTTGTTCCAGACGAGGTGGTGGACTGGGAGGGCAGGAGCTCGGAAATGAACAAAGCAGTTTCTCTTCAGATCCTGGCCCCCTTTCTCATGACTCTTGTGAGGCTGGACATTTCTGCAGTCCACAGCAAAACCTTCACAAATAGACAATGACCATCGTGGTCTCTTAGGTTTGTTAGGAAGAAGAGATACATGGTGGCTGTGGATATTATCTCGACCCCAACAGGAAGGAATGGACACATTAAGGATTCTCCATTCCAATACCAGTGGGCTTCACGTTGAGTAAAAGAAACACAGGAGCTGATGTTGTGGCGTAGTAGGTTAAACCAGTGCCTATGACATCAGCTTCCCATATGAGCACGAAGTTCTAGTCCTGGCTGCTCCAATTCCAGTCCAGCTGCCTCCCAATGCACCTGGGAAAGCAGCAGGAGATGGCCCAGATGCCACCAATATGAGAGACCCAGTTGGAGTTCAGGGTGCCCAGTTTAGCCTGCTCCATCCCCTACCATCCCCATCATTTGGAAAGTGAACCAGTGGATGGAAGATATCTCTCTTTGTCTCTCTGCCTTTCAAACAAATAAATCTTTAAAAAAAAATAAGTGAAGAAGCACTTTTTGTCAGTTTGTTAGATTTCCTCACCTAAGAAAATGTAAGATGATTGCCCACATCCATCCAGGGAGAGAACATATGTTTAATTTTCGCATCTTTTAAGGTTTGATTGAGAAGCCAGCAAGCTCACAGATTTAAGATTAAGAAACAACCAGATCCTTATCTCCTCCCTTCTCTTGAGAACACCTTTCTCTGAGCCTCGGTTTCGTCACAGGGATCCCTGCTGCATCAGGCTGCTGCGTACGTGTTGAGCAGCGACACCTGGCTCAGTGCTGGCTGGGGCTCAGTTGCTGCCCAGCCGTGTCCTGATGAGTACTGGGTCCGAGGAGGGAAAAGCAGGTCCAGGAAAGCGGGGCAGATTTTCTCCAAACTATTTACTAAACAGCAACACCCCTCAGACCTTAAACAAATGAGTGTTTGGATTCTCCTTGTCTGGCACTCCCTATGATGAGAAAGGATGTGAAGTGTAGGGACCCCTGCCCCATATTGTAGCCCCGTGTATCTGCCGTTTCAGTTACCTGTGACCGAATGCTCAGTGTCCAGCCGAGTTCATGTAGCACGGGCTGTGCAGTCCACAGAGCTGAAAATATTTACTGCCTGGTCCTTTAGAGAAAATAAGGTGTTGAACCCCAATCCAGCCCAATAATGCTTTGAGCATTTATGAGGGACTGTCAATCCATTAGGAATGCAAGTCTGAAAAAATGTAATGTAGAAAAATCTAAAAATAACTCATAAGTTTTAAATAATTCTTGTTACAGGATATTGTTGCAACTGTTCTATTTTATTAGTAGTAGTTGTTAATCTCTTTCTGTACCCGATTTATAAATTAAATTTTATCAAAGATGTGTGTATGCAGAAAAAATACAGTATATGAAAGAGTGCTTCACAAAGTTTGTGGAAATGGAACTAAAATGTGAGTTCATTTTGGTGCAAAAAACAATTTTGAAGGCCATTCATACGTGAGATCTTCAAAATGGTCATAGAAAATGTGTTGCTAAAACTTTATGCATGGATTTCAGACTTTTAACATGAAAATCAACATCTCAATTCCATTTACTTACACTTTTTGAAAAACCATTCTGTAAAGTTTAGTACTGTCCCAGGTTTCAGGCATCCCTTTGGGAGGTATCCATTGGGGATCTTGGGAAGCACCCCCTATGGACCGGGGAGCTACTGTGTAAACAGTGGAAGCCCTGGGGCCAGGGTTTGGCCTAGCAATGAAGATACTCATATCCTGTAGTATACCTGCCTCTGGCTCCCGACTCTAGCTTCCTGCTAATGCATGCAATGGGAGGCAGCCATGATGGCCCAAATAGTTGAGTCTGTGACACCCACATGGGAAACCTGGATTGAATTCCCAGCTCCTGGCTCTGACCTTGGTCAAGTCTGAAGTGTCACAAGCATTTGGGGAGTTAGCTAGGGAATGGGATCTTCCTCTTGCCTTCTCTCTCTCTCTCTCTCTCTCTCTCTGCCTCTGCCTCTGCCTCTGCTTCTGCCTTTCAAATAAATATTTCTTTAAAAATAGCACAACCTCGGACATCTGTGTCCCCAGTTGATTTCTAGCTCTCATTGTCCAGGTACCTGGTGTCCACAGTCAGGTATACCAGAATGCTCCAGAGGGAACTTCACCAGCCGGAGCCCACAGGCCTGCATCATGTCACTGGAAGAAGGTGTCACGGGGGAAGTCTTGTCACAGCGTCAACGTCAAATTGTCTCTTCACTAGAGCAGTTTTGAGGTTATGTATCAACAACCCACAGCCAGGAACAGCCAAGCCTGAGCCTGTCTCTTGTCAGCCCCAGAAGACCCACAATCCTGCAACTCAAGAGACCAGGGCTCTGCACCATTTCGTAGGCTGAGTCTGTGACCGCAAATTCCTTTTGGAAGTCCAGGGCTACCCTGGGAAAGTTATCTTTTACAAAGCAAATAAGGAGAACCCTGACTCTTGAGGGCCATTTCTGAATGCGCGTGCGTTGCTCCAAGAAAAATGGAAACAGCTGTGGGACTCTGGTTGCTGCTGCAAGTGGAAAGAGGGAAACCACAGTGCCTGTATGGACTCCCCTGGGAGCCATGCACCTCAAGCGACTCTGTTTTCTAAGACAAAACAGCACACACACTTCTCACTCTCTACTCCCGCGTAATCCACGATGTCGGAGAAACCCTGGATGTCTAAACTCGAAGGGAAAACCCAATGCACCCAGAAGTGGAGCTAGAGCTAAAAAAAAAAGCTGCAAAAGGTCTTTCTGGGCTCCTCAGTATCAGCAGCCGGAGGTGAAGTGGAAACAAAGAGGAACACAGATGCTCTGAACTACTCCTGATGGGGCGAAAAGAAAAAAGACCTGCAGGGGTCCAGGGTAAAAGTAACGTCATGGTTATATTTCAACCATTTTTAAAGAACAATGAAGGAAATGTCTCATTTGTTTCTAGAGCAGAAGATGATGGCAAGCAAGACAGAGACAAAACTAAAAACTTGTTTTGCCTAGTGAGTATGCCAACTTTAGACGGGATTTTGAAAGAGAAAGGGAGAAAGGAAGTGGGAGGAAGGGAGGGAGTGAGCAGGACTGCCTTCTCTAAGCATAGGAGGCCCAGTATTTAGGACCTGTGATACTTTTAGGGGCCCATGAGGAAAGTTCTTATTTTATTTTCCTTCATAGTCAGAAAAAAAATCATAATAATGAATATGTAATATTAAATATTGTCTGGCTTGTGTTTTTTCACCAGTGTAGTCATAAAATATAATTTTTGAGTCTTTTTTTCCTTCCTTCCTTCCTTCCAGATTTTATTTATTTATTTGAAAGGCAGAGTTAGACAGGGAGAGAGAGAACCCTCTATCCTCTGGTTCACTCCCCAAATGGCCTCAATGACCAGAGTGGGCCTGTCAGAAGCCAGGAGCCAGGAGCCTCCTCCAGGTCTTCCACAAGGGTGCAGGGGGCCCAAGGACTTGGGCCATCCTCCACTGCTTTCCCAGGCACATTAGCAGGCAGCTGGATCAGAAGTAGAGCAGCTGGGACCCGAACCAGTGCCCAAATAGGATGCTGGCAGCTGCTTTACTCTCTATGCCACAGCTCTGACCCCACTTTCTTTCAATGGACAAAGCACTCCATAAAGGCAAAGGTGTCCAGGGCCTAGAAAAGTCGCAAGTCAGTCTTCGGGAGGAGGGGGAGCAATCAAAGGGAGCAGGGAAAAAAAAAAAAAACAAAGATAGAAGAGAGATGTGATACAGTTTTGAGATTTTGTTCTTGGTGACAACGGTGATTAAAGATTCTTCCAGAGGTTGCTTCTATATGCATTATCTAGTTAGCCTGGTTTTGAGACATGGATACAATTACTAAAGGTTGTGTTTTAACATTCCAGGGATCATTAATGCACTAGGGAAATACTGAGGAAGGCAATAAATTACTTGCAATCATCCCATGTTTCCTACTCTGTTGTAGCACTGTGTGGGTTTAGGTTACCTTCCAAGTCCTATCTATGATTATTACACTTTAGGGAAGCTGAAGACAAGGCACGACCTTCACCCTCCAATGGGCAGGCTGTCCTCTCCAGTGCGGTCATTGCTGGATCCAATTCTTCTTCTCCAGAGTAAGGACCATTGCTTGTTGGGGAACTTGGAAAATTCCAGCCTCCATAGGCATCACTCATTCTTTAAAGTTTTTGTTGTTTTCATTTTCAGGATCCTGATCCAGCTATCTTCTGCCTTGCCTGGTATCCTCGCTTCCCCTGTGGACCCAGGGGACCAGAGCCCCATGTGGAGGTCTTTGTAAAACTTAGTTCCTTGGGTCCCCTGAGGCTCTGTGTGTAGGCGAGGACAAATAGTGATACCAGTGCCAACTCACTCACCCATTACTCCACAGATTTAATGTGAAAAAGGAGCGTTTACTGTAAGAATATGCCCTTCTGTGTCTGCCTGGAACCGTGGGACCCGGCTCAGCTACAGTGGGTTGAGCTGCAGCCTACAAGGCTGGCATCCCATATCAGAGTACTGGTTCAAGTCCTGGCTGGTGTGCTTCCCATCCAGCTCCTTGCTAATACGTCTGGGAAAGCAGTGGAAGATGATCCAAGTGCTTAGGCCCCTGATAGCTATGTGGGAAACCCAGATGGAGTTATGGGCTCCAGTGGATAGAAGACTTCTCTTTCACTCTCCCTCTCTCTCAGTCACTCTGCCTTTCAAATAAATAAATCTTAAATTAAAAAAAAATAGAAAATAAAATGTGGTAAGCAGCATCTTCTGTAAAGGGTATTGTCAAGATTAAAATTAAATCATGAATATGAAGTACCAAGGACGTGTGTGACAAATGTTAAGTATCAATCAAATAATGGCAATTATCTATACTATTTTTTTTTAATTTTCAATTCTTCACCTGATTATTCAAGAGATGGTATCTATTGTACTGAAAGCAAGAGTATTAAAAAGCATTAATAGGCAAAAAATAAATCATCCATAATCACCTTACCTAAAATATGATATTTTCCAGGCCCCCCTCTCATTCATATGCTTAAAAATGTTTCAGATACTCAGGCAGGTGTTGGACACAGCAGTGACATCACTTCTTGAGAAGCTTCCATCCCATATCAAGTTCCTGGTTCTAGTCCTGGCTCCTCTGCTTCTGATCCAACTTCCTATTAAAGCTGGAGAGCCTGGGAGACACAGATAACAGCTCAAACATGTGGGTTCTCACCACCCAAAGAAAGAGAGCCAGAACAAAAAATGTTTCAGATACCAACTACTGAAACTAATAAGAAGATCATATTCAAAAATCAACTGTGTTCATATATATCATTATAAAATATATTATTAAATTAGGTGTGACACACAGTGGTGAACAAAATAAAGATGAAAACATTTTTTTACAATCTTTATGAAAAAAAAAAACATGAAATGTTACTTTTTTCCCCAAAGAAACCATTTATTTAATGAGTACAAATTTGATAAGCACAACTTTAGGAATATAGTGATTCTTCCCATCATACCAGCCCTCTCATTCCCACTCCTACCCCACCTCCTCCTCCCTCTCCCATTCCCAGTCCTATTTTCCATTAAGAAAAATAAAACTAAAAACAAACACAAAAGAAGTGTTCCTCGACAATCAAGACAAGGGCTGTTCAACTCATTGCTTCTCAAACTGTCTTTTTGACTTCTGCAGATTTCCTTTTAGGTGCTCTATTAGTTATCACAGATCAGGGAGAACATGTGCTATTTGTCTCTTTGGGACTGGTGTATTTCACTAAGTATTAAGTTTTCCAGATTTATCCATTTTGTTGAAAATGACTGGATTTATTTTTTTTAACCACTGTGTAGTATTCCATAGAGTACATATCCCATAATTTCCTAATCCAGTCTTCAGTTGATGGGCACTTAGGTTGATTCCATGTCTTAGCTATTTCGAATTGGACTACAATAAACATGGGGGTGCAGATAGCTCTTTTATTTGCTGATTTCATTTCCCTTGGGTAAATACCCAGGAGCGAGATGGCTGGGTCATATGGTAGGTCTATATTCAGATTCCTGAGGATCTCCAAACTAATTTACGTAGTGGTATAATCAGTTTACATTCCCACCAACAGTGGACTAGGATTAGGATTTCCCACACATCCTAGCCAGCATTTGTTGTTTGTTGATTTCTGAATGAAAGCCATTCCAACCGGGGTGAGTTGAAGCCTCATCATGGTTTTGATCTGCATTTCTCTGATGGCTAGTCATCCTGAACATTTTTCCCATGTCTGTTGACCATTTGGATTTCCTCTTTTGAAAAATGTCTGTTTAAGTCCTTGGCCCTTAAGTCCTTAACTAGATTCTTTATTTTGTTGTTTTGGAGTTTCTTGATCTCTTTATATATTCTGGTTATTAATCCTTGATCATTTGCATTGTTTGCAAATAATTTCTCCCATTCTGTCAGTTACTTCTTCACTTTCCTGAGTGTTTCTTTGGCAATACAGAAGCTTCTCAATCTAAGGTAATCCCATTTGTTGATTTTGGCTTTGATTGTCTGTGCCTCTGGGGTCTTTTCCAAGAACTCTTTGCCTGTGCCGATGTCTTGCAGGGTTTACCCAATGTTCTCTAGTAGTTTGATTGTATTGGGTTGTAGATGTATATCTTTAATCCATTTTGAATATATTTTCGTGTAAGGTGTAAGGTAGCAGTCCTGTGTCATACTCCTACATGTGGAAATCCAGTTTTCCCAGCACTATTTGTTGAAGAGAATGTCCTGGATCCAGGGATTGGTTTTAGCTCCTTGTTCAAATACAAGTTGGTTGTAGATGCTTGGATTGATTTCGGACATTTCTATTCTGTTCCATTGGTCTTTCCATCTGTTTTTGTACCAGTACCATATTGTTTTGATTATAGCTGTCTTGTAGTATGTCTTTAAATATAGTATTGTGATGCCTCTGGCTTTATTTTTGTTGTACAAGATTGCTTTAGCTATTCGAAGTCTCCTGTGTTTCCAAATGAATTTCAGCATCATTTTTTTCTAGATCTGAGAAGAATGTCTTTGGTATTTTGATTGGTATCACATTGAAACTGTAAATTGCTTTTGGAAGAATGGACATTTTGATGATATTGATTCTTCTAATCCATGAACATGGAAAATTTTCCATTCTTTTGAAGCTTCTGCTATTTCTTTCTTTAATGTTTTATAATTCTCATTGTAGAGATATTTGACAACCTTGGTTAAATTTATTCCAAGGTATTTGTGTTTTTTGTAGCTATTGTGAATCGGGTCCATATTAAAAGTTCTTTTTCAGCTGTCGCATTGTCTGTGTATACAAAGGCTGTTGATTTTTGTGTGCTGATTTTATATCCTGCTATTTTATCAAACTCTTCTGAGAGTTCCAGTAGTCTCTTGGTGGAGTCTTTTGGATCCCCTATATATAGAATCATGTCATCTGCAAATAGGGATAGTTTGACTTCCTCCTTCCCAATTTTAATCCCTTTGATTTCTTTTTCTTGTCTAATGGCTCTGGATAAAACTTCCAGGACTATATTGAATAGCAATGGTGAAAGTGGGCATCCCTGACTGGAACCAAATCTCAGTGGGAATGCTTCCAACTTTGCCCCATTCAGTAGGACGCTGGCCATGGGTTTGTCATAAACTACCTTGATTATGTTGAGAAATGTTCCTTCTATACACTGTTTGCTTAGGATTTTCATCATGGAACAGTGCTGTATTTTATCAAATGATTTATCTGCATCTATTGAGATAATCATAAGGTTTTTTTCTTCAGTTTGTTAATGTGCTATATCACATTAACTGCTTTGTGAATGTTGAACCATCATTGCATACCAGGGATAAATTCCACTTAGTCTGGTTGAATAATCTTTCTCATGTGTTGTTGGATTTGATTGGCCAGAATTTTGTTGAGAATTTTTGTGTCTATGGTCATCAGAAAAATTGGTCTATAGTTCTCTTACTCTGTTGTATCTTTTTCAGGTTTAGGAATTAAGGTGATGCTGGCTTCATAGAAAGAATTTGGGAGGATTCCATCCCTTTCTTTTCTTTTCTTTTTTTTTTTTTTTTTTTTTTTGACAGGCAGAGTGGACAGTGAGAGAGAGAGACATAGAGAAACGTTTTCCTTTGCTGTTGGTTCGCACTCCAGTGGCCGCCACGGCTGATGTGCTGCAGCCGGCACACCGCGCTGATCCCAAGGCAGGAGCCAGGTGCTTCTCCTGGTCTCCCATTGGCTGCAGGGCCCAAGCACTTGGGCCGTCCTCCACTGCACTCCCGGGCCATAGCAGAGAGCTGGCCTGGAAGAGGGGCAACCAGGACAGAATCCGGCGCCCCGACCGGGACTAGAACCCGGTGTGCCAGCGCCGCTAGGTGGAGGATTAGCCTGTTGAACCATTCCTTTCAATTGTTGTGAATAACTTGAGAAGAAATGAATAGTTCCTCTTTAAATGTCTGGTGGAATTCAGCGTGAAGCCATCCAGTCCTGGGCTTTTATTTGTTGGGAGGGTCTTTATTACTGATTCAGTCTCCATCGTAGTAATGGGTCTGTTTAGGTTTTCTGTGTATTCATGGCTCAATTTAGGTAAATTGTATGTGTTCAGGAATCTATACATTTTTCACAGTTTTCTCAGTTTTTTGGCATACAGCTCTTTGTAGTAATTTCTGATGATTCTTTTTATTTCTGTGTTGTCTCTTGTTACATTTCCTTTTTCATCTCTAATTTTATTGATTTGGTTCTTCTCTCTTCTTTTTTGGTTAGTTGGTCCAAAGGTGTGTCAGCTTTGTTTATTTTTCCAAAAAACCAGCTCTTCATTTTGCTGCTCTTTTGTATTATCTTTTTTGTTTCAATTTTGTTGATTTCTTCTCTAATTTTAGTTATTTCCTTTCTCCTACTAGATATGGGTTTGGTTTGCTGTTGTTTTTCTAGATCCTTGAGATGCATTGATAGTTCATTTATTTGGTGCTTTTCCAATTACTTGATGTAGCCACCAATTGATATAAACTTTCCTCTTAACACTGCTTTTGCTGTACTCCATAAGTTTTGTTTTGTTTTGTTTTGTTTTTTTGTTTGTTTTTTGGACAGGCAGAGTGGACAGTGAGAGAGAGACAGAGAGAAAGGTCTTCCTTTTTCCGTTGGTTCACCCTCCAATGGCCCACTGTGGCCAGCGCGCTGCAGCCGGTGCACCACGCTGAACCAAAGGCAGGAGCCAGGTGCTTCTCCTGGTCTCCCATGGGGTGCAGGGCCCAAGCATTTGGACCATCCTCCACTGCACTCCCGGGCCATAGCAGAGAGCTGGCCTGGAAGAGGGGCAACCGGGACAGAATCGGTGCCCCGACCGGGACTAGAACCTGGTGTGCCGGCACCGCAAGGCGGAGGATTAGCCTGTTGAGCCACGGCGCCAGCCACCCCATAAGTTTTGATATATTATATTGTCATCTTCATTTGTTTCCAGAAATTTTGCTTCTTATTTCTTCTATGACCCACTGTTCATTCAGAAGCATGTTGTTCAGTCTCCACATGTTTGCAAATGTTCTAGAGATTCCTGAGTTGCTGATTTCCAGCCTCATTGCATTGTGGTCCAAGAAGATGCATGGTATGATTTCAGTTTTTTTGAATTTGCTGAGACTTGTTTTATGGCCTAGCATGTGGTTAATCCTAGAGATGGTTCCATGCACAGGTGAGAAGAATGTGTATTCTGCAACTGTAGGATGAAAAGTTCTGTAGATATCTGTTAGGTTCATTTGGTATATAGTGTTGATTAATTTTGCTGTTTCCTTATTGATATTATGTCTGGTTGATCTATCCATTGCTGAAAGTGGGGTACCAAAATCCCCCATTACTATGTATTTGAGTCAATGTCTCCCTTTAGATCCTGTAACATTTCTTTAAAATAACCAGGTGCCCTGTAATTAGATGCATATGTTTATAATAGCTACATCTTCCTGTTGAATTGATTCCTTAATCATTACATAGTGTCCTTCTTTTCCTTTTTTAATAGTTTTTGTGTTAAAGTCCATTTTGTCTGATATTAGGATGGCTACGCCAGCTCTTTTTAGCTTTGTGTTGGCATGGAATATCTTTTTCCATCCTTTCACTTTCAGTCTACATACATCTTTGATGGTGAGATGTGTTTCTTGTAGGCAGCAAATAGATGGATTTTGTTTTTTAATCCATTCAGCCAGTCTCTGTCTTTTAACTGGAGAGTTAAGGCCATTTACATTCAAGGTGACTATTGATAAGTAATGACTTTGCCCTGCCATTTTTCCATAAATGTTTCTATTTTTTACTGTGTATTTCCTTTGTACTTTTACTGGGAGCTTTCTTTCCTTTACCTTCTTCCATAGTGATGACCACATTTTTGTGTTTCTGTGTGCAGCATATCCTTAAGCATCTTCCGCAGGGCTGGACTAGTGGTGACAAAATCTTTCAGTTTCAGTTTGTCATGGAAGGTCTTTATTTCACCTTCGTTCATAAATAAGAGCTTTGCAGGGTATAGTGTTCTGGGTTGACAGTTTTTTGCTCTTAAGACTTGGACTGTATCTCACCATTCTCTCCTAGTCTATAGGGTTTCTGATGAGAAATCTGCTGTGAGTCTAATTGGAGATCCTCTAAAAGCAATCATTCTCTCATTCAATCTGGCATTTCTTTATGTTTTACTGTGGAGTTCTTGATTACAGTGTGTCATGGTGAAGATCTTTTGTGTTTATGTCTTTTAGGAGTTCTATGTGCTTCCTGTACTTGAATGCCCCTTTCTTTATCCAAACTGGGGAAATTTTATATTACTTCACTAAAAAAGGCTTTCTAATCCTTTCTCTTTTTCTACATCTTTAGGAACTCTTAAAACTCATATGCTAGGTCATTTGATAGTATCCTATAGATTCCCAACAGTGTTTTTTTAGTTTTCTAATTTCTTCTTTTTGTATTTGGGTTGACTGTATAATTTCCTGTGCTTTTTCTTCTAAGTCGAATATTCTTTCTTCTGCTTCATTGATTCTGTTGTTAAGGCTCTCCACTATATTTTTTATTTGTTCTTTTGAATTCTTTATTTCCAAGAGTTTGTTTTGATTTTTCTCTTTTTAAAAAAAATTTTTTTGACAGGCAGAGTGGACAGTGAGAGAGAGAGACAGAGAGAAAGGTCTTCCTTTTTCCATTGGTTCACCCCACAATGGCTGCTGCACCATGCTGATCCAAAGCCAGGAGCCAGGTGCTTCCCCTGGTCTCCCATGCGGATGCAGGGTCCAAACGCTTGGGCCATCCCCCACTGCACTCCCGGGCCACAGCAGAGAGCTGGACTGGAAGAAGAGCAACAGGGACAGAATCTGGCGCCCCAACCAGGACTAGAACCCGGGGTGCCAGCGCCACAGGTGGAGAAATAGCCTATTGAGCCACAGTGCCGGCCTTTATTTCTCTTTAAGATCTCAATTTCGTGGGAGGAATTTTCTTTAATGTCATGTATGGATTTCATTAGTTCGTACATTTGCCTCTGATTACTTCTAAGTAATCCTATGATCAGTTTTTTGAATTCTGTTTCTGGCATTTCTTCAATCTCATCATCTTCTCAATCTAGTATTGAGGTGTTGTGTTCTTTTAGGGGTGTCATGTTGTCTTCCTTGTTCTTGTTTCTTGGATTGGTACATTTGTTATTCGGCATTTGTGGGGGATACCCATTGGCTTCTTTCATTTTTTGCAGTGTTGGCTTTTATCTTTGGACTATGCCTGATTGGATTAGTGGAGTGTCTGTTTTCAGGGAATACCTAGAGTTATGTGTTGGGTGTGGCCAGGGAGCTCTGTTCAGTGCTCCAGCATGAAGGGCGTATCTGAGGTGACAAACCCAGATTTGGCATGGTAAATCTCCTTTATTTATTTATTGTTTAATCAGAGGGGAGGTTTGTTCTTGTCTGTTGGTATGGACTCAGCTAAGCTCCTCTCCTTGGAGGAGACCAGTGCCTGGGCTCAAGCCCCCATCACTATATTATTTGTGTACTCTGCCACAAGGATCTGTGCAGTCCTCAGTGTAAGCTCAGGTTCCTCAGCAATGTCCCTTGCCAGGTAACCAGGGAGCCCTGATCGTGTGGAACCTCCCACGGTGACTGCCCAGAGTCCCAAGCACACCCTGAGTCCCCCCATGTAGCCTGAGTGTTTTCACAGTTCCGGCACATAAGCTTACCACCGTCACAAGCACCCAGCCTCCTGTCTGTCCTCCCTACCAGACTCAGGAGTCTCTGATTGGCTGGCTGTTGGGCGTGGACTTGAGCTGGCACAGCTGTTACACATAAATCCAAAATGGCGCCTGCTCTCTGTTAGCTTGTTACAGGACACCTTTGCAGGATGATCAAGGAGAGAGAACATGTGCCCCCCCCCTTTGTTTTTTCTCCTCTAGTTTTGTGCGTTCACTATCCCCCTGGGCACCAAGACAAATTCCCTCTAGGATCTTCCTGCAGCTTTTTTCCTGTGGCTTTGGCTGCTGCAGTCTGGTCTCTCCTTGCTCTCCAACGCTGGAGCAGAGGCTCTTGTCTGATGGGGCCCTAAGTTGTGCACGTCTTGGCCCCCCACATAGGTCCAACTGTGTTCCTCCAGTTTACATAGAGTTTCCTCTGTTGTTTCTTCCTAACTCTTCCCTGAGCCTGCACTCTTTCCACTTTTTTTTTTTTTTTTTTTCCGACAGGCAGAGTGGATAGTAAGAGAGAGAGAAAGAAAGGTCTTCCTTTTTGCCGTTGGTTCACCCTCCAATGGCCGCTGTGGCCGGCGCATCGTGCTGATCCGAAGCCAGGAGCCAGGTGCTTCTCCTGGTCTCCCATGGGGTACAGGGCCCAATGACTTGGGCCATCCTCCACTGCCTTCCCGGGCCATAGCAGAGAGCTGGCCTGGAAGAGGGGCAACCGGGATAGAATCCGGCGCCCCAACCGGGACTAGAACCCGGTGTGCCGGCGCCACAAGGCGGAGGATTAGCCTGTTAAGCCATGGTGCCGGCCTCTTTCCACTTTTTTTTTAAACTATCTTCTCCTAGACTCGAACAGCAAGCTCCCTCCCTAATCTGTCATCTTAGTCCTCCACATTTTTGAAATGTTACCTTACATCCTAAAAAAAAAAAAAAAATAGTTAATATATGATCTAGCTTCTGGCTGTAGGTAAGTAGATTTCAAATGAAGATTTTTTTTCTCTAATTGATCTATATTTAAATTCAAAGTAAGTCCAGTCAAAACATCAATAAGGAACTTGAGAAGATCGCACTGACATTTCATATGGGAGATCAAAGAGGCAAAAATACTCAAGAACAGGAAAGGACTTTTAGCCTAGATGTTGTGACACCCACACATCAGAGTGCTTGGGTTCAGTTCCCAGCTCCGTCTCCTGACTCCAGCTGCTTGGCAATGCAGACCCTCAGAGACAGCAGTGAGGACGCCGGCAGCTGAGTTGCTGCCACCACATGGCAAACATGATTGCAGTTCCCGACTCCTGGCTTTGGCCCCAGCCCAGCCATGGCTGTCACAGGTTGCTGGGGAATGAACCAGTGGATGGGAACTCTCTATTTTCCTCTCAAGTAAATAAGCTAATAAAATCTTAAATTAGAAAGCAGTACTAGAGAACATTTTAAATAAATAGAACAAAATAAGGGACTTTCCAAGTATCAAGGTTTAGTATAAATTCACAGTAATAATGGACTTTCCAGGTATCAAGGTTTAGTATAAATTCACGTAATAATGGCATCATTATAAAGAGAGAAAAATGGAGCAATGGAATTGACTGGAAAGCTCCAAAGCGGACCCAAGCATCTATGGAAACTTAACAGAGAATAAACGTGCATGATGGGCATAGAAATCCTTCGGGGGAAATGCAGTACCTAATCAAAAGTCTGGTGCAGCTGGCTTTCCAAAAGAGGAGAAATGAATTCGATCACTTCCTCACTCTGTACACAAGAATTTAATTCCAGATGAATTAAGACCTAAATGTGAAAAAGCAAAACCAAAAATTCCATAGAATATAAAGGAGGGTGTGTTTATGCTTGTAATAGAAAAATACTTCTCAACCAAGACTCAAAACATAAAGCCTTAAAGGAAACAACTGTCACATTTGGCTTCATTAAAATTTGAAAATTCTATACAATGACATTACAAACAAAACCAATAGGGCACAGAGAAGATATTAGCAACACAATAACTATCAAAGACTTGATCTCCAGACTATATTACAATCAACTTAAAAAGGCAAAAAAAGTCAGTAACAAAAGAAGCAAGATAATATGAATAAGCAAGAGCCAGAAGAGAAGACCCCAAAGGCCAATGAGTGAAAAGAAGCCCAAATCCCAACAAAGTCATCATGAAGGTAGCATTCCCTACTTAGAAAATAGTCTAGAATTGAGAAGTAGAGCAATGCTGAATGCTGGCAAGAATACGAAGCAGAATAAATTCTTAGACTTTCCTGTTGGGAATGTAAAAGTTTTACAATCACACTGGAGAACAGTTTTCCAAAATCTATTGAAATTGAAGATGAACACAACTGAGCCTCACTCCTAGGAATATTCTCTGGAGAAAACTTGGCACATTAGTGCATGATGTGCAGGTACTAGAATGTTCACTGCTGTGTACTGGATTGTTTGTAATTCTAAGGTGGGAAGCCAGCCAGTTGCCCATCAACTGGAGAATAGATAAATGAATTATGTATTCATGCAGTGAAAAATTCTGTAGGAGACAAAATGGACCAACCAGAAATAGATGTATCAAAATGAATTCATCTTCCAAATATACTATTAAATGAAAACTGAAAGTCATGGGAGGCTGTTGGTTATATAAAGCTTGAAATATAAAAATAATGCTATTGTGCTGTTTAATTACTCAAAGTAAAAGAAAAAAATCATGAGGTAAACTGATAATCAGCAAATTCAGGGCAGTTACATAGGAGAAGAGAGGGAGAAAAATGGAATGGGGAAATTCATTGCTTCTTTATCACAATTCATTATATAGGGGAAAAATTGAATCTAAAAATGGCTTAAGAAAAGTTCAAAAAAAGGTTGAGTGATGACCATACTGGCTAAGTTACATTATTCTCTACATTTTTCTGTGTGCTTGAAGTATTTCATAAGACAAATATTTACATTTTATAGAATATGACATGTTTATGAGAGTTGCCATTAAAGGATGAAAGCCCAGTTGTACACTAGTATGCCAAGTGAAAGGCATACTGATACACAGAAGGTCAGGGGAAGAAATTCCCAGGAAAAGAACTGCTAAATGGAAAGGTAGAGTTTTTCTTCCACTAACCTCTGGGATTTTCCCCCATTGTTTCAGGCCATTGTACCAAGTCACACGGTGCAGCAGAACCAGAGCTACAAACTGAGCCACTCTCCTAATCTCAGCACCACGTTCTGCAGACCACCCAGCCTCACCAACCAACACCAAACAAACATTCCGACCTTGACCACGACACGGTGAGTGTGCGGTTAAGACGTAACATGCACATGGGGGGACTGGCATTTTCTCAGCGTGATTTAGATCTGAACGTCCTCTGAAGCCAAAACAAGGAGGAAAATGTGACCCACTGCAAACATCGCAAGATCCAAAAGGCAAAATCAAAGGGTTTGGGGAGGAAAGTGTGACAATTTCACAAGATTGAGATCAGAGCCTGAACGAAAATTCTCCCTTATGGGAGTGAATGTTTGCCTTAGCACTTCAAATGCCTGTTAGGATGCACGCATCCCATGTCAGAGTACATGAGTTCAATTCTTGGGCTCTGCTGCAGATTCCAGCTTCCTGCTACTGTGTCCCCTGAGTGGTAGCGAACGGTGACTCTAGTAGTTGGGTCCCTGCCAACCGCGTGGTGCACGTAGACTTAGTCCCCAGCTCCTGGCTTTAACCCGGCCCAGTCCCAGCCATTGTGGGCATTTGCAAAGGAAATCAATAGACAGGAGTCCCCTCTGTTGATATATCTGTCTTTCTGCCACTTTCTATCTCCCTGCCTCACAAATAGATATTTTTGAAAATAAAATATTTTGTTATTATAATAAAAAATCAATTTATAAGTGAGAAACCAAGCTATCTACTCTGTAACCAGCTTGGACACTGAGAACGAAGCACAGCTCACCTCACCAAACCTGCTGTTCACACTGTGTCGTCATGGAATCCCTACGCCATTGTCATTGTCAGTGACTTCACTGTTGAGCAAGACTCCTGTCCATGCTGTAGTCATTCCTTAAAGGAACCTCTCCACCCATCCCTGGAGAGCATCAGCAGGTGACCGGTGCTCCAGGAACCTTTGAGTCGTTATTGCTTCCCAGTCCTTTTGTTGTTGTTGTTGACAGGCAGAGTTAGACAGTGAGAGAGACAGAAAGGTCTTCCTTCTGTTGGTTCACCCCTCAAATGGCTGCTATAGCCAGTGTGCTGCGCCAATCCGAAGCCAGGAGCCAGGTGCTTCCTCCTGGTCTCCCATGCGGGTGCAGGGCCCAAGCACTTGGGTCATCCTCCACTGCCTTCCCAGGCCACAGCAGAGAGCTGGACTGGAAGAGGAGCAACCGGGACAGAATCCGGCGCCCTAACCCGGACTAGAACTCGGGGAACCAGTGCCGCAGGCAGAGGATTAGCCTAATGAGCCACGGCGCCGGCCACTTCCCCAGTCTTGAGGTTGAAAGAGGCCACCGTTTGAGTCCTGACATCCAAACCAGGAAACGACATCTTCCTCAACTTCATTGCGTTTTAGCACTGACAATTGTAATTCAATGAAACCTGAAGGTTTTGCATGTATCGGCTCATTTAATTATTAAAACAGCTCTAAAAGCAGAGTAAGTGTATTGTTCCCATTTTACAGATGAGAAAACTGAGGCCCAGGAAGATTAACTTGTCCAATATCACCTAGGCAATGCCTACTAGAATCAGGGCCTTCAGTTTATAGCCAGTACACTTTACTGTTTCTAACACCAACCATGTGGTCCCTGCTCCCACTGTGTTACTCGTTCTCCATAAAGAGAAGAGACTTGGCCATTCTCTATCTTGCAAATGAGGTTTCTGACTAATCAGTGTCCTCCTTAAAACATATGTATAACATATATAACAAACACACACGTATGTATATATATATAGAAAACACACACACACACACACACATAGTTTATTCAAGAGGCATACAGACATAGAGCTCCCGTGCACTGTTTCCCTCCCCACATGCCTGCGCTGCCCCCAGTGCAAGGTGGAGGTGGAGCAAAACTGAGAGTCAGGAACTCAGTCCAGGTCTCCATGTGATTGGCAGGGACCCAAGTCGCTGGGCCATCCCTGTTGCCTCCCTGGGTCTGTGTGGGCCAGAAGCTGGAGTCAGGAGCCAGAGCTGGGACTTGAACCCAATACTTCTCTGACACAGGGTGCAGTATCTCAACTGGTGTTTTAACCACTAGGCCAAATGCCCAACCTCAGCCCCACCTTAACCCAGCCCCTTCTCTCTAACTCCAGCCCTGGAAGAATGGATGGACCCAAGCTGGAACCCCCACCATGAAGGCAGCATGAGGCCAGGGATCATTTGGCAGGCCGGGCCACGTGGTCACAGGCCAAGGCTCACACGGGAGTGCACAGTGATTTGCAATCAGTTGGGAGTGATTACACATTGTTTCTCATCGATGGCCGTGAGGGAACCCTGATGGGATAATGAGATGCAGCTGATGGAAAATTGCAGCTGACTGTCACTGATGAGTGGAGTCTGCACAGCCCTCCAAGGAGGAAGTGGAGTCCTCCCCACCGCAAGGGTTCCTAACAAAGTCTTTGAACCCCACAGCGCCAAGGGGATCTGACTGGAGAGTCCCCCAGTTAAGTTGTAGATAATTGGGTAAGAATAGGATACAGAGGCTCTATTGGAGAGATCACAAACCATACCAAGCTGGGGTTCCACTCGTTTTCCTAAAAAGCAAAGTGCAGCCCCTAGACAGGCAGCCTTAGGAAAGGACTGGAATGGAGGGTGGCACAGGCTGGAGACCTTTATCCTGTCTGACCTCAGAGTATCGAGTTTCTGAGACTCTGCATTACCTGTGCAGGGCTGGGGAGTGATGCAAAGTGTTTTTCTCATTGTGCCCAGTGAGAGAATCCTTGTAAGCTATCTTTCCATGGATCAGTTCGTTAAGGGCCAACTTGAGCCCTGTTTACCCTGCTGTTGTCAAGGAAAAACAGCTGTTTGCTTAAATTGAGGTCTCCTTCTTCCATGACAGGCACTACTGCCTCCCCAGTAAGAGGTAATGGGATTGGATTTCCCAAGTAGGTGTGAATTGCTTAAGTCTTGATTGTCTTGTAAACACTGTAGTAACCCAGAAGGATGTTCCTGAGGTCCATACGGTCCAACTTAGTATTCATACTTAATTACCATTCCCGGTGGACAAGCAGAGATCCTTACTAAAACGAATTTGTTCAGTGCACAGCTCTGGCTCCAGACCTCTAACCCACTTTCCTTGGGTACCGTTTCCTTCTACTGCACTCGGGCTTCATTGCCCCTCAACAACACATTGTACTAATTCACATTAAAGGAAGTGGAATTTGGTCCACGATTGCCTAGTGAATGCCTAAAAGAAAAAAAATATTAACACCATAAACAATTGAAATGAGCGGAACCCTTGGTTAACTGTTAGTTTTATTTTATTTGGCTATCAGCTTGCCATATTGCTTTTAATTTTTTTAATTTATTTTATTTATTTGAAAGACAGAGGTACAGGGAGAGGAAGAAACAGAGAGAGAGGTCTTCCATCTGCTGCTTCAGTCCCCACATGGCCTCAGTGGCCAGAACTGAGCCAGTCTGAAGCCAGGAGCCAGAAGTTTCTTCCGTGTCTCCCATGTGTGTGCAGAGGCCCAAGGACTCTGCATAGAGTGGCTGTAGCATTTTGCAACCCTACCAGAACGACGTGAGTGGTTTAGTTTCTCTGCATCCTCACCAGCCTTTTGTGTCATCATTTCTTTTCTTTTAGTCATTCTGATAGGTTCATAATGTTTTACTGTGTTTTTTTTTAAAGATGTATTTATTTATTTGAAAGTCAGAGTTACATAGAGGAGAGGCAAAGAGAGAGAGAGAGAGAGAGAGGTCTTGCATCTGCTGGTTCACTCCCCAGATGGCTGCAACAGCCAGAGCTGCACAGATCCGAAGCCAGGAGCTTCTTCCGGGTCTCCCATGTGGGTGCAGGGGCCCAAGGACTTGGCCATCTTCCACTGCTTCCCCAGGCCACAGCAGAGAGCTGGATTGGAAGAGGAGTAGCCTGGACTAGAACCGACACCTACATGGGATGCTGGTGCTGCAGGCCAGGGCGTTAACCGGCTGTGCGACAGTGCTGGCCCCTTACTGTGGTTTTAATTTATACTTACCTAATGACAAATGATGCTAAACATCACTCCATGTGTTTATAGTCATCTGTATATCATCTTCAATGAAATGTCTGTTCATATTTTTGTCAATTTTCTAATTATATTTCTTGGTTTGAGAGTTGCCCATATGCTCTAGATCCTATTCTTTGATTACATATATGATTGCAAATATTTTCTTCCCATCTGTAGCTTGCTTGTCTTTTTTTAACCTCTTAGTGTGAACTTCCATAATTACCATTCCCAGTGACATGAGCTAGATTTGCTAATTTTTCCTTTTATGGATGGCATCTTTGGTATTCAGTCTAAGATATGCTTATCTACAGGGACATTGGCTGGTCACAACCCCATTCCCAAGATAGAGAAGTGGCAAGGTTTCTTCTGTTTGTGGAGAACTAGATACTCTAACACTACCAACAGCCCTCCATCCCTTGAATCCCACTGTCCACCTGAATGTGGCTTAATTATTTGACAACACAAAGTCATGTCTTTGGTTATTACACTAGAAATAATTATGGCTTGAAATAAGCAATATGATTCTCAAAACACATGTCCTGTCTTTGACCAACTTAGCTGCAATACCAATTTGTCAGTTTTATGAGTCTTTGGTCTATGAAAATATTTTCTTTAGGACTTTTTATTCCTAAACAAATTTCTAAAATGTCTACAATACTGTTTGTAAAAAGATACAATTTTTAAGTAATGCATTTCTTCCTTAAGAACTGTGTTTGACTGGTTTCCCATGGTTCCTGAGAGTGAAGTGGTCTCTACAATGTCTTCTCTGTATTCCAAATAAACACGCCAAAGCCAGAGAGCTCTGTGGTGGGACATGACCCAAACACTCAAGTCTTTATGGCCCAAAGTCACCTCTCCAGAATGCAGGCAAAACCAAACAGAGAACATTCTTTAAATATTTCTGGTTAAAAAAAGAAAAAAAAAAACAACCTTATTCCTTTTTCTAAGTAAAAATCCCCTAGAAAGGAAATAGTAAATAAGTTTAAAAGAGCAGTCATTAAAATCTATAAGTATTCAGTAGACTGAAAACATCCCCCAGTAACTCCAAATCCTGCAGATGAATAAAAGGGGAGGGGTTGTCTTAAATATTCCTGAGTGCTCCCTCAAAAAAATCTAACAGTCTCCTTATTTTATAATTTTTCTCATCTGCTGTCACCTCCCACCCTACTGAAACCTCCATAATAATATAAAAAATTAAACCTTAAAGGAAATCTTTTTTAAAAAAGAACATTTTGCAGTGCAGTTATTTTTCCAGGTCCCTGCATTTCCACCTTAGATGCATCTCTTCCGTTACTGCCTTCCTTTGTGTTCTCATGACTCGGTTTGGGCTCGTGTCGTTTGTTTCCATCTATCTTCTTGAGTACTCCTCTGACTTCTCTTAACTCCATTCTCTTTCCTCTCCAAGCTGTCTTATCCACACTGCCAGATGACCATTCATGAAACACTGCTCTGACCGTGTGATTCCCTTGTGCAGAGTCTCCCTGGTCCAGTGGCTCCCTCCTGCTTGCCGATGCAAACACAAGCTCAGCACTTTGGAACTCATGGCTATTCACAACATAACACATCCCGACTGTCCCTGCTTCCCCCCTACCACTAGCCTTGACTTCCCATCGCCTGTCCATCATGGGGAATGGACCATTTCTAAGCTTGCCTTTGTCCGGCTGAGCCTCTGCTCAGCTCTCATGGATCATGTGACCGTTCACTTCCACCATTCAAGCCATCGCAGTCCTTCCCCAATAGTTTTTCCTTTTCTCCAAGTGGCCAAGACCTTGAACATTACCAAAAGGTAATCCTCTCTTTAGTACACCTGTGTATACCAATAAGCACTCTCATGACACTCAGTGTAACTTAGACAGCAATGTGTAAAAGCAGTGGTATCCTGGGAAAAGTTTACCAACCAGCCGTCCTGCTTGGGAAAGGAGATAGTGAACAGCATTGATTATAAATGTGGATAGGAAGGAGATGAGTTTCACTGACACTTTTTGTCAATTCTATATAAGCCACCAGTTCTCCAAGAGTGTTTCTGTTGTTTTCTTGGTCAGGCAGTTATGTTTATAACCAATCTGTGGTTACAGTTTTTAGAGGTGAGTAGTTCCAGCACGAATGGCTGTCGACACTTCTGCTTCATTGGTGAGATGAGCTGTAAAGGAGCTGCGCTGCTACTTCTTCCATTGGGAGCAAGTGCTTCTCTGCTCACACAGATAATGACTTCCAAATACTGGAGTATTTGTTTACATTTCTGTGCTATTTATTATGTACATGTAATAATTACAGACACTGTGCAAGTTTATGATTGATCAGCTTACTAACATCATTCCCAAGACTTTCCTGGATCTAGAGAGTCGAAATAATGATAAATAATGGTAAATTAGCCCCTGAATTGTAATGTTTTCCTGTTTCTGCAGTGTAAATGTTCCCACATAACTGCTTTCTAACTATCAACCTGGTGACCATGAACGTCAACCCAGGAAGTGATGCTCAGGCCTCCCATTATATAATATTTCCATCATGAAGACACAATAACTCCAAGCAAACTGAAGAACATGGGTAAGTGTAAAATAATTAGAACGTATTATATTGCAGATTTGTTACCTTTGTTTCCATTTAATTTATTTGATGATACATTTATATATTGTAATATTTAAATATGATGGTGCTTAATTACTGGCCTGCAAAATTTCTGGAATTTTTATACTAATTGGCTATCACCTATGGGCACAAGGCGACACCAGAACCTCTCTGGAAGAAGAGGTGGTGAAACCCATTTTTACTGATGCAGAATAGTCCTTTCATACAAACGCAAAGGTGGTGACTGAGTGGCTAAATCCCTGTGGATCAAAATTATTTTATCAGTGCCCCAGCTCCTAAAGATCCTGAGCCGTGTTTGTCTTCTCCGACTCTGTGTTCCCAGGCCTAGCCCAGTGAGTGGCTCGATTAGTCTTTGTCAGTCTTGTCCTTCACCCCCAGACGACTGACGAAAACTGACTATGCTGAGACCACGGGAATCACCTTTACTTGGGCAGTGAAACTCCTGGCTTAGCTTCCTCACCTGCACCGCCCAGGTCTGACCTGGCCCTGCGGTCCTGCACTAGCCTGCCGCTGGACTCTTAGCCTCAACATGGGAACAAGGTGACATTAAACAGAACAAGAGAAGAACTACCAAAGGCTTTCTGTGCAGAGAATACGGATGGGCCCTGTCAAAAGAAGGGACTCCGTGATGATGCTGGGCAGGAAGGTGTTGATGCTTCATTATCAGCAGCCAAGTTGTGAAACACGGCACGGACAGCGTGGATATAGATATGGATAGATGAAAATGGATCGTGTGGAATCGTTTCACATACTGTGGGGCCTAGGGAGTCCCACGATGTGCATCAGCAAGGTGGAGGCACACAGAAGCCAGGGCTGCGGCTCCAGGCTGCCCAGAAGGCCGAGACCTAGGGGGGGCAGTGGTGTAAGATCTGGTTTGAGTCCAGGATTCCAAAAGCCAGGATTTCTATGTCAAAGGGCAGGAGAAGGTGGATGCGCCAGATGAGAGAGAGAGAGAGAGAGAGAGAGAGAGACCTTCCTGTGACTTCTTGTTCTGCTCGGGCTCTCAGTGAATTGGTGATACCCATATTTCTAATATAGTTCATATTTTGCTGGACCACAAAACACATCTCAATGGATTTTTATAAAGTCAAAACCCCTGGGATGGGCTTGTGGCTAGGAGGTTAACATAGCCCTTGGAACATCCACATCCATATCAGAGTGTCTGGGTTCAAGTCCCAGCTCCACTTGCAATCTGAGCTTCCTGCTAATGTGCAGTTTGGGAGGCTGCAGGTGACGGCTCCAGCACGGGAGACCCTGTCGCTCATGGGGAGACCTGAAATGACTTCCAGGCTTCTGACTTCTGCCTGGCCCAGTCCCAGTGGTTGCTGGCATGAGGGGAATGAACAAATGGATGGAAGAGTGTTCTCTGTCTCTGTCTCGGTAGCTCTTTATCTCTGTCTCTTGACCTTTCAAACAAAAAATGAAAATAAATTTTTAAAAAATCAAAATGTGACCAAGTGGTTTCTCCACCCACAAGTAAGTGAATTAAGAAAAAATTACAGAAAAAGATATCTGGAAAATTCATGAATGTTTTGAAATCAAAACAGTCCTCTAAAGAAGGCATGACTCAAAAAAGAAAATAAGAGAAATTAAAAAATACTTTTACTTTAATAATAATGAGATCATAGCATATCAGAATTTGTGGGATGCAATCAGAGCAGTGTTACAGGGAAATTTATATCTTGAAGTATTTACATTAAAATACAAGGAAGATTTAATGCCATTGACCTAAGTTTCCACTTTCAGAAACTACAAAAGAAAAAAATAGCAGATTCAGTCTAAAGAGAACAGGAAAAGGAAAAAAAATAAAGAACAGAAATAAAAAGGAAAATAAACTCACAACAGAAAAATCAAGAAAACAAAAAATTGGTTCTTTGAAAATATTAATACAATTAATAAGCCCTTAATTATACCAATCAAGAGGAAAGAATCATAGATTAATAATATAAAGGATGAAAAAGGTGATGTCACTATAAATACTACTACTAACATTAAAAGTATAATAAATAAATATCATAAAGAACTTTATAGCAGTAGCAGACATATTGCTTGAAATATACAAAATACAAAAATGTATAGAAGAAGAAACAAATTTTTGAATAACCATATATCTATTAAAGAATTTCTGCCTTATCACAAAAGAAAATTCAGGCTCCAGTGACTTCTCTAGTGTATTTTATTGGACATATAAGGAAGAAACAATAGTAATCCTATGCAAATACTTTTAGAAAATAGAGGAAGAAGGAACAACTTACACCACATTTTATGAGGTCAATCTAACCCTGAAAACAAAACCAAAGGCATTATAAGAAAAACTTTTGTCATAAATACAAGTTAAAAGAGACTCTAAGAAAATACTAGCCAACAGAATCTGGTAACATGTAAGCAATAAAAAGGACAGTGCATCATGATCACACGGAGTTTATTCTACTGTGGTAATGTAGGTTTAATATTTGAAAGTACGACGTGTCCCATTAATAGAAGCTAAGAGAAAATTTATATAATTATTTCAATAAATGCAGTAAAACAGGTTGATGACATGTGAGATGCATTCACGATTTTAAAATAATTCTTAGTATGCTAGAATTAAAGAAAACTTCCTCAACCTGTTAAGTGGAATCTATAGAAAACCTATAGCTAGTGTTGTACTCAGGAGATTGAATACTCATTCCCTAAGATCAGCAAAAGGGTAAAGACCTCTTTCCTCACCAGCTTGAATCAACAATAAACAAGTGCAATAAGACATGAAAAACAAAAGCCAAGCATAGTAGGAAGGGAAAAGTAAAACTATGTTCATTAGCTGCTGACATCATCTTGTATTTAGGAAAATAATAAGCAGTACTAAAAGAAGTGCTGCAAAACTGAAAAAATGTATCAAGCACACAGGATTAATATCTAAAAATAAATTGGTTTCCCTATGTTTCTAAGAAACTATCTGAAAATAATGTTCTTCTAAAAAATGCTTATAATAGCATCAAAGATTTTAAGTAACATGATAGACTATAAAATAAAGACAAATTCATTTAAATATGTATAAGGCTTTTATGCTGAAAACTATAAGACATTACTGAAAGAAGTTAAAGACCTAAACAAATGGAGATTATGCTATCTTTGCCTGGTAAAATATTGTTAAGATGCCCATTCTTCTTACATTTTTCTATAGCTGCACTTCAATCTCAATCAAAACCCCAGTATGAGTTTTTGTAAAAAAAAAAAAAAAATTTCTATATTCTAAAATACAGGTGAAAGTACAAGATCAAAAATAATCAAAACTGTTTTGAAAAGGAAAAACAAACTTGAAGGAATTACACTACTTGATTTTAAGACAATATAAAGCTGATACAATTATAACAGACTGATACACTGCTGTAACACACGAAGAATAAGTCAACAGAACAAAATAAAAATTTCAAAAATAGACAACATATATAAATGTTCAGTTGATTTTCAACAAGAAACCAAAGCAGTTCACTGGTGAAAGAAATTTATATCTATGGAAGAAAAGTTACCCTGTGACTTGTGTATCACGCTATACATAAAAATTTATTTGAGATACACATGAAACCTACACATATAAATGTCTTAAAAGGAAGTTCAGAGAATGTCTTTACAACATCAAAGTGAGACAAAGTTTCTTAGGACATGACAAATCCTGAATATAAAACAAAACAAAAAATGACAAAAATGAATTTCATCAAAATTAAACACATGTGCTCTTCAAAAGACACTTTAAATAGTTAACAGGCTTGGAGATAACAGTTGCAATGTATCTACCAAAGGATTCATATTTAAAATATATAAATATGTAAACAACCCCTAATCTTTGATATTTAAATTTTAAATGATCTAGAGTTTTGTTTTTTAATCAACAGAAAGTCCAAAGGCACTTAAAGAAAAAAATTCAAATGATCAATGAATACATAAAAAAGTGTTCAGCATTAGTCATCAGGAAAATACGTGTCAAAGTCGTGAGATAATACCATCCACCTACTAAGGAGAGATAAAACAAAAGACACTGACAGTGCCAGATGTTGCTGTGGACTGGGCAGGAATGAAAAACGGTAGAATACCTTGGAAACAAGACCAGCAATATCATCATAGTAAAAACGCTCCAACCCTATGACCCGGCAGCACCACTCCTGGATGTCTACACCATTGAAATGAAAGCATTCATACAACAGAAAGACTTGTGTTAAAGTACTTATAGAAGCTTCCTTAGTAAAAGTCGCTAGATGTAGCCCTGATGTCCATCAAAATGAAATGGAGAAGCCACTGGTGACAAGCGCACATAATGGAATACTACGCATCAATTAAAAAAACAGTAGTAAACCATGAATAACCCCCAGAACATGAATGAACCCCCAAACACAATGCTGAGCAGAAGCAGCTGGACAGAGCACTGTGTGATCCTTTTCAGGGGAACTTTTGAAACAGGCACAGCTAATCCCTGATTTTAAAAAATGGGACTTAAATCTTTTTTCTTGTCATTACCAAAAATGCCAGGCAATGTGATTCCCTTAAATACACAACACACACACACACACACACACACCCCACAACCTTCCGACAGCTGATACCAAACCTGACTTAGCCGTCTCCTTCACTGAGGTGCAGAAATTGGATTTCTCCCCCTGCTAGTACAGAATCTTATGTACTGAAGGATGCAAACTGTAAATCAATACCCACGATGCAAAGGTGACATTTCAACAACTGTACACCCCGGAGCCTCTCAGGAACTTGGGATCATTTTGTTCCTGTCAACTATCTAACTTTTTAAATAATTTATGAGTGACCAGTTCCACCTCTTAAAATGCAAGATGAATCCTCCTCATTTGATAAGTGTATGTCCTCATTCAAAGAATCAGATCCTCACTTACTGCATATTGTTGAACACCTGCTAGGTGCCAGGTACTCTATTAGGAAGTGTGTATTTAAGTAGTCACAGGTAACCTGGAGCTTACGTGCAGAGAAGAGGAAACTTTTGACTGGGCATTGAATGGTGGGCAGGAATGTCCTTGGAGGAACCCACCGTCTGCAGTGTCACGAGAAGACTTAACAGTGAACAAAGCAGAGACACAAAGCAAGTGTGGTAGGAAGGTAGGAGGCGGGGCTGAGTTAAGGATTTTCACTTTATCAATAAGTAAAATCATGGGAAGCTATTAAACAAATGTGCACTTTGGAAGGATGTGACCTTCTGAGTATGTGGAGACTGGACTGGGAGTCTGTGTACAACATGAGAAGACCAACCTGAGTGGGTACAAGCATGGAACAGCGACAGGTTCCTGCGGGGTTCCTGAATCCCAGAGATTGTAAAGGGGGGACAAAGTTGGAACCCATATCATTCAGCTCTTAGTATATACAGTAACACCACCTTTAGGGCAAAAGACATAAATATGAGAGGTTAATCAAGAAAAACGGAAGAAGAAGACATAGGATGAAGAGGTAAAAGGAGATAGTCTCAGAAGGAAGGCACCTGAGACACAGGTTGTGTGCCAGCTTATTTTTTGGGGATTAGCAGCTAATAAAAAGCAGTTTGTATTTATCACAGTTAATCCCCACCTCTATTCCACAAGGCCATACTATTAAATATGTTTTACAAAAAAAAGAACTAGAAGTTTAGAGAAATGGAGTCCCTTGCTCGAGGTGGCACAATGTCTAAGTGGCAGAGGCAAAACCGAACCTGGGGCTCTCTAGTGTCAAACGTTGACTCATCGCCTCCGTGTTGGGCTCCTCTCCAGTGGTTGCCCCTTGCCCTCGCTCCCGATTACCCTGTCGCCATCATACCTGGAGCAGTTCCAGGTTGTTTTTTACTTTGCTTTAGATGCATACACCATTAGGCTGAAAGGAACCTCAAGAATGAGGTTGGTCAGTCCTCTAGCTTTATAGGGAAATAACGTGACACTTGGAGATACGCTGAGGCCTCCCCGAAACCCCGCAAAAATTGTTGGACAGTTACAGTACACAGCCCCCTAAATCTTCCAGTGAATCTTGCAGCACGTTCAGCTCTTCCATTCTTTTTGCAGATCTGCAGGTTTTCCGGTGGTCGAGTTACACAGCAGGCTGGCTTGGCAGCAAAGGGTAGTTCCTCAGTACTGGTCTGTGAAAAGGATAAATGTCAAAATAAGTTTGAGATGAGAGAGCTAAGTCCCAAAAATTATTATGTTTAGTTCACCCCTCTCCACTGAGGGAAAAAAATGTTCCTTAGCATGTGTTTAATGTTGGACGTTTTGGAACTTGTAGATGTCCTTATTGCTTAAGTAGTCACAGACTTCTCAGGACAGAATCTTACCCGCTGTGGCAAGAATGATTCTTTGGTTAAATACAACTCCAATACGCGTAGGAAAACTAAACTTTATTAACAGCAAAGAAATAGCCTCCATTAGGCTGAACCCTGGACTGGTTGTGATTTCCAAATGGAAATTTGCATTACGATTCCAATTATACACTGGTGTCTAAAAGGAAACACAATCATCTAGAAGATACGTGATAACCTACTCTTGAGAGATTGAATCCAGTTCACTGGTAACCATTCCAGATTCTAGGACATTGAGACCTCGGCAGTTTTGGCAAAGCTTTTACCTGGAACCCGACTGGGAACAAACAGTCTCTTCTGAGTAAGACGGACGCGCATGTGGAAGCAGCACACTTGAAGACTCAAGAGAGACTCTTCGTGTTCTCCCGCAATGGAGCTGAGGGGCTCTCTGAGGGGATCAGGAGGGTTTTGGAAGCTTGGGGCCTAATGGAATGCCAAGACATTAATTTATCAGAATTTCTCTCTTTCAGAGACACAACGAACAATCCTAGCTGCACCTGGAAATAAATTCTACCCACTACAGATATTCCTCAAAAATTTCATGGAAAAGTGGAATTAAAAGATGTTTGTTTTGAGGCAAAGAAAATTGAAATTTACACAAAGTTTTATGATAATATACATTTTCCATGAATTTTTTTTAAGATGTCCTATTAGCTTTTATAACTGTAAAAAGAACTTTCTGTAGCTGTTTTCCCTATGTCTCCATCATAAATCTTTTCTCATTGAAACTGGATAGAAACTACTTAAATTCTGGCCCAACAATGTCTTCCCAAAGTGTGGGGAGACAGAGGTTCTCTACTTCTGCATTTTAGCTGAGTTTCCCTAATGATATTCTTCATTGTGGAAAGCCTCACTTAGAATTGTGACTAGGAAAAAAATCCCTGAAGGAATTTTTGAAAAATGCCAGGGAAATTCAATGTTTGGAATTCAGGTTAAGCTCTGAAAGGTTTTTAGTTTCATCTCTACTGTTTACCATTAATGTGCTATAAGTCAAATCACCTACAAACTTCGGTTTCTTCATGACTAAAATTTTTTCAGTGTTATTGTGATGATAAAATGAGATTCCTACAATGGACTGAGTAACTAGTATTGTCCCTAGGAAAAAATCGAATCCCATAACTGTCCCTTCCCTTTGAAAAAAAAAAAATACTTGATACAACACCCATATATCACTTTATAAACCCAGAAGAGTGTTGCTATTTGAAATGTGAAAAAACTTAAGGGGTAAGATAGGGCAGAAGTTTGAGAAAGGTTCTGAACAAAAGCAGAGACAAGAATAACAGAGGATTTGCTATAATCGTTTCTGAAGATCTTTGCTGCGTAATATGGGGTTCTTGCACAATGGCCAGACTTGTATTTGACAAATGGAATGATTGTTTTGGTCTGTGGTAGGTAGAGAACCACGGTAGACCAGAAGTTCATGAAAAGGATTTAAATTGGGCAAATCTTTCAACCTCTTCTGACAAGTGTAGTCAACCTTGAAAGAAACTGCCAGTGGTAACTTCTGAGTTTGCAAGGACCCCCATAGAAGTTGACATCTTGGATGTTAATAGGCATCACTGTGTTTATTTTGGGTGTGGTAATAAGTGTGAATGGAATGAGACCTTCCCTGGATTCTTAAACATAATAGTTTTCAGATTTCACTAAATAGAGGGATGAGGTTTCTTTATTGAGACCAGGAGACTAGATGATGAGAGATACCCTTTTGGTAGCTGTTCTAGGCCAGAGACAAAAGCCATGGTTTTCTTTTTTCACTTACAGCCAAAACAGTCAGAAAAAAAAAAAAAAAAAAAAAAAACAAGTAATGAGTAACATGTATTACGTGTTTATCAGAGTAAAATGAGTATTTGCTCTTATTTTCTCCCCCTGGTTTCCATGCACACCCTCTAAATGCCTACAGTCAACCACACCCATTAATGGTGACAAATACAGATGAAATCTCTGGGAGTCTTCCTGTCTATTATTTGATGAAGAGGAAGAAAATATTGTACATGGATTGGTCTGTCTCCTCTGACTCTGTGTCAGGCTGAGGAAGTGTCATCTAGAGAAACAGTGACACAAACAAGCATGAAAACCCCCAACAGTAAATCTGATGAGAGGGCACTGCTAATAATTATTATTATGTAATGGGACTGTTTATTGCGCACATGTGAAGTGCTGGGCTGAGAGTGTTAGATGTTCTCTTCTATGATTCTCAGAAGAATCCAATTACTTTCACCATTTTACACATGAGGGTAAGAAGCTGAGCAGATGGCTTCAGAACTGGAAATAAGTGGGGGATTTGAACTCATGTCTGTAAAGCCTTTTAATAAATGCATAGGTTTAGTTTTAGGATAAAATGTGTGAGTTCTACACATGGTCATTCACTTGCTCAAGGGTAATTCATTGCGTGTCGACCATGTTGCGTGTAATAGGATGGACCACTACAACACAAAGATGATGGAGGCTCAGTGTTATCCCACTAAGTCAGGGAGGAAGGTGCAGTACATAAAAAAGTCCTTGTGCCATGGTGGCATGGGTCAAGAATGCTGTAGGAGCTCAGATGAGCCACCTCTTGCCTGGCCTCAGTGGAAACACAATCCAGGGAGAGGAAACGAATGAGTAAAATCATAGAAGCAAGAAAGAGAAAGTGAGGAGCACATGTGTAATGGCCTGCTGTGGGGGTGGGGTGAAGACTTCTAGATGTTAAGCAAGGATGTTGAAATAAAAGGCCAAGTTATATCAGGGAAGACGTTCTGCTCTCAGTAACGGAAGTAAACTGTTTCCTCTATAGAGGTTTGAGTATTGCTATGACAGAGTGAGATTCAAGTTTTCTAGAACGTCCTCTGATTCTAGAGCTTCAGTTGTTATGGAGGAGGTCAAGACAAGAGAAAGAAAGTCTGTTTAGTGAAATACTGGAATGGTACAGACAAGAGAGGATGAAAACTTGACTTGTGGCCATGACAGCTGATGAGGTTGAGTGAGTTTGTGAAGTATTTACGAAGTAGAATCAACAAGATTTGGCAATGATTTGAGTTGGTAAGATATGGAATAGGAGGGAGATAGGATCTTGGGTGACTCTGGAGATACAGCCGTTTGGGTATAGGATGGTCCTGAATGCATGGAAAAACAGGTTTAAAAGATGTAGAAGTAGAGTCACTGAAAAAGAACACAGTGTTACCCCTGCTAGCACAGTGACTTCCTCCATAGAGGTCCAGAACTTCATGGATTGAGTCTTTTCTCTCAATCATTGCTGTTGGTCCATAAGGAATGGCTTCACTGTTCAATATTTGGATCATGGTCCAGTTCTACAAGCCATGACCTTCTTCCCTAGATGAAGCAGGGTTTTACAGCCATAGAATCTCTCCTGCAGAGCTACCTGGTTTTTCCAGTTTCTAGGTGCTGTAATTGATGGATAGTTGAGTCATATTTTTTCCAGTATGAGAGATTGCACAAAACATCTCCTTTTTATTCAGGTGCCTTTAACCTGCATGTGTGGAGATTCTGCCAAATGTGTGACATTTGTCCTTAGGGTTGCTTTATCCCCACCCTGCTTATAATAGATGAGTTTTTCGAGTTGACTCCTCGTTAGCCTCCATAGAAGCCTTCTTTTGCATGGAATTCTTTGGGAATTTTGGAAATGTTATGGTTCTACTGCTTGCTGTTTGTAAGCTTTTAAGATCCTCACCTTTCCAGACCAAGAGGTCCATTCTGCATGTTCTTGGGGATGACAACTGGCTTGGGGATTTTATCCAGCACAGGTGGCCTAGACATCTAATCAGGGTATCCTCACCCCTGTTCCCTAACACTATAGCAGCCCCGGTAATTTTGCTAGACTTTGTATGCAATCTCTCATCCTTTGCTTCACTGCTCCCCAGAGGCAAGACCAAACTTTGCAAAAGAAGAGCCACTAGGTGATATCCTGCAGAAGAAAATAGACATTCACATGAGCTATGGAGAGCAAAACTGCCCACCCCCTGAACGGCTAAAGCCCGAAGCTCCAGAATCTATAAAATCAGAACACACAAACACACTGAACTGCTCTGTAGGACATACATAACTGTTCAGAAAGAAATTTATGGAAACCAACAGTGTGTGCCCAGCTCAGTGGTTCAGGTGAATGATGATTTGCAAACTTCTACAGATCTTTCAGTCTTATGTCCCAGTCCCAGTAAATTATTTCCAGTTCATACTCAGAAAACTGAAGTCTCTCTTTCTCCTCCAGCTCTCTTTTTGCTGACTCATCTATCCCATTCTTCCTGGGTGAAATAATCCTGATACCTTCAAATTGGCCTAGGTATCCCTGCCAAAGTTCCCAGTTTTGGCACTTTCTGCCCATGTCATAATAATCATTTTACTTTTATATTTTAGTAAACTTTAAATTTCGGGGGTTCTGACTTTGATCTCTGTATTCCTAACCATTTGCATGGTTCACTATATGCAAAAGTTCAATGAAAATATACATTATCTTTTGATTCCATTCTTTCATGGACTTTATGAAGAGCTAACATACAGTAGGTACTTAATAAATGTTGACGATTGTAATGAAAAAATGAGAGGACGGCTCTACCCCATTGTTCTCAGCATGAAACCAGGAGGAGAAGGTGATCTCCTCTCTGACAGGCCTATGCTACAGGATTTTCCTTTTGGGATAACTATGGCCAGGGCATGGGAAGAAACCTTACTCAGTGCTTCCCCAGCTGGGGTAGACTCTTCACTCTACTTCAGGAACCACAGCTCTTAGGGGTGTAGGAGAATCCTGACCTTGCAGAGGAGATGGGGCATGAGTTGGACATTGGAAATGTTCCTGTCAAAGAAGACACAGGATTGTTCCTTCAGAAACTGAACATATTTCCCAGGTCCAGGTCTTGGAGCAGAAGCCCAGCCACCACTCCTTTCTCTTAGGCTCTGCACCTGATCACTATGATGCCATTGCCCATTTTAAGATGCAGTTCCGGGACATCTCTCCCAGGCATCAGCCTAGTGGTGCAATCCTGACACTCCCTGGGCTTGCTTTCCCAGTCTCCACCATAGACACCAACGATGCCATAACTCCTCCTGCACGTCAAATTGAGAAATTAGGGAGGCACAGTCTGGTAGAAGCACCCTGCCCACTCTTTTTCTGGCGCCTCTAAACCAGGATTGATTAGTATCACTTTATCTGAAAATTTTACAGAACACACCTAACTCTTTCCCCAATTGACATGGCAAGAATTATTCCCCTCCTATCCAGGATCGCCTAAATACTCGCCTCTTCCATGGGGGCACAGTTCCAGGCTACACTGTAGTAATAATGCGATAGTTTTTGTATTTAGAGTCTGCACGTTCCATTGAATGGGCATTGCAGGCACAAAGTCAGTCTGACTTTTCCTTATCATCCTCATAGGCACCTAGAACAGCAGAAGCTTATACACACAAGAAAAGGGATTTCAAAAAAGCCATGGGAAATGAAATTAAGTGCATTTATTTGAGTGCAAAAAGAATTCAAAATCCATGCAAGATCTTTTTGAAGACCTCTCATATTTGGCAATTGAGACATGCTTACAAAAAGAAATAGAATGGAGTGACCTGGAAGGAATATGTGTCGATGGATTCATTAAATGAGGTGTGGTTTGGCATACTAGCTATCTGCAAAGTAATTTGGATATTCAGGAAGGATTTATCATACTTCTGATGCTTTAAAATGGTCTTGATACTAATCTCTTTTTAATTTAGTAGTAAAGGGAAGCAAAATAAATCACCTCACTCCTGTCAAAATGGCTAAACTTCAAAACACAGAGAGTAACAAATGCTAGCAAGAGTGTGGAGAAAGGGGAACACTTATACACTGTTGGTGGCAATGTAAAGTAGCACAGCCACTGTGGAAAACGGTATGGACATTTCTTTTAAAAACTAGAAAAAGACTTGCCATATGATCTCACTACTGGGTATATACAGACAAGACGTGAATACATTTTATCAAAGAGACACCTGCACTACTGTATTTATAGCAGCACTGTTCACAGTAGCCAAAATTGAAATCAACCAAGGTATCCATCATCAGATGAATGGATAAGGAAAATTTGGTATATATGCTCAATGGAATATTATTCAGCTATGAAAAAGCATGGAATTCTACCATTTACATCAAAATGGATGCAACTGGAGGACATCATGTTGAGTGAAAGAGGCAAGATGCAGAAATACAAATATTACACATTCTCCCTTACATGTGGCACCTAACATTTTCACAAAAACAAAAACAAAAAATGCCTATGTGTATCAGTATTGCTGCAAATACAGTTTTGTAAAACTTTGTTTTATTCTTTATGTAACACCAGTGGTTAACAATGTTATGCTGGCTGGTGCCATGGCTCACTTGGCTAATCCTCTGCCTGCGGCGCCGGCACCCCGGGTTCTAGTCCCGGTTGGGTCGCTGGGTACTAGTCCCGGTTGTTCCTCTTCCAGTCTAGCTCTTTGCTGTGGCAAACATTCACAAGAACTTTAAAGAAAAGAAGAATTAACATCAAATGCTGGAGAGCAGCCATGCGTTGCGGGTGAGCTTGTGAAATGGTAAAACCTCTATGGAAAACCCTTGGACAGTTTCTCAGGAACTTAACTATACATCTCCTTGATTATCTAACAGTTGTACTCTCAAGTATTTATCCCAGAGGAGTGAAAAAGAATATTCACAGCAGCTTTACTTATAGCAGCCAGATAATGAGAAGAGACCAACGGTTCATCTACATGACAGTGGGCGCATAATCCAGGGTACATTCCTCAGTGGAATATTACTGAGCAAACAAAAGGATCAACTGCATACATGAAACACGTAGAAGAATTTTAGAAATAGAATGCTGAGGGCAAGAAGTCAGACACAAAAGTACATACAGTGCAATTCCATTTACATGAAAGTTTAAAATATGCAAAACCAACCTACAATGACAGAAATCAAATCAGTGGTTGCCTGTGGGGTGGAGAGATGACGGATACTGGGAAGTTTTTGTGGTAATGGAAACGTTCTGTGTCCTGAGGAGGGGTTGAGGTTGCACAAGTGTACGTGTTTGTCAAAACTGAGTCAGCACGCACGCACTGAAGGGCATGTCACTGGATGTAAGTTATCCTCAACGTGAGCATCTAAGTCTCAAAGAGAAACTCAAGTTTTTAGGAAGGAAAGCCTGCTGGGGAGGGTAGAAGGTACCACCCATTGTGTTGATAGAGGAATCAGATACCCAAAAGGAGAGGTGAAGTGTTGGAAATTCTGCAGATTTGGTGGCTGGGTCAGGACTAGGACTGGAACCTTTAGTGCACGGAGGGGTAGGAGGTTCTCTGTATGACCTCCTCAATGGGAAGACTGAGAGTGACTTCAGCTCTCCACTCTCCTGGCTTTGCTGTTGGCAGTCATTGACAGCCAGGCCTAGAGACCCACCAGCACCCTGCTGCTGAAGTACTCCAGGAGCCCCTGATGGTTTCCATGTCAGTCAGTGCAGAACTAGACAAGCTAGAATGCACTAAATTGCAGGAGGCCTGGGTGTGCATTCCCCGATTTTTATGTCATCCATGGGCACTGGAGAGAGTCCCCAAACCAAGATTCAGCAGGTCTCAAGAAAAGTACAGGAAACTTAGTGACCAGAGGTCAGGAAAGTACCCTGGGACTAGATTTGGAAGAAACCCAAGCTAGCAGAAGACGCAGTCAGGAGAGAACGCGGCCATTACTTCTTGAGCAGTGAACAGTGAGCTGCAAGGGAGAATGGGTAGGATGAGATGTGGTCCCCATGCCCATCCCATCTTAAGAAGGCAGCAGAGGGATGATGGCCAACCACAGCATCCATGATTCTGAGGCAGAACCTAAATTCCCTTTTATTTTTAAAGATCGATTGATTTGAAAGGCAGAGTTACAGAGAGGCAGAGGCAGAGAAAGAGGTCTTCCACCCACTGGTTCACTCCCCATATGGCCACAGTGGCCGGAGCTGCACCAATCTGAAGCCAGGAGCCAGGAGTTTCCTCCGGGTCTCCCATGTGGGTACATGGGCCCAAGGGCTTGGACCATCTTCTACTGCTTTCCCAGGCCATAACAGAGAGCTGGATCGGAAGAGATTCAGCTGGGACTTGAACCGGTGTCCATATGGGATACCAGCACTGCAGACAGTGGCTTTATTCACTATGCCACAGCACCAGTCCCAGAACCTAAATTCTTAACCAAAAGAATATCACCTGTGTGGCATAGCAGGTAAAACCACTGCCTACAACACTGGCATCCCATATCAGTGCTGGTTCAAGTCTTGGCTGACCCACTTCAGATCCAGCTCCCTGCTAATGGCCTAGGACAAGCAACAGAAGATGGTCCAAGTGTTTGGGCCCCTAACATTCACTTGGAAGACCCAGATGAAGCTCCTGGCTTCAGCTTGGCTCAACCCTGGCCTTTGTAGCCATCTGAGTAGTGAACCAGCAGATGGAAGATCTCTCTCTTTCTTTCTTTCTCTCTCTCTCTCTATCTCTCTATCTGTATCTCTATCTCTCCATCTCTCTCTGCCCTTCACTCTCTGTAACTCTGACTTTCAAATAAATAAATAAATAAATTTTTAAAAATATCAAATTGAAATCTGAAGATTTCATCTCAATTCTTATCAACTTAGATGGGGTGTATTTGGATTCTGGCTGATTTTATTTCTCAGCCACTCCTTTGTTGAGCCAATAAAATTTTCAGTAGGGCATTCATCTCTGTCTTTACAAAAGACTACTCTTTTTTTAAAGATTTATTCATGTATTAATTTAAAATGGACATTGACAAAGAGAAAAACACACAGATAGAGATATCTTATGCATTGGTTCACTCCCCAAGTGACTTCAATAACTGGGGTTACACCAAACCAAACCAGGAGCTAGAAACTCCACCCAGGGCTCCCATGTGGGTGGCAGGAACTCAAGAACTTGAGCCATCATCCACTGCTTCCCAGGCACATTAGCAAGAACCTGGACCAGAAATAGAGAAGCCAAGACTCGAACCAGAACTCTGATGTGGGATCCAGGTGCCCAAGCAGTGATTTAGCCACTGCTCTGCAATGTCCACTCCCGTCTACTCTTACTCAAAGAAGAAATTGCAGGAAGGCAGGTTGAAGGTTTCCAGGGGAAGCCTGTCTTGCAGAAAGGAAACCTGACTACCAACCCTGGAGAACTCTTTGTCAGCTCCAAAGGACTGTCTTCTGTTCAGTGAAGGACTGTCTTCTGTTCAGTGTCAGGCACTTGGTGTTTGCTTTAAAGAAGACAAGCTGATTGGGTAAAGAAGGAGCAAACACTTGTTTTATAGAGTCTGCAGCATTGCTGATCTCAGTGTATCTTGGGGAAGGAACCAACTCCAGCCTTGGAGCCCTGTTGATGTCTTTTTAAGAGCTTCTGTACTATGCATGGGCATAGGACACAAATCCTGTACATCTCAAATTTTCCACGTTCTAAATGGGGGATACAGCAGTACTTAAAAGGAGATTTCTTTTTTTTTTTTTTTTTTTTTTAGCCTGGTGTCCATGGATCCTTAAGGAGCTCTTAAATTGAATATAATTTTGGTACATACATATTTTTGTGAGGGAAAGAGTCTTGGATTTCATCAGATTTTTTAACTGGGTCAGTGACTTCTTCGAAAAAAAGAAACCACTGTTTTTCTTTTCAGACTCTTGTGAAGATGGAGATAACATATATGAAGTGCCTGGGGACATGTGACTCCACCATGGCTGCTGTGCAATCGTCTGGCGTGCCAGGTGAGCCTTCCACACTTTGCAACAGGCTGCGTCTTCCTGCGTGTGCCTGCAGCCTTCAGACATGCCCTTTGCGTGGTCCCCAGATCATCAGAGACAAATCTCTTTCTCTCAGGGCCTGGGCTCCTGTCTGTGACATAAAAACTTGAACTTTGTGTTCACACAGACTTTGCAAGTGTGAACCTCCTGACTCGGCGCTCCACCCTAGGCTCACACAGAGTGCTTCATCTTCCAGGGGGCTAAAGAGAATGGTCAGGGACTTTTGCCACCAAGGCAGCCTGAACTGGGGACTAAAAGTCAGTTTCTCTGTGAGGAAAAGGAGGGGTCTGGGAACTGGGTAGGAGGCTCTCTGAGTACTGCAAGTGGCCTAGAAGACGGGGGCCTCTGGGTTTGTTCATTGCAAAGAGATTTTGGGGTCAAAATGCCAAGGTCTGGCAGGAGCAAAGCAGTTCAGAGGGGCAGGGTGCAGATGGGGTCACCGCTTCTCTGCTGTCTTCCGATGGCTTTATCAGCTGAAAAGGAAACTGAGCTAAACATTCAAGTTTGGAGGGCAAACCACAGATTTGCATAGACTTAGGAAGCAAAGAGCCCCTTTGGGTCTCTGCTTCTTTGGCTGGCTTCCAAGAGCCCCTTAAATTTTCTTTTGAGAAGAGTTCCTCTCCGGTAGGCCCCTTGGCTGAGGCACTTTCCAGCCACCTTGTGGGTGACTGTGTGGTGAGAGGTCTGAAGCGTTCCCCGTCCTTCGTGGCTTCGTCCAAGCCTGAGGAGGGTATCCAGGGAAATGCACAGAAAATCCACTCAGTCGTGGCTATTTCTTCCATGGTACATTAACACACCAGGCAGACTCTCCCAAGGGGAGGGTCCTCCATATGGCGGCTCCAGCCAGATACTTGCCTGGTTCCTACAATAACAACTTGAAATTCCGCTTTTCCCCAAAAGGGGCTGAACCCGTTACCCACTCAGCTCATTGAAAGTAATGCAGCCAGTTTAACCCTGGCTTTGGACTCTGGCTCTTTTGCTTACCAGCTCTGGGAACTTGGCCAAGCACAATCTTTCTGAGCTTCAGCGTCCCCATCTATAAAATGGGAGGATACACATATCAGTTTTAGTAGGTTGTTTGTGGATCAAAGAGATTCATATGCAAAAGGCACCAACACAGGTATCTACTGGTCTCCAATCAACACTGGCTGTTGTGTTTACTACCCACTGATGCCCAAAGTATTCCCCCAAACATATCCTGGCTTTGGGCAGCAACAGGTAAGATCTTGGAGTTTGGCAGGAATCTAGCATAGATTAGCAGGAAACTCTGGCTCAGGGGCTCTTACAGGCTAAGATGAAGGTGTGAGTTAGGGCAGTGGTCATCTCAGGCCTCACTGGAGTAGGAACCACATCTGAATTTACCCTCCTGGCTAGTGGCTGGAGTCAGTTCTTCATAGGTGTTGGGCTGAGGGCCACGATACTTGTTCCTCAGTTTCTTTTTTTAAAGATTTATTGACTTACTTGAAAGTCAGGATCAAAGAGAGGGAGAGAGGGAGAAGGGAGAAAGGGAGAGAGAGAGGTCTTCCCTTCTCTGGTTCTCTATACAGATGATCACAATGGTCAGGGCTATGCCAGGCCAAAGCCAGGAGACAGGGGCTTCATCCAGGTCTCCCGTATGAGTGCAGGGGCCTAAGCACTTGGGCCATCTTCCACTGCTTTCCCCAGGCCATTAGCAGGGAATTGGATGGGAAGTAGAGCAGCCAGGATACAAACTGGCACCCATGTGGGGTGCCAGTGTCACAGGTGGCAGCTTTTCCCACTATGCCACAATGGTGGCCCCTGTTCCTCAGCTTCTTTCCACATGGACCCCTCCACAGGACTGTGTACACCATAGCGCTGGCTTCATTAACACAAACAAGCAAGGGAGAATTAACAGTGTGTTCCAGGCAGAGGTCTTCTCATTCTTTTGTGATGCCATAGGTGATCACAGGATACAGGTGTGTGCCTGTATCCTGTACATGACAAGCCGGTCACTAGGCCCAGTCCATACCCAGAGGGGGAGAAGTATCGAAGGCAGGAACAGCAGGAGGCAAGGGCCTTTGGGGGAAACTTTAAAAAGCTGTATATCCCACCTATCGTTGATATTATTATCTGAGGTAGCATCACCATCTAGGGCAAAAAGCATGGTGCCAGTCACAAAGTGATCACTCAATATCTCTTGTTAGTCATATTATTATCACTGTCAGCAGATCACTGAAACTTTGGGCTAATTTGACTTCAGGTATGGAACCAGAAACAATTAAAGATGTGCATTTCTGAAATTTGGAAGTCTTACCTGCAGTGGGTTAACACTGAGTGACCACCTTAAACAAAGTATATTAGATGAGAAACTCCCACCCTGGCTAGGTAAGTTAGAGATGCTGTCCATTCGCAAGACAATGACGTTCCTCACCCTTCCCTTGAACCTTAATATTGTGGATAAGAAAGGGAGTGTCCCACTAATAGCCTTCATTGTGTTAAGGCAAGTTTACTAACTGTCAACCCTATTAGATTTATGGATGTCAGATCTCCGTGGGGAGGCAAGGGTTCGGCCAAGTTCTTTTCCATCCCAGTGATCATGGATGGAATATTCCCTGTAGGGAACTTCACCCCAGAGAGTTACTGGACCTCAGCATGTGGGAAAACTTGGGCCCTTTCATATTTATGGTGTGAGGAGATGAAGGTGACCCACATGTTAATTTGGATGCCTGAAAACCTGTCCTACATAGCACTGGTAGTTCTGTAGGAATGGACATCGGCCAGGGCCCCCAAGGGCTGTTTAGCAGACTCCCCATATTTGTCAGTCTGTACTAGACCACCAAGCTCTAGATTCAGTGGCCTCATGTACTTCTCTTGCTTCTGTTACTTGCCTTGGCCTTTCTGCCAGATTATGAGGTTCTCTGTTATACCCAGAAGTTCCAGAGACCCTTCCCAAACCAAGCTCTCACCCATCCCAGCAGGAAAATGAGCTCTGAACTCTGAAGTCTATAGCATAAGTCTCAACTTGTCTTGTAGACATCACTTACCTGTCTACACATATCCTATCTCTTATGTGTTCACTTCACCATTCATTCCGTTCTCATTTTAATTATCTCCTTCCCTCACATCTGCTTCCTGTTCAATAATCTACTCATTCATTCAGGATGACTGATGGAGGACATGCTTGGGTCCTGATCCTGTTGACCTCACAGTTCCATTGGAGATGTGGACTGTCATCTGATAGCGCTTTGCAATGAGCAAGTGAACAAAAGAAAAGGAAAGGTGGAAGCTATGACAGATGCTCAGGGAGAAAGGCATTTGGTGTGCTGAGATAAAGATGCTGAATGTGACTGAAGCAGGTTATAGAAGGCTCCCCTGAGAAAGAAGGAGGCACTTGTGAGAAGGTCCTGTTGCATCCACTAGAACGTGAAAGATCATTAGTGTGGCAGGGACAGAGACCAAAGAGGAGGAGTGTGCAAGCAAGATAGCGGTGGGGAGGGAAGAAAGGGGAAATGATACGTTAGATGCTTCATTGAGTGAGAGATTGGGTCTGTGAGTGAGACTGTGGCCTCTTCACTTGCAATCACGAAAAAGAGTAGTGGCTTCTCTATATCACCAGCTCCTCTGTGATATGTGCCCTTCTCTGAGTCTCAGTCTCTGATGGCGATGGGAGATCATGGCGTTGATGATTTTGTGATTTCTCACTGTGGACACTACTTGTACAGTTCACTGTGGGATGTGTTCATGGAGGCTCTCCACTTCTCCCACTTTCACAAAAACAGATGTGTACCAAGGCCACTCTCGTCCCACATAGGCATCAAGCCAGCCTGTTGTTCGGCAGTGGGGTTTGATGCACTGCCTCTCACTCACCCTACACAGCACGTGCCAGGTGAGGCAGCAAGTGCCAGGTCCCACAGGTCTGCGAACTGCCAGTCAGGACACGGGCACCCTGTGCAGCAACATGTCAGCTCTGTGGTAACACAAAATGTAACGGGATTGTTAGAAGTCACAACTCATTGAGTAGGAGGATCTGCTGCTTTTGCATCTTAGGGCAAAATGACCTAGGCCCTCACCTGTGATGGGCTCTTCTTGGATGACACATCCAGTCACACGTCTCACTCTCCCTGTAGTTCTGGGTTCTGCCTTATGTTTTCAGACCCCACTTTCTTCCTCTTTCGGCCATGCATCCACTAGTTAGCAGCGTTCGCTTTAAGTTATTCCCTGTACAAGGAACGCTTGGGGAAGGTCTCAAACTTGGCCCTGCCCCCTAGGAGTTTGCAGTCCAAAGAAACACAGGGAGTCGCCTCCTACAACAGACGGTAGCCTGACTGTGCCGTACAGAAGTGCACTCCTGCGTCTGGCCAACTAGATTCTGCATGTATGACTGAGATTTTTATGGAGAAGGTCATCAAGGATCATGCCCCTGCAAGGGTTCGTATTTCAGCAGGAGGAAAGGGACAGTAACCAAAATGAATACATGGATTGCAGAGCTGTTAGTAACATGAAGGAAAATCCAGCAAAAATACAGATGGGCACTCCTGGAGCAGAGGCAAGGTTACAATTTTCAAGAGATTGGTGAGGCCAGTCTTGCTGGGAAGACTCGCCCGTGGTGGATGAGAGGAGCAAGGAGACTGTGGGGAAGTGTTTTTCAGCCATAAGGAACACAGCGTGCACAGATCCTGGGTGGGAGGACACCTGCGTGAGGCACAACACATCCCCACATGCTGGTGTGGAGATACTGAGCTCTTTGGGGTTTCAGACCTGGGTGCCAGCCCAGCTTTCCTCGGGTCTCCGTTGCATTGGTATACTTGAATTACGGAGAAATCTCAGTGTTTCCACTATTTCCTACTCCCCTCCCTAATTGCACATGGCTCTATCTGCCTGTATCACATATATTCTGCCTGTGTCATATATATTATATACATGATATCACATATATCATATAATATATTCTCATGGTAGGCAGAGTAGAGATTCTGCAAAGATCCTAAGCCCCAGAACCTGTGATTATATCATCTGATGGGGCAAAAGGGACTGTGCAGGTGCGACTAAGTTTAGGGGAAATTATCCAGGATTATCCAAGTGGGCTTGATCGCAAGGGTCTATACAAGGGAGGCTGGAGAACCATAGGTATAGAAGTTGAGATAAAGGAGCAAGTGGTAGGAGAGATGACGGGCAACAAGCCAAGGAATGCCGGTAGCCCCTAGAAACTGGATAAGAAGTGAAACAGATTCTCCTGAGAGCCTGCAGAACTATACAGCATTGCCAACACCTTGACCTTTGCCCCCAAGGCCATTGTACACCTCTGAGTTTTTGAACTATAAGATAACAAATAGGTGTTGCTTCAAGCTGCTAAATTTAGCATAATTTATTCCCCTAGCAAAAATAAACTACAAACATTCCCAAATTATTTTATGTCATAATAATGTCCATTGTACTCACCTGAGAACTCAGAGACAGAACTGTTGTCCTCTGTAAGGACATCAAGCATCCCCAAATCAGTACTGAGACTAGTATCTGGTTTCTTCTTTTTAATTATTATTTATTTGAAAGGCATAGAGACAGAGACAGCACTTTCAGTCCTTGATCCACCACCCAAACACGTGCAACAGCCAGGGCTAGGCCAGGGTGAAGCCAGAAGCGCAGAACGCAGTCCCAGTGGCAGGGACCCAAGTACCAGAGCCGTCAACTGCTGCATTCCTTGGTGCACATTAGCAGGACACTGATCAGGAGTGGCCAGAACTTGAACCCAGGCACTCTGATATGGGATGCGACATCTTAAGGACTATGCCAAACACCTGCCCCTGGACCTGTCATATAAATGGTATCACATGGAACGGTGCAGTGTGGTGCCTGGCCAGCACCGATGTGACCAGCACTGGGAGGTGTGGACCTCCACAGTGCCCACTGCTGCCCCCACCCCATCTTACTGCTCACTGCCTCTATTTTGCTGTCCCTTCTGTGTGCATACTCTGGGAAGTTGCCCCAAATCCATGTTGGGATTAGACACTGCAAGAAAGAAAGAAAAACATGCATTCTCAACTAAATCAAGAAACACGTTGAATCATATAAAATGGGCCTTTTTTTGTATTTGGCTTATTTCACTTAGTATTGTGTTGTCATGGTTCATCCAGGCCGTAGATTGAGTCAGGACTTCATTCCCTGTTGCAGCTGAATTGCACAGGTGTAAAACAAACGGGTTTATCCATTCATCAGTTGACATCTGGATCCTTCCCTCCTCTCGGCTGTTATGAATAATGCTGCTGTGGGCATTTGCATAATCAGCGCCATTGTAGCCAACCAGAGGTATTCCAGACAGGACCCAGTGGCTCCCAGAACTCTGCCGGCGCAGACCCTGCAGTCAGACTCCATTTCCCCCTAGAAAGGTCTCCCGAGGACCAGGAAGGGGCAGTGAGCCTATGTGGAGGGAGCGCATGGTTCTTTGCTTCAGAAAAAGCAGGAGAAAATGTCCCCCTCTGTGAAAAGAAGGCCTCATGGAATGGGGACGCGAATGCTTGCAGAGGAAGACTGCACGGTGCTGAGTCACATGGTAACCCAAGTTCATGGTTATTTTTAAAGCTAGACCCATGCAAATGCATTATGCTACATTAATTTATGATATACAGTTTATGTGGATTGCATACACCAAACAAAATACCAGTATATTTTAAATGGAATGTGATATGTAATATTTATGACTTCTTTGTTTTTGACATTCACTTTAAATAGAATTATGCAATGCCTCTTTGGATATGCTGGGGAGAAGGAAAATCAGTTTTCCCCCAAAGTCTCGGTAATCAAGAGCTTTGGGAACCTGCTTTTGTCAATAATAAAGCAAAGCTATTGCAAACCGTGATGGAGGGCTTGTATCACATGGTGACGAAGAGCTCTTCAAAATTCCCTTCCAGCCAACCCTGACTTCTTGCAGCCTCTGCAAAAGCATGTACCTCAGTCCTTAGCCCAAGAGTCCCAGGGCTGTGACCTCACCACGTCCCTTGTCCTAGCACAACCCAAAGGACACAGCATCCAGCAGTACTGCCCTGCCGCAGAGGACAACACAATGGTGTGCATTTCAGTGATACGTGGAGTAAATGCTGTTTTTGTCCCAAGTACAGTGGCGGGAATCAGAGAGACAATGGCCTCTTCCTGCCCAATGATACAAGTTAAAAATATTGCCTGCCTCTTGCTAACTCCCATCTTAGCCCTGCAAATTTAAAAATACACCCGTCAGTGGCTGTGCATTTGAAAATGTATTTTGCATCTGATAATTATGATGCATTTAAAGGGCAAAATTAGAAAGCACAAAATTAGGCTGGCAGGCTTAATTAGCCCATTCTTTTTTTTTTAATGGGTAGAATTTGGGCAACTGTCTGTTCAAGGGGCACAAAGACCCCCTAATGGGGGTAGTGGAAATTCACAAGCTCCTCTGTCAACCCAATCACTCATCGAGCTGGATCGGGGGATTAACTGTGCATCGAGAAATGTGAGACACACGAAGCAAGAAGATTAGACCCTCCTGTCCCCGAGAAAATGACGTGAGTGTGATTACAAAGTAATCTATCAACGGATAACAGAAGTCGGTGCCCATGGCTTCCCAGGGGCCTGATGTAATCACAGTGGCAACATGGGTTTATCCGAAAGCGGTGCACCGTGCGGCTTGATGCCTTCATTGGGATAATTATCGTTGTCTCTGCCTGCACCTGAAGATCCAGTCGCCCTCCTCCCACACCAGCCCTGGCCTTGCTGAGCAATCATGGGACTGCCTTCCACTGCACACCGTAGCTGCCCAGTGCTCCCAAGGACCATAGGCTGTCCATGGCAGGGCACGTTCAGCTGGCCAGGACAGGACAGGAAACTTCCAAGCACCTTCCAACTGAAATTTGATTCCACATCCCTGATAAAGTTATCGAGACAGCTGACAGCCCTGAGCTCAGCTCGTACCCAGACGGTAGATCCGTCCCCAGCATTCTAGAGCAGAGTTTTCTCTTTTCAAGTCCCCGTGGCCCTTCGCAAGCCGGGACAGGCCACGGGAGCCCAAGCCCAGGCGCAGTGATCCCAGGTGTGAGTCACCCTCATGAATCAGATGAGGCCCTGCTGTTTCCAGGCTGTGGTTTTCTGCATAACAGAGACTGTGTTGTTCTTCATGCAGCCGGATCTAGAGGCCCTCTGCATGGTGAGAAAGGAGGCCCCACTGTGCTTTAACCGCCATCAAAGCCCATGGTGAGCAGCCCCTCTTCTGGACACTGGAATGTTCTGAAACAATGCTGAGCCGAGGAAGGACCTGGGATCTGAGCTTGAACCCAGACCCTTAGGACTGGGGTGATCTCTGGCAAAAATTCCATTCGTTGAAGGCAGTGATTCTCATCCAGGGGCAAGTGTACAGCTCGGGGGATGTTGGGCAATGTTTGGGGACACATTCATTTGTCACGAGTGCTGCTTTACCACTTTCTCTATGGTATTTGACATGACAGAAAAATCCTTTGAGTTGGTCAAAATGCAAGCATTCATTTTCAACATTTCAAAATCTCTGTTGAAAAAAAAATGTGTATAACCTCAAATTACATAGACCAGGAGGTGGGGAGGGAGACAAGTAGCCCATGTCCTGCCATTGTCATATTGTCAACATCACATTTTTTACCTTGGTTAACATATCCTTATGACAATGTTTTGCTACTTCCTCCCAAAGAGCCAAAATAGAAAAAATAAAAGAATAGGTTATCAGAAAAGGTAGAACCTATTTCAGTTTCTAAAATCCAATGATTAGACTTTGCCCAACTCTGAGCAGAATCGCTTTATCCAGAGTCCAGTTGGACGACAGATGGTAACTTCATTTAGGATTCCCAAGAGAGACAGGGAAGTCAGGAGCTTTACACAAACAACCAACCTGGTAGACCCTCGGAAGGGTAAGAAAAACCAGCTTAGGGATGCCCTGGGACCTCTCTACACTTCTTGGAGAAGCCCCTTCCTTCCACAGCATACATGGCTTCCACAGCCCGGTATTTGCAACACAAAACATGTGTTGAGGGAGGAAGGAGGGGTGCAGCAGAGCTCCACCACAGGATAAACAGAGCCCAGGCGATGCCCACAAGCTCTGCACACACCAGGTCTCAGGGTGCTTGATTTACCATTCAAGGGGACACAGCTGTTGAGGATGGACCCAGCTCTGAGCCAAGGAGGAGAGACAGGGCGATGCGTGAACAAGGAGGAAGAGGACTGCTCGTGGACTGGACTGTTGAATTGACTTGGAAATAGTTCCCTCTTTCCTCCCTGCATAAAATAGTTGTCTATTTCAGATGGAGCGCCACGAACTCCCAGACAGAGCCTTTAAGTGCTGCTTCTAGAGTGTGCTAATTGCAGTAATGGAGCCCACCCCTGCTTGCTCCTCCGCTTCATCAGTAGCAGCCCTATTTGTGGATCTTCCTCTCAGCCTCCAACAATGAGCATAAGTGGGAAATATGTAATTATTCATTTTATGGCTATTGACGCAGCCGATGCTGCCTGGCCACAGCCACCCGAGGCTTTTGGACAGCAGGAATGCCATCCAAGTAGAGTGGCTCTGTCTGGAGTCAGAATGACCTTCCTTCAGGACAGGACTTGAGGCTCATCATCAACAGAGCCCAGCCTGCAGAGGCCCTGGAAGCTTTGGTCTGGACTCCAGTTCACATCCTGGGATGTTTCTTTCATTCATGGTGACCATTGTGTGGGTCCATGGTGGTCTCACGTTTTTTCCCCTAAAATCAGCAGCAGAAAAAAACAGCCCATGCAGTTCTTTTAGATAACTTTCCATAGCTCAGTGAAATGCCCCTATCATTGTATGAAAGCCAAGGCCAACCGGATGTCAGTGTCAGTGGTCGTCGACCTCTTGAGTGTGTCCAGTCAGAATCTACCGCTTGATACCTCTCATTCCACGGCTTCCACCTTCACGTGCCTTTGACTCCTAAAGCCCCCATCTGAATCCTATTTTAATGCAAAAGCCAGTTTTTCCTGATCTGAGACTTTGGCTCCTGTATCCATTCCCTAACCACTGCTGTAGCAGGTTACCTCCAACCTAGCAGCTTCAAACAGCATAAACTCATTATCTTAGAGTTCTGGGGGCCATAGTCCAACACGGGCCTCATGGAGCTATACCCAAGGTGTTGGCCAGGCTGCATTCCTGCTGGAGCCTGCAGAGAAGCCGAGCCATGAACTTGCCTCTTCCAGCTTCTAGAAACTGATTGCATTTTTCTGCTCCTGGCTCCTTCCTTCCTCTTCCAAGCCAGCAGTGGGGGGCCTAGTACTTCTCACACCACTTCACCATGTCTCTCTGCTCTGCTGTCCTCCCCTACACTTCTTCTTTTTTTTTTTTTTGACAGGCAGAGTGGACAGAGAGAGACAGAGAGAAAGGTCTTCCTTTGCCGTTGGTTCACCCTCCAATGGCCGCCGCGGCCGGCGTGCTGCGGCCAGCACACCACGCTGATCCAAAGGCAGGAGCCAGGTGCTTCTCCTGGTCTCCCATGGGGTGCAGGGCCCAAGCTCTTGGGCCATCCTCCACTGCACTCTGGAAGAGGAGCAACCAGGACAGAATCCGGTGCCCCCACTGGGACTAGAACCCAGTGTGCCGGCGCCACAAGGCAGAGAATTAGCCTATTGAGCCACGGCGCCGGCCATCCCCTACACTTCTAAGGACACAAGTGATTGCACTGGGCCCACTCCTATAATCCTATAATCTCTCTATTATAAACTCAGCTAATTTGCAGCCCTATTTCCCCTTTGCCAGGTAACCTAACACTTTCCCAGGGTTGGGGGAGTAGGAGATGGACAACTTTGGGGACCATTCTGACTCTCACGGTTGGTCTTCTGAGAATGGCTTTTATCTCCACATTTTGGAGGTTTCACAAATAATGTTTCAAATAGCTTATTTCTAGATAATCTTGACTCTCAGGATTTCTCTGCTTATCAGTAGAAAGCATGCACACCTCACCTGCATACATGCGCGCGCGCGCACACACACACACACGCCATCCATCCACCCATCCTTCCCAATCAATGAAGTGGACCTGGACTGGAATTCAAGCTCACTGACGCCAATTTGGGGCCATATTCCAAGTGCTTAAAACAACACCAAATATATTGCAACCAGTCAATAAATATGTAATGAATAAATCAATTGATCAGAGGATGTTCCAGCCTAGAGTATATGGCATGGGCCCTAGAGTCACGTACAAAGTTGATTTATCATCTAACTACCGACAGTTTTATGGCTGACTCAGTGAGCCACAGTGACTCCATCTCTAAAGTGAGGATCAAGCCTCCTGCCTGTTACGCCACTGTAAGGATGAGTGCTTGCTCAGTAGAAGGACAGGGATGTAATAGTGTTCAAAGAGCAGGGGCCAGTGTTGTCATCTTCACTGAAGACGGACAGGCAGACACACAGGCAAACAAGAGCTGCAACTTCAAGGAAAATGAGTTTGCATTCATAGCTGGGAGACAAAGTTGGAAAAGGTCATCAGTTCAAGGAGACTTCATGGGTCTGTGGAACCTTAAGTTGAATCTTAGTGATGAAGAGGTATCAGAAAGACAGGAAAGGGGACAGGCAGCCCAGGGGAGGGACTGGCAGGAGTAGGGATCCAGAGGCATGGAGCCCACTGGCCTGTACAAGGAGCAGAATAGACTTAGGAGAAAAGGAGCAAAGGAGGGTGAATGACAGGTGATGAGGCTGGAATGGGGATAGGGAGGGCTAGTGACTGAGAAGGTCCTGGGGGCCCTTCTAAAGGGCTGGATGGCTTGAGACAGTTGTCAACAGGTCAGTATGCCTTCACATGGTTGGCATAGACACATTCATTGTTTCTAGTTCTATGCTTTTCTTCTTTAGAGTGTTCAACAAACTGACATCCATGAGGTACATATGAAATGGTTTTGCAAAATAAGACATATATCTGGGACATGCAGACCTACTGGATTTGGGTACAACTTACCTACTAGGTTAACAGATGCATGGGGGCCCACGTCTGGTATACATACACATTCCTAGTCCAACCATTCACACAGGAGGTATGCATAAGCATGCACATATATGATATGTACCCAAAACAAATACATCACTAACCAAACACACACACACACACAGAGAATATAGATGCAAGCATGCATATAAAGTATACACATTGACCTTGCACATACAGACATACATATGGTCATGAAACACACTGAGAAAATACACAGTGGGCCATGCCAAGGGGCCCACATGTGCACACACACAGAGACACACACACACTTTGACCAAGCACACAGACTCTTCATTTCCTTCTGGAATGTGTTTGTGTTCCAAGACAGGCAATTGTTTGGCCTCAGGGAGGCTGTGATTACTCTCCCAGCCACAGCAGGCAGAGCAGCTCGGAGACCTGTTTTGGATTACACAGTTTACATCCACTTCCCTCCCCATGAGAAAGGGCGGTGCAAGAACAGGGAGCACCCTTGCTTTCCCTGGGCACCCAACTTCTGTCTCCATACAACCTGGCCCTGCTGTAATCTCCATAGCCTGTGACAGCAGGTGTCATCCAAAACCACTGCTGGGTCTTTGGCAGGAGTTCTCCATGTGAGACTCACTGCCTTTCCTTCCCCCTAAACTGAGCTGGCAGGGGGCCAGGCCAGCCCAGGGGCGAGGGGCAGAGCCATTGCACAGCAACTCCCAGCACTGGGGGGCCCTCATCAGCCCCCGTCCCAGGGGTCCAGCGTGGGTGATGAGCCCAGCCAGGATGTCCCACACAACATCTGCTGAGCTATCTGGGGCCAGTCATGCACAGCTTCCTCTTCTGCCGGTGCTCATCTAGGAATTGGGTTCCAATGAGCTGGAACCTTGTGCGTTTGCCTGAAGTTCTCACAAGTCGTTGTTTCCTGGCAGCAACCAAGATGGAGCTGCAGCCTCCATCTGGGCTAATGTGTGGGAGGCACACCATGTGCCTACCACATTTTCCCAGTTCCATGTCCTGCTGCAGGGAGCTCAAAAGCAGGTCATGCCTCATACTGGGTGCATGGCATCCTCCTTGGAGACCATCTCGTGCCCTCAATCAGAACAAGCTCCAGCAGATGTAAACTGAGCCCCTACTCTGTTACAGAAAGAGGAAAGTGGTGGTCTCGGTCATTAAGAACGTAACTCAGATGTCATCCGTGGCCCTCAGTTCCAGAAGACATGCTTACAATTACTGTCAACCTGCATTCCACAGACTTGTCCCCAGAACTGCAGTCAATTTCCCCAACAGTTATTTCTGCACATTTCTCCCAGCACATGAGCTCACAGAGCACCTGTGTGGGGCTTCAAATTCCACCTCCTCAAGCTAAACAAAAATCCCATTGCTTACAGGGATTTAAAGTAAACCCACTTGTCTGAAACATTTCACATCTAATGCCTTTACCAAACAGTTCACCACTGTAGGCAGGAGGATACTACAGGGGCCTCTGTTGGGAACTGGAGACATCCTGCCAGCTTCTGTGCCACGTTCATTCTCTTCCTTCCTGTTCCTTCCCTCTCAGGTGTAACACAAAAGTCCACCCCCCTTTCCATCAACCTATACACAAACAGATCCTGACAGATGTATTCCTATCACCTCTCCCCCCAAAAATCTTTTTGGACATTCTTCTCTCCCAAGAATGGGTATCTTGCCTGGAGAAAAATCTCATGATGGCTGCCAAGAAAATAAAACATTTAGGGGCTGGTGCCGTGGCTCACTTGGTTAATCCTCCACCTCCGGTGCCAGCATCCTATTTGGGCGCCAGGTTCTAGTCCCGGCTGCTCCTCTTCCAGTCCAGCTCTCTGCTGTGGCCCAGGAGGGCAGTGGAGGGTGGCCTAAATGCTTGGGCCCTGCACCTGCTTGGGAGACCAGGAAGAAGCATCTGGCTCCTGGCTTCGGATCGGTGCAGTGCCGGCCGTAGCAGCCATTTGGGGAGTGAACTAACAGAAGGAAGACCTTTCTGTCTGTCTGTCTGTCTCTCTCTCTCTCTCTCTAACTCTACCTGTCAAATAAATTTAGAAAAAAAAAAGAAAAGAAAAGAAAACATTTCCCCTAACATCACATCATAAAGCTGAGCGTTCAGCAAAGTTCCTTGGACAGAGGTGAACACGCATCACAGGGTGAACTCTGGCAGTGGGTACTTGCAGTATTAAGGGGACATCTGAGTGATGCTGAGCTAAATGAAGAGAGGGTGCAGGGACCTGGGCGCCCAGGCTGGTTCTTGTTTACCCAGGCATGAGAGAGGCAGCTGAGTGCCCTGCTGAAACCCCTACCCCTTTTGGACCCCAAGGAGCTTTTGCCCAGCAGGATCTGGCATCTTGGACAACAAAGGCCTCAGCTTCAAATACCCACCCCTGACCCCAAGTCACTGTGTTTTCTCCAGGCCAAAGAGGGCAAAGAGAGGCAGTGCTGCTTGCAGGCCTCCTTAGAGGAGTTGACTGGGGGCCATTCATATGCAGGAGAGTACCCCTGCAACAAAGTCTGTTTGTTTCCCCAAGGGCCTGAGGACTCCTTGCCAAGACCACATGACTCACTGCCTCACACTGGGAGACACTCAGCCTGGGCCCTTCTCCCCAAAGGGCAACAGAGCAGCCACCATCTGGCTCCAGGCCCATGTGGTTCTATAGAGTGAGTCTGGAAATGCAACAGGAAGAAGGTTCAGTTCCTTTAGGCCTAGAGCCTAGCACAGAACTTCTTCAAGAGTTCAAATATCTTAGTTTAAACATGAAAGAGATTCTCCCATCCCCTGTGAGTGCTCTCTTCTGGAACTCTCCAAAAGGAATGGCCATGTTTGAATTCAAACATGGGGCTTAATGCTGGGTGGTTGGTACAATATTCTTTTCAGTGTTTTAGAAACTTCCAGAAAAGATTTGTCCACGGGAGAGAGATTTCTTTCTTCAGATCAGTCATTGACTCCATAATGAATCTTCACTGATGAAACCCTGGATGAAAATTCCGACTGCCTCAGCTGAACTTGAGATTCGTGGCCTCTTATCCTAAGTTTAGATTGACTACTAACTTCCCAGGATTGTGAAAATTAAATAAGGCAATCATAATTACTGAGGCAGGCTAAGCGGTACCCTCAGACTCTCGCAAACAGCACCACGTGACTCCGTGCTCGTCTTCTCCATCTCTGGGTCCAGGAAGTGCAGATGTCTTTACACCCAGCTTGAGCAGACTGAGCCTGGAGGAGCAGCCCAAGTTCACACAGATAATAAAAATCATATTGCACAGCAAATTAATAGGGCAAGGGTAGCAGAAGGTGAATCTCAGCTGAATTGGAGACACAAAAATGTTTCAGTGGTTTTTAAGTACTTTGGAAAGCACGTGTTTTAATCGGCAACAGGTTTGCTAATAGTAAAACTAGTTTATCTGTTCAATAAAGACAATGTCCATAAATCCTCCACTATATCAGCCCCAAAACAAGTTATTTCCTAAAACAGAAAGAAACTTCCAGGTAAATGGTTTCCCTCATGTTTCTTTCCAGCTGTCACTTTAGTCACTGAACAAACATATTTATTCAGCACCTTCCTTGGGCCATGCACTCTGTCAGGTCTGGGAATATAACTGGTGACCAAAAGAGACACAAAACTTATGAACTGGGCTAGGACTTAGTAACCTCAGCACTGGTAAATTTTCTGGCTGGAGTGGACAGGAGGGACCTGTCCTGGGCATTGTTGAATGCTTAGCAGCATCTCTGGCCTCTACCCATTGAATGCCAGGAGTACTGAAGTATAACAACCAAAAATGTGTCCAGACTTTGCCAAGTGTTCCCTGGAACATCAAAATCACCCCAACTGAGAACCAGTGTTGTAAGAGAAGACAGTCATTCATGTCAGCACAGGAGACTCAGAGGATAATCTCAAGCCCAGTGTTCATGGTGGAAGTGGTACCTGAGTGTAGATCCAGGACCTGGCAGAACTGGAAGATGGGCTTTGGAAACAAAAGAGGCAGAAGGAAAAATGTGGCTGAAGGCATGGGAAGGGGGAGAAGTATGATGCTGACTTGGGGTCTTTGTTGCTCAACCTTCCTGTCAGTGCTATGGAGAGACTAAAGGCAGCATTATTTAATGTGAAGTTGACCCGAGACAGGAAGAATTGGCAGACACTGTATTAGACTTAGACAAGCTAGAACCATGGGACAAAGTTACAACACACTAACAGGAACAAATGCATACCCTGTATGATAGTCCAAAAACATGCAATCCTTAAGTTAGAGAACCCCTAGAAAAAAAGGCAGAAGGTTTTAGAAGACTATGGTAGAAGCCAGTACTTCTGACATCAATTTGTGGCCAAGAAACCCCTGCAGGACCAAGAACATCTCAAGATGTTAATAGTAGCAAAGCCACATTGGTAGATAGAGTGTCTAATACCTCAGTGCTCAGACTACAGCTGGTGTGCCAGGAACAATGCTGAGCACCATGTCTTAAGGGGAAACTGGAAGCTGTCCAGAGAAGAGTGAGGAGACTAGACTAATTGGAAAGTGGCTGAGGAATGTAGGCCATTTGGCCTAGAAAAGAGGAGTTATGGGAAGAATTTGGGAGCCGCCTTCAAATAGCTGAGGGGCTATACTGTGACAAATGGATTGGATTCATTTTTTTATTCCCCAAGGTTGACCACATTGGTTCCAGACAGGAAAAAATGGGGTAGGACTCTCAGGGCCAGAGGTCTGGGTTCGACAAGGGGTGGAAGCTTACAACAGCCATGACCTTGGGGCAGCACTGCCCAATAGGGATAGAACGTGAGTCATAGAGGCAGTTTACGGTCTTCTAGCTGCTGTATCACAAAAAGAAACCTAATGCACCCAAGTGTTATCGTCTGCATAGGTGACCAGCATTGAAATCATTAATGAGAAAGAGCATGTTCTTCTCTTTGTATTCAGTGTTCTAAGTCTAGTGTGTTCTTTACAGGACCAGCTATGGACAAATGCTCCCTGGATACAAGTGGACAGCCAAGCTCTAGAGTGCCAGACACCATAACGTGAGTGGTTCAATCTCAGTCAGTCTGCCCTTTGCTGGTGTCTGGACTTAGTGATACTCAGATTTTATACATACATTCCTAGTTTAAATTAAACAGTACTCATTTTAAGATTTTATATATTTTTGAGGATTTCATAATGTGCACTGAGATATCTAGAGGCAGTCTGGGGCATCCTAAGTAGAGATGGTATCAGGAATCGTTTGTGTAAAGGTAACGTGAGGTTTGGTTCAACCCATTGCAAGAGCATACCAAAAGGAAGTATTGGTTCACATTCTGAAAAGTCCAGCAGTGATACAGGCTTCTGGCCTTGTTGGACCCAAGTATGTTAGTAATGTCGTCAGGAACGTCTTCCTATGTCTCCCAAATGCACTTACATCTGTGTTGCTTTCATTTCTGCCTGGATACCTTTGATGTAGAAATAGGGCCACTGGAAGCTCCAGTCCTAAATCATCCTTAGAGTCAGCATTCCTTGTAAGATAAGATTCGCTTTTCAAATAGTCCCAAAACATCCTAGCCTTGAGGCTGGTTGGCTTCATTTGGCGGTCCATTGATTATCACTGAATCCATGTTTTAGGGCAGGGCTGAGTCACCTCTGGAGCTACGACCATAGGAGGTCAGACCCATGCACACCTCAAGAATGGGAGTTGGGGTATTTTCCCTAGAGGAAAAAGAAGGGGGTGACCACAGGCTCCCCTAGATGGGCTTTGATGATAGGACTCAATGGGTAGTCTTGGCCTGAGTTATTATTATTGTCTTTTGAGAAGGTGCACCTTGTCCTCTTCTAAGGTACTGCTTGGAATTCCATGATGGGGAGCTCAGTGTGAGACTCATTGCAAGTGTGAGGGCCACAGGGTGAGTCCATCTTTGCTCATAAGCAGTCTGCTTGAAGAAGTTTTGTCCTATGTGGCTGAATTTAGGTGACAGACTTAGATCACCATGTGTCCTTGAAATTTGAAGAATAAAATCTAAGTTTATAAAATTCCCAGGTTATTTAGAAAAACGTTACTTTAGCATACTGGGTGCACTCTGTTCTTTCCCTTCCCTCCCCCAAGCAATGTTTTCAAGCAAGATGGTAAATGACTTGCACTTAAGATGTTCAGGGGTCAGAGGTGAGAATCCAAGAAATCTCAAAATCAGATTTTTCAGAACCTAAAACATCCAAAACACAAACAGCATCATGCATTTCCTCTACATATCTCTCAGAAACCTTCTTTGTGCCTTTGACTCATGCCACAACACCTGCTAATGTCCTCCCATTGAGTCTGTATCCTCAAAGTTAGGTACTTGCTCTGCTCACATAGAACCACACGCTGGTTCTTTAATTCACACAGCAACCTAAATAGGTCATGGCCTGATGCATGAAATCTTTAACACGTGGGACAAATTTGCAGGAGGAAAAACCAGTAACACCAGAGAATTCCAATAACCTACCAAGCCCAAGAGCCTTTAGAGATAAGGTATCTTTACTTAGGCAAAGTATGATTCTTTATCTCACACTAAGGTTTACCTAGAAGTGAGAGCGACTCAGACGTTTTAGTTATAATGTGACAGTTTCCTCCGAAGATGCTCTCCTGGCCTAAGTGGCAGGCTCCTATTCACCCCTCAAGAGCCCCAAAACCTTCGTTGATTCTTGCCTGGAGAGACCTCCACTTTCCGCTCTGTTCTGCCATTTCACATCCTCCTGAACTCTGATGCAACAGGGCTTGCTGGAGTAGATGGCCATAGATTCAGATCTCAGCTCTGTCATTTCCGGACTGTGTATCTGAGAAGTTCTAAATATGTCTGGATTTTGGTTTCTTCAACTAAAAGGAAAAAAAAAAATGAAAAGCCTGTCTTACTGGGTTGCTTGGGAAAAAAAAAATCAATGAACTAATGTATGTGGATTGCCTAGTACATATACTCAGTAACTAGTAATGCTGTAATTATTATCACACTGTACTGTGGTTAGCTGTTTAGACATGAACCTTCCTCATTATATTCTGACCTCCTCTAGGGCAGGGCCCGTGTCTTATTAAATTCTACATCTCAATCGAGAGTGTAAAGAAATACATGTTTGTTGAAATAATAACATGAATAAATAAATGAGTGCTTACGGATGAGGCCACAGCCTGCCTCCACTCTCCAGGGGCCTGTGGCCCTAGCACAGTATTATTATATCACGTGAACTCTCGCGTTTGCAGTTGAATGCTTAGCACCACGTTAGACTGAATCCCGCGGAAGGCTGCGGAGGAAACGTCGCCCGTGGTCAACAGCTTCGTCTGATTCAGACTGATTAAGAGCTGCAAGTCCTGAGTTAATTTTCAATGCCTTTCAAATATCACCATATGATGAATCGTACTGAGTGCCGTCCTCCTCTACCTCCGTGCAACCACAGTGAGCAAGCAGGGACTGAAAATCAAAGTGACAGTGTTCGTAAGTGGAAAATGCCTGCTTGCAAATCGAGCCCTGAGTACGGCAGACCCTGAAACCTCGGTTTGCTCTCGGCATCCAAGCCCCTCCCCACACCCTGTTTTTGAACTCGAGAACCTCTCTGTGTGTTTTCTACTTGAAAACAGACCCAGGCTCGTCCCACGATGGTTTGTCACGTGCATCATCCCAGGCACCTTGAAACCTGCGAACGCGGGTCAGGAAGTGACAAAAGGCAGTGGGCCCCACCATCATCTCTCAGCACCGTTGACTCAGCAGTAATCCTGCTGGGTGAACTCCCCTATTAAAAAAGAAAAAAAAAAAAAAAGTGGTCTCTTATTTGAATTCAAACCCCCCCTCCTTCGGCACATGATGCTAATCTCGTCCTACCCATATTTTGTAAATACAAAGCCTGGTTCAATGGTCCCACCGAGACCACATTTCCCAATAATGAGGGGAATGGCATTTACAGGAAGGGCTGAAATTTTCCTTCAGTAGCCTGCATTTTTGTGAGTCCTGTATGAAACCTCCATGTGGGCATGACTAATGGATCCACCTAATTAAATTTTTACAGCATTCCAGGGCTGGAGTGTCAAATGTTTGCTTCCAGCGTGTCTCCTTGTAACACTGTCAAATACGTCTCCTATCCCCTCCCCCTCCCACACACACCTTTTTTAGGGGCTGTAGGCTGCATTCCAATGTCATATGAAATCAGAATTCAGTCGATGAGGATGAAGAAATGGATTGCCAAACAGTTTTTGTAAGTCAGTCTACCTTCACCTAGTTCGAGAGGTTAAAAGAAACAAATGAAAAATAATCCTTTTATCCAGGGTAGGATTCTATGGGAAGTTGAAAAAGTCATTTCTCGTGGCCAAGATGGTCTGCAAAAGACCAGAGTATACATTTAGCAAGACAGAATTTTAACTTTGGAAACATACTGGGATTTGGTGGATTCTGCAGACACGAGGAGTCGGAGGTTTGCTGAGGGTCATCTGCTATACGTGTTATTCCTGTTCTGCAATTGCTTTCAGAGATGAGGTATACAATTAGATCATTGGCTTGTCTCCTTCCCGAAAGGTAGGAGTTTATCACAAAATGAATAGAGGATTTGAGTGTATGTCTGGCAATTCTCAGTTAAAAAAAAAAAAAAAAGAACAGAATCAAATTTCAGTGTTAAATGAGCACCAGACTTCAGCCAGGATGGTGCAGGTCTGGGCAGTGGGCTCCTTCTAGTGCCATGGAGCACACCAGAGGCGCCTTCTTGGAGATGGATGTGTAGAGTGGACACACATCAGTCAGTTCCTGGATGTTCCATAAGCCAGAGACTCTCCTGGCGCGGTCCATGTAGTCTGCATCCGAATCACCCCTGTGCTTGTTAAAGTACCCATTCCCAGCCCCAGCCTAAAGCGTTTGGATGAGAATCTGGAAATGAAGATAGGGACTTCACACACTTCCCGTGGAGCTTCTCTCTCTGCTTCCTGTCGAGCACAACTAGAACTTGAGATCCAGTGTCTCAAGGCTGCTGGGAAAGTCACTGCTGAACTCTGTCCCAAACCGGGAGTTGGAGGTTCCCAGCGAAGCAAGATCTGGAAGAACTGAGGCCAGGTCACTGGTACAAGGAAATCTAGTTTTAATCCAGCGGTGAAGTCCCTGGAGTCTCCCCGTCACTCAGAGAGCCTCTACATGATTTTTCAGTCTAAGACCTATAGGAATCATTCATAGGAGGAAACCTATCTTGCTCTCTTCATTGGACCTTTCCTAACCAGCCCATCCCTCTCACGGGCCTCACAAGCACTCCCATGAGTCCACCTGCACACACTTGAACAACACTGTCCTGGCAAACATCTTTGCAAGCGTGCCTGCTGCCCACATGTCCCAACAGAGAGCTACCATCCCTTGTCTCTGGTTGGGACAAATTACCATCTCATCAAAAGATTTTTCTTTCTAATTCATCTTGGGAAAAATCACCAACCACAAGCAATTCAGAAAACCATCTCCCTCCGAAGTTTCATCCTAGTGTAGCAATCTTCCCACTCCACAACAAATAGAGTCAAGGTGAGATGAAATGGTTAGAAATTTGTTGTGCAACAAAACAGGAATTTTTGGCAGCCATCCTTTGCTCTGGTCCCGGGATGAGCCCAGCACCACACTGGACAAAGCAGTCGTGTAGTATAATAGACCTAACAGGACTTTGGAATCATCTGGCTCTACAATAAGTGTCTTCAGTTGGCACTGGCTGTGTGGGCTTGGGAAAGTAATATCATCTCAGCCTCAAGCTCCTTTTCCACTTGTAAAATGCCTACGAACAGGAAAGAAAAAAGAGATTATGTAGGGAACCACCAAGCCCAGAGTGCTAAGATACCCAATAAAAGGAGGTGGTTAGTTAATGATTGTCTTGGCAGACTACGTACTCTCTGTAGACTTTAAATTGCTTTATTTTACTTATTTGAAATAAAGACACACACACACAGAGAGAGAGAGAGAGAGAGAGCAAAACACACAGAGAGAGGCAGACAGGGAGCTTCCATATGCTGGTTCACTCCCCCAAATGCTTGTGGCAGCCAGCGCTGGGTCAGGCTAGAGCTAGGAGCCTGAATGCAATCCAGCTCTCCCACATGGGTGGCAGAGACCCAGCTGCTTGAGCTGTCACTGGCTGCCTCCCAGGGTGTGCATTAGCAGGAAGCTGGAGTTGCAAGTGGAGCCAGGACTCCATTACAGGCCCTCCTATATGGGTTGCAGGCATCCGACCCCCTTCCCCATACCCCCCCTCCCCGACTTCAGATTGGTAAAGCTCTGAGTTTGAATCTTGACTCTTCCACCTGTTGGTTGAGAAATTTTGTGCAAGTGTCTTAACCTCTGTGGATGCCAGGTTCTCTATCAGAATCAAAGTGGCAGCAGCACCAAACTGACAGAGCTACTTAGAGAGCTGAGTTAATGGGTTGTGAGAAGTTAGGCTAGGAAAGGAAAATGCTCAGGAAGAAACGGCTGGGGTCTCCTCCTGCTCTTTTTTACCCTCCCCTTCCCTACTCCTTCTTCCCCATCTCCTCCCACTTCCTGATCCCTCCACATCTTCACTTCTGCTTCCTTTCTTCTCCTATCCCTCCCCTCCTCCCCCTCCTCCTCCTCTTCTTCATTCTTCTTCTTCATCATTGTCTTTATCTGCTTCTTTACTGAAAATGAGAGCATCTCATGGGAAGGAATGACAGAGTAGCTGCTTCCCCCTTAGGGGAAAACACTCTAGGAGAATGGATCAGGGCAGGAGTCTGTGACTGTTGGGGGAGAGTTCATTCCCGGTGATACAAGTCACCAAACAGCCTTTCCGAGAAAAGTGACCCCAGTCCCCACGTCAGCTGGCCCTTTCTAATCTCCACTTGCCTGTGGCCAGGATCAGATAAAATACTCCCCCCCCCCAAAAAAAAGGGAAGGGGTTTTTCCTCCTTGAGCTGCAGGAGTTCCTGTCTGAAAGGTTTTGGTATTTTCAGGCAGAGAACCGAGAGCCTTTTGAGTCTGGTGAGATGGCCGCAATCACACATGTTCAGGAAGGCAAATGGATTTGTGGCCCTAATTAGGTCCATTACTTCCTAACTCTGCATCCCTGGGCACATGGCTCAAAAACTGGGAGCATAATGCCTGCTCTACAGGGCTTTAGTAGGATGGAACACCCTGTGCCATACAGAGTGCACTGTTAACTTCCCATGGGAGTGAAAGCAGGAGCTATCTGGGGATCTCTGCCTCTCCGCCACCTTCTGGTACCTGGAAAGAGAGCCAGCATTGTCTGGAGATGATGCCCCCTCCCCCATTTAACTCTGGGCTCATCCTGGTGGAGGACGTATTAGTTGATTGGACATCAAGGCTATCTATAAAACGAGGACCTTAATAAAAGTTCCATTTCCTCAAAAAGTTAAACACAGAACTACCATATGACCCAACAGTCCCACCACTAGATATATGCCCCACAGAACTGAGAGCAAGTCTCCAAGCCAATACTTACACCCAGCATTCATAACAACACTATTCACAAGAGTCTAAAGGTACAAAGAGGTGCTGTTCCCGTGGTGTGGCCGATTAAAGTGCTGCTTGCAATGCTGGCATCCCATACTGGAGCACCAGTTCAAATCCTGGCTGCTCCACTTCTGATCCAGCTTCCCACTACTGTGCCTTAGAAGGCAGCAGAAGATGCTCCAAGTGCCTGGACCTCTGCCATCCATGGGGGATACCAGGATGGAGTTTCTAGCTCCCAGATCTGGCTATTGAGGCCTTTTGGGGAGTGAAACAGCAAGCGGAAAATTCTCTCTCTCTCTTTCTCTCTTTGTCTTGTACTTGCTCGCTCTCACTTGCACTCTGACTTTCAAATAAATAAATCGTCTATTAAAAAAAAAAAAGTAGAAATAGCCCAGAGCCCAAAATGTTCATCAACAGATGAGCAGATAAACAAAATGAGGTCTATCCACATAGAGGAATATTCTTCAGTTATAAAAAGGAACAGAACACCAGCATATGGTAGAGTAGATGAATCTCGAGAACCTCAAGTTGAGTGAAAGAAGCCAGACCCAAAGATCCACATACTTAGATTTTCTTCCTAGGAAACAGATGAATCCACAGAGACAGAAAGCAGATGAGTGGTTGTTGGGGGCTGAGGAGAAGGAGCGATAAGGACTGACCACTTACTGGTTGCAGGATTTTCTTTGTGGGTGATTAAAGTGCTTTGGAACTACACACAGTTGACGGTTGTCCAACACTGGGAGTATTTAAAATGCCGCCGAGTTGGACACTTGAAAATGGTTGCTTCTGTGTGGTGTTAATTGTATTCCAATTTAAAAAAAATTTCTGAAGTCCCCATGTGTGGCTGTGTTGGTACCAGAATGAAAAACCAGAAGGAAAAGCAAGCAGTGACTGTCAGAGTACTGATTACAAATTTGCACTTCGAGGGCAGGGTAGGCCCCTAAATCTCTTTAATTAAGACAAAGAAGACAACGGCGGTGGGGCAAACAGCAGTTCAGCAGATAAATAGCAACCAAAAGCGACGAGAGCGGTGGCTCCTCGGGAACGGTCAGCTGCACTGATTTTTTTAAGTCAAGTTAACACATTAAGTGTGCAAACAACACCGCGGAGTCCTTTGTTCCCACTCTCCCGACCCTCTCCACCAGCTTCCTTGGCTTGGCATGCATCCTATTTTCCGAACAGCAGCTGTGCACAGTTGAATAGTAAATCAAACACCCTAAAAAACTGTTGTTTTAAAACAATGTCTCAGATTTCCCAGATCGTGCGTGGCTGTTTTCCTTCCCGACACCCCTTGCCTCAGACCGCAGTGCCAGTAAACCCATTCAGGTAGTGAGCCGCGGCCCCGGGGGTGCGTCCCCAGCCAGAGGTGGCGTGGAGGCAGAACTTGCAGGCAGCCTCGGTTTCAGGCTGATCCTTTGTGCTGTTTCTTAACATTCGCTTTTTAACAAATGTTCTTAGACACCAAGAGCTGGGGTGGACAGGGTTCCCTGGGCACGCATGTCACCCAGGATCATGGCTCCCGTCCTCCTGGTTCTGCAAGCCACTCTGAAGTTAGCTTCTGCCTGCAGCCCCTAGCAAAGGCTGTGTGGGCTCCACACTGTCTGGGGAGGCCGTTGTCCTGTGCAAGGAGACCCATCCCACCAGGCTGAAGGCTTTTTCTAAAGGGATATGGCTTGCTGACGAATCTCACGTGTACACACGCACACTCACGCACTCGCAGGCCCTGATGGGGTGGGTGCCCAGGCTCAGCCACTAACTTTTATGGAACTGGGATTTCTCAGCCTGGGCTTGGAGGACCTCAGACTTGACCCTGCTTTGTGGGTTGTCAAATGTTTCTTGTAGGGGAGGAAGGGCCAGATCTGCTCTGGTTAAGAACTACCTCCATAAAAGAATTTTTAAGTTAAACTTTTTAAAGATGTATTTATCCATGTATGTGAAAGGAAGAGTGAGCGGGGTAGAGGCGGGAATGCAGAGAATCTTCCAAGCTTCACTCTCCAAATGCCTGCAATAGACAAGGCTGGGCCAGGCCAGATCCAGGAACCAGGAACTCCCTCTGGGTCTCCCACCTGGCTGGCAGGTACCCAAGTTCTTAGGCCATCATGTCAGTGCCACCTCCCAGGTGCGTTAGCAGCAAGCTGATGGGAAGCAGAGGAGCTGGAGTTCCAATTTACTCCAGTCTAGGATACGCATGTCCCAAGCAGCAGCCTAATCCACTGTGCCACAGCCCCCCCCCCCCGCCCCGACGTAAAGGATAAAATAGTCTAAGTCAAAGTAGTGATCGTGTTCCAGACACAATCTCCCCCTGGAAGGGATATTCAAGGACCAGAGCTGCCCCGGGAGTACAACACAGTCCATCCTACCAAGAGAAAGGGTAACATTTTAGCCTGTACTTGGACTAGCCAATGTATCTGGAATTATCTTATTTAACCATTTGTTTATTGGTAGTGTCCCCACAGATGGCAAAGTCCATGCAATCAGGACCTTGATGATCTGGGTCACTGAAAACTCCCGCTGAATCAGTGCCAGACACAGAATCCTAGAGCAAGGGGAGAGGAAGGAGGGGGCCCTGGGAACCTTCTGAGACTACCCTGATCTGTGCCCCCTCTTCCTTCCCCTCTCTTATTTCTCCTTTGTTCCTCTGGCTATTTCTCTCTTCCCATCCACATCTGAATGGACTCATATTCCCTTGCACAAAAGCAAACGCACTAATGTTCCCACTAAGACACACACACACGCACACACACACCCCAGTGCACAGCAGGAAATTCGAAGGAAACACCAAAAACTCATCCGGAGCCCATCACTGAGACACATACGGTCAGCAATGCCTTCTTGACATTTGCTGATTTGTCCCAACTGCAGGGCTTGATGCCCTCCCCTTGAGGTCACCAGAAGTTCTGTATGCAGGCCCAATAGCCATGTGATCCTTTGCATTCAGACTAATGTACAATTGCCGTGCAAATCACATTGAAGATCCAACCCCACTCTACCCCCAAAAGGAACAACCTCTCTGTGGTTATGAAGCCCATATACTGCGGTTCTCATTTCTTGGCAAAGGTTCCGAAAGGCTGGCTGAGCAGGCAGGGATGCAGTTCAGAAAACATAATCGTTTATTTACTCAGATAAATTTGATACTTGCTACATAAATTTGAGGGTATTTTGTTAAACACTTTATATGCTGTACTACACCCAAAAGACCGTAACAGTGCCTCTAGATTGAGGAGCATGATTGGGAAACAGCAAACCAGGCAAATAAATAAATTATATGTATTTATTTTTTTAACATGCTTTTCTAGACATGCTGCAAGGCCTTTCTCAGGTAACACGTGTTTGGCAACCTAAAATGAAAAATGGCCTCTTGAACTGAGAGAATTGAAGCCCCACTCATCTCCCACCTGGGCGGCAGCAAGCACCCACCCATTTGCTTCTCTTGGTGAGCAGAGAAAGGTCAGACCCAATGGCCACCAAACTAAATCAGTCAGCCACCCTTTTTCCCTAACTCTCCGCACAGAAACTACGTCCTAGGAGCACATAGATTCAAACCCCAAACCCTATTTTGTTAAAGGAGACACCGAAACATCCGTAGAAACTACATCCCATCCTATGTTGAGCACTGAGTCTTGGAAGTCAGCAGAGCATGTTGCTTCCCAAATGCCAGCTGATCTTTTGTGATCGGGAGAATCGGCGGATCAGCCTGCCCGAGCTCTGGCGTCCCCGGAAAGCAGTCTCAGAAAACCTTCTTCACCTACCCAGCCTCCTTGGCTCTTCTCAGCGCTCCCAATCGACCTTTGCTGAACCTTTAGGGTGCTCGAACCACTTTACCTGACTGTAATTCAACCCAAAACCTCAGGAAGTACTACAGTGGGCCGCTCATATTCATGGATTCTGAATCTAGGACCTCAACCAACAGAGGATCAAAAGCATTAAAAAAAAAGTCTGTACTTTACATACAGGCTCTTGGGTCATTAGTCCCTAAACAACACAGTCTAACAGTTGTTTACACAGCTTTTGAATTATATTAGGTATTAAAAGTAATCTGGAGGTTATTTAAAGCATAGAAGAGAATAGCATAGGTTATATGCAAATACTACACTGTCTAACAAAAGAGTCTCTGGCAAAGGCTGTATCCACCAGGGTCCTGGAACCTGTTCCCGATGTATACTAAGGAACAACTATGTTTTTATACATGTTTTACAAATTGATAATTAAGGCCCAGGGAGCTTAGAAATCTTCCCTAAGTTACCACACCCACCAAATAGTGACAGTGGGATTTGAGCCCTGGTCATCTTCCATCAGAGCCAACCTCCTTTCAGCTGCAGCTGCGTGTTATTTGATGTGGTTCTCCGTGTACTTACAGTCCCTCCGTGGCTCAGTCATTGCCTCTGTAATAGCCATCAAGTGGAATCCAATGTCTAATTGGTGCTTGAATCATTGTGATGAAGCAGCTAAGCTCAATGGGAAAAAAAAAAATACATAATCGATTAGTGATGCCTGCTCTGTGTGCAAAAGTGGTGAGTAGTGGCATGTATGTGACCTGTTTGCCAATGACTGACCAATTTCCATGGCTCAACGACAATTTTCTGAACTCCAGAGCCAGCCTTTCAGCTGTCTGGGAGATACCTCAACCAGGATGTTCTCTAGGTACCTCTAACTCCCCAAGGCAGGCCTCTTCTCTCACAACCCCTAGCCAGGTCTAAAAATCCATTGTCTGCTCAAGTGTCCAGATGATAAACTGGAGAGCTCTTCCCCTCCCCTCGGCCAATATGCCCGTCACTCACGTATCTTTTCCCTTCTGCTTTTTATGGCTTTTCAGAATCTACTGTCCTTATCACATTCTCACTCTTTGAGTCTAGGATAGGCCCCCATTGAAACTTCTACAATAGCAGCTAACTAGCACTCCTGCCTCCAGACTTGCTCATCGCCACCAAGTATTGCTCCTGGAGCATGAATCCAGACATGCATTACCCAAATATCTTTGTGGCTTCCTTAAAGTCTAAGCTCTTTAGCCAGCACAGAAGACCTTTCACGGGGAAACCTCATTTGAACTGTTCAGATATTCCTTGGGCTCCTCCATTCCCCATTTCATCATGTGTTACCTAGGCTTCAGCAACATAAACACCGTGCTCTCGCAGTCCATCATCGTTCATGCCCATGTGTCTTTGCACAGTCTGTTTCCTGCTCTCATAGTGTCCTCCACAATTTAATGATGCTTTCTAGAGCCCTCCTTGCCATTGGTAGGCAGAAGCCAAGAGTCACAGTTCATGTCCACAGCTCTGAGAGGCCTTGTCACAGGAGCCCGGTAGAGCCATTCCATGGCCATCTGCAGAGTAGCTGGGCCTTTTCTTCAGTTCCTTTGCAAAGCAGCAGCTGGCAGGATGAGATTTACAGTCTCTACATCTACAAAAGACAGGCTTTAGGCGATGTTCTTGTGGAAGCTGCATGGTGAGGCCCAAGACCTTCCGTTACCCTTGACAATGTCATTTCCACAACAGGCACTTGGGCTGGAAAATGTTTATATTAACTTGCAGCTACCATTGAATTTTGATCACACCTGTTCAATACATGCTATTGACAAACAGTCACTTGATACCTGGCTCTGATTCATGACTGAGATCCTTGAGGACGGAAACTAATCTGAGACAGCTTCACCCTCCCATTGGACCTGGGCCTCAGACCTGGCAAAAGGCAGACATTTAAGAAATGATCACTAATGGGATTGAAAGGGAAAAAGCAGAGAATAGATGATTCAATCTCAGAACGACCCCTTAGCATCTGGGTATTCTCGGTCTTATTTTGTAACCTTTCTATATGTCCATTTCTCTGGTCACAGAACTGTGGGAATAGTTATGCCGTATTCCTGGATTCTTCAAGCATCGTTACCCATGGGTGGAGAATAGATGTATGTATATATGTATGTATTGGTGGATGAATAGTCATGTTGATGAATGAGTGGATTATCAATAAATAAGTTATTTGGTGGTTTTATTTTGTCATATAATTAATTAAGAGAAATGTTCTTCCATAACTGCCAAAAGTGAACAAGCATTCACACACTAAGGGAAGTGACCCAAGCTCAGATGGTCCCTCAAGAAACCAACAGATCACGGGAAATTTTTCAGCTTTGCAAATATCATGAAGGTTCCCTCTGGGCAACAGGACAAGCTTTCCATCAGACATTCTTCTCCCAAAAGAAGAGGGAAGAGAGGGGAGGGGAGAAAAGAGGAGGAGAAAGCACGCATGCGCACACACACACGTACACACACGCAGAAATTACTGTAAGCCAAGCCCTTTTCTTGGACACTTGAAAACGCTGCCCCTTCATCCTAGCCAGCTCTTCTCCCCCTCCAGCCATCCTCACAGCCATCTAAAGGCCTGAGGTTTCGCCTTGCAGAAGGTGGTGGAGACAAGATCTTGAGCTCTCAGTAACTCGGCTTGTGACTTAATCTGCCATCTCAGTAGTACTTGTGTGTGAAGGCGCTGATGGAGATATGCATAGAAGGAGCGGACCCCTGTGCCTTTCTGCTCTAACCCATTCCAGGTCAACTGTCACCACCTCTGATCTCTCACCTGCAGCTCAATGGCCGGGTCCACCAGGAAAACCCAGACCCTCCAGTTGGAGCGCTCTGTGGACCCCAAGACTGCGGCCCCTCCCCAGCTCCGCTGTATCAGCTGAGTAATCTCCCTGAGCATTCTGACACACAGCTGCAAGAAATGAAGCCTGTGCTGTTGATAGATGAAACTTTGGGTAAGATTACATGGTTTTGAATATCTTGATGACATATTTGTCTGAAAAGTCTTTTAGAGGACGGCCTAATATAAATGCACGGAAATGTTTCTAATGACTAGCATTTGTCTACAGACTTCGTTGGAGAAATTAGCATTCATGTGTCTCGGGATGTCATTTGCATTTGTATGTGGGGACCAACTCTTGAATAATCATTTCTTCCAGCCCAGAAGAGTTAACTGTTTACTCTGAACACAGGCTGGCTTCCCTTCAGAGGCGATCTGGCTGAATCTTTGGGGTCTAGAAATAAGAAATGATGTCCTGGGCATGTATCCCACCACCCCAGCTCCACTGGAACCTTCTAGGTAATCCTCAGTTTCCATTTTTCTATAATTTGGGGAGGAAATTGCGCTAGTCACCCCAGAGATTTGAAGAGAGTTGAACACACTTGGCACATGATAGACATGAAGTAAATGTTACTTCTCAGTGTTGGCTTTCCCAACAACTTGTGGTGTGTCCTCAGCAATGGCACTGAGGCTCCTGAAAGCAAATTTGCAAATAGCAAAACACAATGCACCTGCTTCAGGGCAGGAGTCATTTGGGAGAGTTTTGCAGCAATCGAGGTAGCTGGACAGCCACAGTACTCATTGCCTGATGAGCTCGGATTCTGTCATAAAGTTCTCTTGGGTGTCTTTTTCCTGGGAAGTCTTGCCCTGTGTCAGAAGCAACGCCTAATATTCTGCCAGAGTGCTTTACATGGGAAAGAAAGGGTCCAAGGGTAGGTGAAGCTCACACGGTGGCTCTACCCTAAGACCCGGCACCATGCATTTGTTGGAGGCCTTGTAAATGACTAGGTGTATGAGTGGGAGACCCTCCTGCCTCCTAGAATATTGATGCTCTGTGTTCCAAGAGATAAGTGTCAAGAGTGACAGTAAGAAGATAAACATTAACAGCAGTGATAATACTGTGTCTCTGGGACCCTCACCCCAGAGCAGGCTTTCTGCTGGGCTCTCTACAGCATCACCTAATTCAACACATTGACAGGCTTGCAGATGTCAGCTCTCATGTCCGTCCCACCAGGAACTGGGATGTAGAACTGGAAGAGGAGGTTTGGAAGCCCTAGAACTGCTGGTCAAGGATGCTAACATCCAAGCCATCTCCGTTTGCTCTTCCTTCCCATCACCGTGGCCCTTTCCTGCCTTGTCTGGCAGAATGTCTTGTTTTGAAATCTCAAAACTCCCATGTTTGGAAGGGGAAAGGGATTCTATCCTTTCCAATGTGGCTGGATTCAGACTTCTAGAGGCTCCAGGAACTAGAGAATGAAACATGATGGTCACCCTACTTGTAGTTAAAAGTGGAAATGGGCCAGGCATTTAGCCTAGAGGTTAAGATGCCTGCATTCCACTGTGGAGAGCCTGGGTTTGAGAGCTGGCTCCAGCTCTGGACTACAGCTTCCTGCTAATGCAAACCCTTTGACACAGTGGCAATGGCTCAAGTAATTGGCTCCTTCCACACATGTGGAAGACCTGGGTTGAGTTCCTGGCTCCCAACTTCAGACCTGCCAAATCCTAACAGCTGCTGTCATTTGGAGAGTAAACCAGTGAGAGCCTTCTCCCTCTCCCTGTTGCTCTCCTTTTTTTTTCTTGCTCTCTCTCTCTTCCCTTCCCTCCCTTCAGCTCTCCCTCCCTCCTCCTCTCCCTCCCTCCTCCTCTCCCTCCCTCCTCCTCTCCCTCCCTCCTCCTCTCCCTTCCTCCTCCTCTCCCTTCCTCCTCCTCTCCCTCCCTCCTCCTCTCCCTCCCTCCTCCTCTCCCTCGCCCTCTCCCTCTCTCCCTCTTGCCCTTCTTTCAAATAAAATAAAAATCAATTTTTTAAGAAATTGTCTTAAAATGGAAACAAAATTAGACTGGAAGGGCAGCAACAGAAGTCCAAGCAAGTTTTGCCTTTCCTTTAATAATTTTATTTGTGCTTTAAATTGTTTTCATAGAAATATTTTTGGTAGGGGAACTGCTGCTTCGCTGCTATCTCAAGCTCATCTCTCTCTGCCTGTGCACGACTGAGCACTGGTCCGTGGCCGCCCATGCTTGATTGGATCACAGGGCACGTGGCCTCACGTTGTGATCTCAGATTGGCTGGTCTGTCTCTCCACCTGGCTTTACACTTCCTAGGAGATAGGGACTAGCATTCAGTGCAGGATCAGACACCAAGAAGGGACTCAACTATTGTAGGATGAATGAACTTGATCCTATAGAACGTCTTCTCAGTTTGTGGGGAATCCCAAGTGTCTGTCTCTCTCCATGTATCTCTACCTCTACCTCTCTCTCTCTGTCTGTCATCCTTCCTCCTCCCCTTCCCCCTCTCTCCTTCTCTCCCTCTCTCATTGGAGTTGCCACAGAGGAACAGAGTACTGTGACTGGACTTGCAGAACTACTTGACTTGCTTCCATCGTTCTGCTAGGAGCCATGTGAACACCGTGTCAAGCTCTCTGCCGCCATGTTAATGTCTCAGATGATGCTATCTGGGGCGCCGCATCTCCTGCCAGAGACAACGCCTGCTCCATGAGATCCAGGCCAGGCCCTACCCTTTCCATGTCTGTGAAGGCATGTTGGGACAGGCAGAGCTGATCCTCACTGAAGCTTGGGTTTTTTTTTTTTTTTAACTAGTGTACCTCGATAATATTTTTATGTGTCTCTTGCCCAACCAGAAACTTGTTGTTGGAATTATTGGTGATCTTCTAAAAAAAAATAGCTTCAAATGCCACCAGGAGTACACCTGACCACTCTCAATAATATATTTCCCAAGCAGCAAAAACCTACAGCTAGTCCTCAGGGAAAGAGCATTCTAGAGAAGGGTACAGCATCTCCTAACATCTCTGGGCATCATTATTGTGAAAGAAATAGTTGCATCTATTCTGGCCTCTATTTTGACTGGGTTGTTTGGTCATTTGAGTCAAACAAGTAATTAAGTGAACATGCACAGGCATATTGACACATAATAGGTTGCATATATAATTGTTATGTGCAGATACTTCACTGCTTTTGTCTCAGCCATTTGTTTCTTGTATCTACCAATTTTCTAAAGATTTGTTTATTTATTTGAAAGACTGAGTGACAGAGAGAGCAAGGGAGAGACATAGAGAGAGACCTTCTATATACTACTTCATTCTCCCAAATGGCACATAGGCCAGGGCTGGACTAGGCTGAAACCAGGAACCAGGGACTCCATCCTGGTCTCCCACATGGGTGGCAGAGGCCCAAGCACTTGGGCCATCATCTGCTGCTCTCCCAGGTACATTAGCAGGGATCCGAATCAGAAGTGGAGCACCCGGGCCTAGAACTGGTGCTCCGATATGGAGTGCCGGCATCTCCAGCAGCAGTTAATCAGCTGTAGCACAGTGCTGGCTCCTGTTCTCATCCAGTTTTGAATTGAGTGGTTTTTTTTCAATCCTCCATCTCCCTGCAACTCCCCCACCCCCACCCCCAGCCTTGCCCCCATCCATCCTCTGCATTTCGCCACCGGCCTGTGCTCTGGAAGGCAGATTTATGTGGACATACAGCTGTAGCTTGAGCATGACCCTGGAATGGGAAATCAGTCCCCAGTGCAGCCGTGTTGAGAGGCGACGTGACCAGGTCGCCAAGGCACCCACCCGCGAGTGGGTGAATGCCTTCCCCGGGGAACTGGGTTGGCTCTCGTGGAGTGAGTTCTGCTTCTCACAGAACTGGTGAATTACCAGAGAGCTTCCTTGCCCACTTGCTCGTCAGCCTGTTGCCATGTTCTGACAGCACAGGCTCCTGCCAGATGTGGCCACCGCGGTGTTGGCCTTCCAGCCTCTCGGAGCCTGAACCAAAATAAACTTCTGTCCCTTATGAACGGCCCAGGCTGTGGGATGTTGCTATAAGAACAGAAAAGCCCACTAAGACAGTATCAAGGCACTCCCAAGCCCTGCGGCTTCCATTTGCGTCAGGCCGTGAGACAAGTGGAAGGGGATCAGACGCTGGCGTCACTACACTGTCCGCTCAGTGCTCCCTCTCCCCGTCTCCTCCTCTCCCTTCCCACTTTCTCCTGGGTTTTGGAACCAGTTCCTTACCCTTGAAAGCCACAGGAGGTGTGGCAGCGGCGTCCTGGTATCCACAGTCCAGGATAGAGGACTTTCTTTGATGGTTTTTCTTGTACCCACGGCTCCCAGTTGGGAACACTCCTTTTACTGAAGCTTCCCTCACTTAGCCAGGTGGACTGCTTCTTGCCAGAATGGAAATGGTTTAAAGCTTGTGGACCAGACTGAACCTCCAAGGGTATGACTCCCCTTGGGTACTCAGAGGTCTGGGTAGAGTGTGGTCTTCTCGGCCATTCTCTTCTCCCCGGGACTGAGTCAGAACTCAGCTCAGAAGAACACAAGTGATCTCCACACCCTTCCTGGGAGAGCCCAAGCCAGCGTCGTCAGGGCTTTGCCCCTCTCCCCAGCCCACCACCGCAGACCCCAAAACCAGGGCTGAGCTCTGCAGAAGGATGGAACACTGGGCCAAGCTTCAGCAGTCCGGGTAGGATCTCCTTTCTACTCCTTAACTTGGAGACACACACAGGCTTCCTCCTTGGGGTCATTGGTCAAGTTAGATGAAAGTCCAAGCCTCATTTCTCATCAGGCCTTCAAAATATGTGAAGGGTGCGTGAGGACCGTTGAAAAGTTGTCATAGTGAACACACAGTGCATGTTCATTTGATTGATGTAGCTGCAGCTTTCCCTGCTGGATTAGGAAACCTGGTGCCAGGAGTGGTGGTTTACACGTGATTTTCTTTTCTTTTCTTTTTTTTTTTTTTTTTTTTTTTTTTGACAGGCAGAGTTAGATAGTGGGAGAGAGAGAGAAAGGTCCTCCTTCTGTTGGTTCACCCCTCAAATGGCCGCTATGGCCAGCGTGCTGTGCCGATCCAAAGCCAGGAGCCAGGTGCTTCCTCCTGGTCTCCCATGCGGGTGCAGGGCCCAAGCACTTGGGCCATCCTCCACTGCCTTCCTGGACCACAGCAGAGAGCTGGACTGGAAGAGGAGCAACTGGGACAGAATCCAGCACCCCAACCAGGACTAGAACCTGGGGTGCCGGTGCTGCAGGTGGAGGATTAGCCTAGTGAGCCACGGCGCTGGCCTACACATGGTTTTCTATTCCTCCATAGCATCTAGCCAGTGCCATGCTTCAAAACTTAGGAAATTGTGGTTGACTGGCCGCTCTGCTGGTTCACTTCCCAAACGCTCGCAAAGGGGTTGGCCTTGAGGCGAAAGAAGGGAGCCAGGAACTCACTCCACCTCTCCTGTAGGGGTGGCAGGACCTAGTCATTTGGAACATCCCCACTTTCTCCCAGGATCTGCATCAGTAGGAAGCTGGAGTCAGGAGTCTGAGCTGGAGCCGGGCAGTGCGTCCTGGTCCTCCAGCGTGAGACACTGATACCTTAACTGGCGTCTCCACCACTGTGCCAAAAGTCAGCTCCTCTCTTGTGCTTTTTGAAGGAAGGCAAATGATGATCTTCTAGAACTTCAGGGGGCCAGACAAAGGGTGTCCACTCAGAACACAAAACCACGTTCTTAGCCTGTTATACACCTAGGACTGGTCATGTGGCTCAGTTCTTACCAATGAGATATAAGTATTTCAGTGGTGCCATCAATTTCTCCCTTTTTTTTCTTGTATGGGACACAGATAGGATGGCTGGAACTTCAGCAGCCACCTCAGGAGCACAAGAAAACAAGCGATAAGGAAAAAGCATGCGCACTATTGAGATGCTTGTATTGATACTATTAAGCCACTAAACTAATGAGAACAGCCAACTGCCATCAGAATTGTGGGTGGGCGGGCGGGCAGAGGAAATATCGCCCCTCATTTGTTTAAACCACTGTTAATTAGTTATTATGGTGCTTGTAGCCTAAAGAGTTCCTATGTGACATGGTAAATCTTGTAATAACAAAATAACGTCCTCTCTCCCAGCATCCCATAAGCCTCGTGAGCTGTAATCTGTGTACCACAAATGTTTTTAAGTTCCAAATCTTGGTTTCCCCCAGCGTTGCCTAGAACCCATGACCTCCCCATTCCGCTCTCGGCAACTTCTGGAGCTCCTTGGCAGCAGAAATCACAGCGACATTGCTGTCAGCAGCATCCGGGGCTTGAAGAAAGAACACGGGCGGCGGGAACTCTGCAGAGGACAGTAGCAGTTACTGCGTACGCCTTCGCACACACCCAGGATGGCTTCTAAGCAGCATTCGTATCTGCTGCTGAAAACCCCGAGGCTCAGGCGTGTCACTGGGCCACCATCCTGAGGCTCACGTAGAGGAGAGCAAAGTGCCCTCAGGTGTCTTCCCAGCTAGACCAAGAACTCAGCATCTAGAAGCCACTCTTAGGTTTGTTCTTGAGTTTTGCAGCTGAAGACACCAGCCAGCCCCGCCAGGTGTCAACCTGCATGTCCGCTGACTGTGCGCTAAGCCTCAAAGGGTCTCATGTCACCTCTGATCCCGGGAGGTTCGGAGGACGGTGGTTTGGGGCTATTGAGAAAGTCTCCCTTTCCTCTCTCTGATTTGCATGCTGGATGTCTATTGAAAGTTGCTATGGTGATCCGTTTGACCAGAAGTTTCCGCTGAATCATCCCAACGCATATATAAAAATATAAATGTGGTTTGGGGACCCAAAGCCCAGCAGCCCAGAGAGCCGTCTCCATTTTTCACATGTGACTCACTCGCGGTCGTGCGTGGGCCCAGCTGGGAGGAAGGCGAAACCTCTGCAGCAGGTGTTGCTCCCTGGAGAGACTTAGCAGAGCTCTGGGCCCTTGTGAGGACACAGCAAGGAAGTGCTGAAGCCGGCACCTGGGCTCAGCCTTTGCTCCACTGGGTCCTTCCTCAGCTGCCCATCTTTGAGTCCACGTCTCCAGTTCAGTGTTTCTGAGGAACGTCTGTGCTAAGCATTTGTGTCCAGGTGGCCTGCTTGGGAGCTGCACATGGAAGCAGAAGGAAAGGAGTGGGGATTCTGAGGTGCAAGAGGGAAAGGCCAGTGGAAGATGCTGCTCTCCAGGGGCCGCTGCAGGCACAGATCCACGGGTGCTAGGGGAGCGGGTCACAGGACGTGGTGACTTGGAGCCTGGGTCATGGACGGGCAGAGAAGGCTTAACTCTCTTCTCATTGCAGTGCTGGCTCCAAGTTTTGCAAGCATCAGCCTTGACATTGGCTTCTGTAGGCATGGAAAGGAAGGAGAGATTGTCTAGGAGTGTGAAGAAAGAAGGTAAGCAGTGGAGCCCAGGACAAGGTGTGGCCTGGGGAACGTCCTCAGGCATTCTGGTTTCTTGACTTCCTCTTCACCAAAGAGTGGCTGCCAAATAACACGTGCTATTCTTGGCTGTGAACCAGGTATAAGAGTTCATGGCTTAGTACTTCACTTGTACAACTCAAGAGTTAAACAGGGCTCTCAAAAGATGCCCTTCATTTCTTTCAACTGCATTAGGCGTTTGATTGTTCTTTATTTGACATACGTACCATGTAACTTGGTGACCATGCATTTGGTTAGCTTTCTAGATAAAAGCATTGCCTGATTATCCCCTTGTTTGCTACTTGCAGATGTTTGGAGGGTGTCATTGGTTGTGGGGGTTGTGAATTGGGAGCAAGAACTCAGAGATAAGGGGAAAAAAATGCAAGGCAGATTCTTCAAAGAGATTATTTTTCAAGTTGATGTTGAATTTTAAGAGTTGTACAACATGTTACCTTGGCAAGAGAGGGGGAAGACAACTTAACTTTTCTAGAAAACCCCTTGACCTATCAAAACCCTAAAATATTTATGCTTTTCACCCAGTAACCCCAATTTTTGATATTTATCTTAGAAATGTGTTCAGTAGTTATGTACAAGAATATAGACCACAGAAGTAATTAAATGACTTTAACAATGCAAACCAGCTGAAGAGCCCCAAATAAGCAAATTAATCAAATAAATGATTTTATAATCACATGATTGAAAACTCTCAAAGAATATTCAACTATTTGGGGAAGTATTGATGGTATCATCATGATGTAAAAAGGTGACTATAAAAGGCACATTCGTTCTAATGCAAATTCTTTTAAATATTTCAGGTATGCATTTGCATACTGTGTACATGTGTTCATAGGTGGATTACACCGGATCAGTGTTTCTCGGCAGTTACCTCCCTTCATATGTTTATTCCCTCTCCATTTTTATTCTTTGCAAATTTGCTGTAATGAGGAAAAAAATTGTCATTATCAAACAAGGAAGCAATAAATATGATGTGTAAAAGTGCTAAAAGAGCCAAATTTTAGAATCCTGGTCCTTTTTCCTGAACATGTTCTTTCCTGAAAATGCAACTGGATCATCCCCAAAAAACAGCGAGGGCAGCTGCAGTGCCCAAGAAAGTCCAGAAAAGTGCTTTGATGCATGGCCTGTGACCCCAAGGAGGGAACACGGAGGAAGACAGCCAAGCAGATGGGGCAAGAGGGGATTGTGACGGCCTGGAGTGACAGCTGTCAGAAACAGCATGAAGGGCCAGGTGGTCTCCCGAGGACTTGGGGTGTGCTAAGCATTACGTTGCCTGCTGCCACTTCTGACCTGTGGAGATACGTCTTTGACCGTGAGAAGAGCTTGAAAACCACTCTCCTCACATGCTCTCCTTGTGTCTTGTCCAGATTCTCTCCTCGGGTGGCATTTCCCTGTCCACACCTCTCCTCCTGTGGCCTCCACATCCGTGGTCTCCAGCCGGGACCCTTCTCATGAACTGGGTTTCTGAGGTGCCAGCCAACTGCTGGGCTTTGCTGAGGAGGTACCCTGTGGGGTGTGGGGGCTGCACACTGTGATGGATTCTCCTTTGCTGCCTACAGATGAATCTTCTTCTGACCTCTCTTTGTATTGGTGGTTCTACATTTTGCTTGAACCATGGGTGCCATAGTGAATCTGAGGGGTTACATGAGAGCCTCCCAATAGGACTGTGTGCATGAGATCAGCTCATTCCCGCTCCCTGCAGAGACCCAGGGATCTTCACATTGCAAGTTAAGGATCTGGCTTTAGGTGATTCCCACAAGAGCCTGGAGGCCAGCATTGGGACTGGCTCTCTCCCGTCAGCTGTTCTCACTCTCGTGGAAGGGGCGTGCCTGGCAGGGGGCACCTGGATGATCCTGATGTCCCAGGAATGATCTGGTTCTAGTTCTGAGTTGCCTCCCACAGCTGCCATTCAAGACAGAAACACCACCTCACTGCTAATTCTCAAATTCACTCCAGGGTGTCAAATTCAGCCTTGAAAGTGGGTGGATGTACGTAGCACAGCAGGCTCCATCTCTTGAACTGTGAACAATTTTTTTTTAAAATAATCAAGAATAGCACTGAGTTCTGTGTGTGGATGCGTCCAGAATGGGAGTCCAGGTTCCATTGCAAATGTGTGCTGTGGTGCTCAGAACAACCATCCCCTGGCAATCTTCCAGGCTCCAGACTCGAGTGAAATAAAATTGAAAGAGGAGTCATGAGTGATGAAGATCTTTGCAGAGCTGGCACCAGCTGGGGATGAATATTTTGTTCCATTTGCCTCCGTGGCTGTTAGGGGCTAGAGTTTGGTGCCATGATTAAGACCACACTTGGAATGCCTGCCTCCCATATTGGAGTGCCTGGCTTTGACTCCCGCTCGGCTTCTGATTCCAGCTTCTTGCTAATGGCACACCCTGGGAAGCAGCAGATGACAGCTCAAGTAGGCAGTTCCCAGTCTCCCCTGTGGCAGACTGGCCCAGCTCCGGATGTTGTAGGAGTTGGGGGGTGGGGAACCACCAGAAGGAAGATCTCTCTCTCTCTCTCTTCCATCCTCCCTCTCTCTCTCTCTCTTCTCCCCCTCCCTCTCCCTTTCTCTTTCTCTCTCTTTATCTCCCTCCCTCCTCCTCTCTCTCTCTCTCTTTCAAACAAGGAAATCATTTTTTAAAAGTTGCTGTTCAAGAGTGGCCAGTATGTAGCCCAGCCAGAAGATGGCCTCCAGTGAAAATACGACCCTATGTGTCTAGCTTGCTCCAACCTTAGAACCACATGCAGCCCAAATTGTGCCCAGCACCTGCCTTTCTTCCCCCCCTGGAAGGGATCGGCTGGAGTCAAACATGAAGCAGCACCCACTTGTGCCGGGAGGTCTCTGCATGGGGCGTTTGGCTTGTGTTGAGCAGAGGCCGGGTTTCCGCCAAACCTGAGCTTGGTTTGGTCTCTGTGCTGCCCACAGGTGGCTTCTACGCACACCAGTGCTCTACATGGAACAGCCCTGGGCCCGCCCCTTCCCAGTATCTCGTCTGTCACTCACAGTGCTGGACGGTACTGAGGCAGTGAATGCACACACCCTCCAGGGCCACTGCTGAGGGCACTGGACTGGACAAAAGACCCGAGAACGACAATCAGAAGAGCTGGGTTTGGATGTCTCTCTGTGACAACCCTGCCCGCAGGCTGTGTGGGTTTGAACAGGTATCTTCACTACTGCAAATTTCAATTTCTTCACCTGTAACCAAAAGAGAATAATATTCATGCTGCTGGCTCATCATGAAAATGAGATGGAATTAAGGCATAATCACATTTTCATTTTACAGGTTTTTTTTTTTTTATGTTTATATTTTTGACACCAGGAAACATGGTACTGAGGACAACTGGAGAGAGAGAGAGACCGGGCAGATCAGACACTGGCAAGAGGCGGCATCGTGGGGTCGGGCACTGGAGGGATGTCTGTGACCTCAGCGGGGGGTGTGGACCTCTGAAATCGACTTCAGAGGCAAAGCACCACAGACTCTGAAGGTAGGAAGACGAGAACTGCTCGTCTGTTCTCCGACTGTTCTTGGATATGCACTTGCTGTGTGCTGGCCAGGGGGTTAGATTCTTGGGAAAGAAATGGTGAACCCGACAGAAACATCCCCTCCTTTGGAGTTAATACCCCCTGAAACAGCCGACGTTGCTGTAAAGGACCAGACGGCAAATATTTTCAGCTTTGTGGCTCAGGCAGAATATGTTTCTGTTGCAGCTGAAACTCCTTCTCATCCTCCTTGTCTCCTCGTTCTCCTTTTTCTTCTAAAGATTTCTCTGGAAATGCAAAAGCATCCATAGGCACTGGGGTCAGCAGAGCAATCAGGCTTTGAGAAAAATGGTACTGGGAGAGGGCCGAGCAGATGTGCAAAGGCCCAGGGGTAAGAGAGGACATGAGAGGCAGCAGAAGAAAGCCAGTGTGGTGTGGAGGGATGTGAGGGTGTGGCTCAAGCTGAGGCTGGAACCAGAGGGAGGGACAAGAGTCTACATCTAAAAAGAAAATATACCAAAATGTGCACTCAAAACAAAATATCCACCATGTTAAGAGTCGGAGGTCAGGTAAGGACGCGGGGAAAGGAAAGGCAAAGAAGTAGGAGGTGAAAGAAACCAGAACTGCTGGGGAAATAGAAGCAGGAGAGCAAGGGCTTATTTTTTTTTTTTAAGATTTATTTATTTTTTACTTGAGAGTCAGAGTTACACAGAGAGAGGAAAGACAGAGAGAGAGAGAGAGGTCTTCCATCTGATGGTTCACTCCCCAATTGGCTGCAATGGCTGGAACTGCGCCGATCCGAAGCCAGGAACCAGGAGCTTCTTCCGGGTCTCCCACGCAGGTGCAGGGGCCCCAGGGACATGGGCCATCTTCTATTGCTTTCCCAGGCCATAGCAGAGAGCTGGATCAGAAGTGGAGCAGCTGGGACTAGAACCGGCACCTACGTGGGATGCCGGCGCTTCAAGCCAGGGCGTTAACCGGCTGCACCACAGCGCAGGCCCCAGCAAGTGACTATTGTAAACTGGGAGAAGTGACCACCCTTCCCACCCCCCGGGGCCTGAGGGAGACTGCAGAGATGGCATATAGTAGTCACTTAGAACAGCTTTCAGTAGAAGTTCGGTAAAAGTCATCTATTGGAACAGACACAGGGACTTCAAAAAGTTCGCAGAAAAGTGAAATTAAACATAAATTTATCTTGTTGTAAATTTTTTTGCAATCCATGTGCAGTTTTTTATATGCTTTTCCTGTGAACTTTTTGAAGACTCCCTTGTATGCACTGATATCAACTTTTCTGCACCAAAATACACTTGTTTTAATTCCATGTTCCACGAAGTTTTTGAAATACCCTTGTACAGTCAATACAATGGCTAAGTGGTTCTAAACAGACTTTTGTGGGATGAATGAGTCCAATGTGGAATGAACACAGGAATGAATGAGCAAACAGGGAAAAGAAAGCCAGCAACGAAGCATTCGTGTCTTGGAAGGCCGAGGACATCATCGAGGAGTCTCTCCCACAGAGATATGACATCTTATATGAATTCCATCAATCCAGCCAAAGTGAGGATTCAGTTAATACAGCTACTAAATAAGGTTTCATCCTGCAGAGTGGGGGCACCTAGGGTGCATCATCTGGGCCAGCCCGGCTTCCCTGCTCGGGAGCACATCCAGCACTGAACCCCCAGGAAGCCTTACTGGCAATTACAGCCAACAGAGCGAAATCCTGTCTCTAAGCAATTTCCCCTGTAAGCTCCAAATTGCTCTTGGGATCTTTATGTTTCTCCAACACAGACTCTGTGTTAAGTGCCCAGCTCCCTTCCCACTGTGGGAGCTGACAGCAGGTGGACTCCAGCATGGGTTCTGGCTTGGGGGAGTTTGGTGGTTCTGCCCCTTAAGGCTCTAATGTTTATCAATGGATAGTTGTCCAACATCACTTTGTTACGTCAACAATTCTGATGCCTGAAAAATAACCTAGTCCAGAAGAGCAGCGGAAAAAAAGTGGCCTCTGGTATCTGATGGGTGGAGACAGACCTGGCAAATTCAGCCTTCCCTGGGTTCCAGACCACCTCCAATGGGTTTTTATTATAGCATCCTGAAAATGCTTAAGCATTGGGTTTTAATTAAACATTTAATAAGCACCATGCAAATTTATTGTTTCTGCCAGGGAAGAAAAGATAAATCTTGTAGGTGGACATTTTCAGCAAAGAAGATTCTCATTTTCAGGGGAGTTATTAGGGGGCCTTCTGTCCCAACCCTCACCCCCACCCCCACCCAGGTTTGAAGAGCCCAGCAGGAACTGGGTACCAAGCTGGTTCTGGAAAGTCACTGGCTGAGAGCAACTGTGCTCCTTTCTGCTTCTCAGATTCAGTCCTCAGGCTGATGATGGAGGGACCTTGCGATGAATGTGAAGTGCTCAAAAATGGCCCTGTTTCTTACAGGGTCTCCTTCTCTGATAATCAACTCCCTCTTCTTGTTACCTTGCGTATTAACCTATTTTCTGTTAGTAGAGATGTACCTAAGCCTGGGTACTTAGGAAGAACGTTCGTTTGCTTAGCTCAAAGATTTCAGGCTCGAGGGCATGGCACAGGCATGGGCTCAGCTCTGATGAGGAGCTCATGGAGGAAGGCAGCTGAGGTAGAGATCAAGGGCAAGACAGGAAACTAGAGCCAGGGTGCAGGGCCAAGCTTCCTGTGTCTGTAACAGCTCCTGAGAAAAGTAAGTCGAGGCCCGTGAGAACTACTCTCCTCCCTCCCAAGGGCACTCCCCTGATGATCTAATGACACTTCTGTAACCCATGCCTTAAAGCCCACCCCCCATCTCTGTGTCTCCCATACTGGGGGCCAGGCTTCCAACCTATGAGCCCTTCTGGAGCAAACGACATCCAGTTTCAAACCAAGGCACCATGGCAACCCGAGCTCTGATCCTGGAGAAGGAGCCAAGCAACCCAGGAAATTCTTGGAGGAAATGGCTCCTTTGCATAAGATTCTTCCAACTGCCTGACCCAGGACAGTCAGAAATCTGGTTAAATTGATATTTACTGACCAAATGCTGGGACAGTGAAGAAGCCAGTAGATTAAATACTTTTATTAACTGCAAATTTATCATAAAACCCTTTTGGATTCCAACTTAATAGTTAAAATTCCTTTTAAATTCGTATCAGTCTCATTTCCTGCCTTTTTAAAGGGGAAAGTGGATAAAACTCTTTCTCTGGTGCATAGGACTGGAAAATGCCCTTGGCAATTCTCAGCACCAATATTCATTGAACAAGACAATAGCTACAGAGTGGTGGTGCTCAACTGGACAATTTTGTCCCTCAGGGGACATATGGCAGTCTCTGCACACATTTTTTGCAGCTGGAATAGGGTATTGCTACTGACATCCAGTGGGTAGAGGCCAGGGATGCTGCCAAAAATCATATAAGCCACACAGGACAGCCCTCACCATGAAGACTATGCAACCACAAATGTCAATAATGCTGAAGTTGGGACACCCCAACGTAGACATGGAAGAGGGTCTACAACGCAGATTAATACATCAGATCATCTGCTAGAGAGTGGGATTCAAACGAAAGAGTCTTTCATGGGAGAATCTTGTGGGGACTCTGCCATCAACCAGCTGTGTGGCCTTGAGCAAGTTAATATATTGAATAAATTGAGTTCAGTTTATTCACTCATTCAGTTGGCTAGCTTTATGAAAACTGGAATGTTCTAATCTAGGCAGAGGAACGCAAATGAATGAAATGTGCAAAGGCTTAGTGAAGGCACCAGGCAGTGTCCAAGGAAGACCAGAAAATAATCCACAGAGAGAAAGTGAGGTGAGGAAAGATCATACGGACCTTCCAGATCTCAGCACGGTACTGCACTTGTAGCATGACCTTCTCACCATGCAGGCTCTGGAGGGGTCACTTGGATGAGACACTTTGATCCCTACTGCTGTGATGAGAAGACCTGGGCCGGAGAAGACAGCATTGCAACAAAGGGGACAAAGGGACCATTGCATAGTTCCAGGGGATCAAGATGGAAAGGACAGCAAAGAGCTGGGCTGTTCCCCAAATTGACTGAAAGATGTGTTTCCCTGTGATGCAGCTTTTGCACTCCTAACTCTACACCCGAGAGAAATGAGTCCAGGTGCCACCAAAGCATAAACAGGAATGTTCACAGACTCATTACCCAAAATAGCCAAACGGTGGAGAGGACCGGAAAGTCCCTCAGTAGATGGGCGGGTCAACAAATGACAGGAAACCTGGACAGTGGAATATTGTGCATCCAATGTGGAGTACATCACAGATACACCTCCAAACAGTATGCTGATTGAAAGAAGCCAATCACAAAGCACACACTGTGTGTGATTCCATTGATTCCAGAATGGGCACACCCACAGAGGTAGCAGGTAGGTTTGTGGCCAGGGGCCAGAGGGAAGGGGGTGGGGAGTGACGACTGCTGGGTAGGGGGATTTGGGTGAGGGATGAGAACGCTCAGGATTTAGGGGTGGCGGTGACTGCACGATCGTGGGAGCATATTCAAAAGGCACTGAATTGTGCACTTGGAGTGTGTGCGCTGTGTGGTATCTGAATTACCTCTCAGGAAAGCTGTTTATTTGAACAAAGTGGTGAGCGCACTAAGACAGGTAAGGAGGGACTAAGAACAGACTCCAGACAATAGCCACAGACCCGGGCAGTGAAGGGCGGTTACAGCGAGGGAAAGAGCAGGGGAGGCTGCCTACCTGGTTTCCCAGTCAATGCTGCTGCTGCTGCCAGGGTTGATGCTCTCATCCTCACACAAGATGATTCACGTGAAGTCTGCCTCTTTGGAGTGCAAGAGGGGAAAAGCCTTGAGGGGTTGGATTGTTTTGATAAATTTGAACACTTTCTTTTTTGTGGTGATCTTTTCTATGCTTCCTTGCCAGCAGGCTGTGATCTGGGACCCCATGGAAGCTGGTCTATAACACATTGAGAGATGGGGGTTTTTCATGGAACGAATGTGGTACGTGTTCAGGCACATGGCTTCCCCAGGGGATCCTCAGCGTGGGGAGAGAGAATCATGGAGTTTCCTTTACTTAGAAATTTAGCTCCTCAGACACATAAAAGTGTGACTTCTGGTAAAGACAAAAACAGAAAGAGCGTGCTGATGAGAAATGAAGCTAGAAAAAAAAAAAGACCCAGTCACGTATAATTCGTCAGCATTAGATGTCAAGTTTTCCTGTGTCATTTGAAGGGGGGGGGGGATATGCTTTAATCTGGCTTAAATGATGCTACAAATAACGCGCTTGTTTTTATGCTCACAAGCGTTCTCAAGGCTGCAGCAGAAGTTGACCTTATTTAATGGATCCTGAAACAAGGAAATCTCCCCGCAGCCCCAAGAAACACACTCTCTTACATTCACAGCAATATCTCACCTCCAAAGGTCCATGCATTCATGTGATAAACTGTTCGCCATCATACTCTTTGGGGGAAATGAGGACAAGCTGCCATCCCTCCCCTCAAAGAGCTCACAGATTCATGGAGAAGAAGACAGTCGGGTAGATTAACTCCGTACCCAGGAAGTATTCAAAGGGCGCCGGGGGAAGCCATGGTGGCTCCACTGCTGGAGATTTGTGTTACAATGCCCCTAGCTGCAAATGAGAAAACAGATGACAGGTCTCAGGAGATGAAGACAGGCATCTACAGGTAAGGGCTCCCAAATCTGCTGTCGTAGCTAGACCCTGCCCACAAGGATCTAGCTGTCACACGCAGTGTAGAACGGCTGTGAGGTGGTTGCTGTTGAACCACCACAATGCTTACCAGTAACTGCATTGATTGAGATCAAGTGGCCTCAGATGCCCAAATAAACCATGTGTGGGAGGTACTGGAAGACAAGATAAGTAACTTGGATCACTATTTCCTTTTCTTATCTTCCAACACCATCTGAAGTCTGCACCAGAGTACAAGGGCCTGGAGCTGCCCTCGTGGAGTTTTGCAAGGTTTAGGTTGCCCTCAGTTCCCATCATTCAGGGACCAAATGTTTTTGATGGCCCCGGGCCCTCAACCAGACTCCTGCCTGGCCCTGGTTTCCCATCAGGGGGGCAGAGAAGAGGCGGTTTTGTTTTCCAAACCTGCACCTCCGCCCTCGCGCTGCGTAGTCATCTTGGCTCCTGGGTGTGGGAGGATGCTTGCCACAGGCGGGTCTGAGCTCCAGGCTCCTCTCCCCACAACACTCCCCCGCAGTCCCCTCACGACTGGGTGCCTGGGGAGGGCGGCTTGATCGCCCAGACTCTGCTGACATATGTATACCCTTCCCAGGCCCTCTTGTGCCCAGTTCCTTGGCAGTGGCCCATCACAGTTGCCCAACAGTGGTTCTATGATTTGTGTCTCTTTGCGGGAGCAAAGACAGAATGGGTGCATCACAGAAGAACTCAAAGCCGTCATCTCCCTGGTCATGCTGAGGCCTCTCCCAGCTTCTTGGCTGCTGCCTGGAGACCACAGCTGGGCTTCCAGGACTAGAAGGAGCTGCCTGCCAATCCATCCCATCTGAAATGCCAGCTTGTGAGCAGTGAACTACACACATTTAATGCAGAAGCCTCAGAGATACTAAATAGGAAACCCTGTGGGTTGTGTCATCTTCACAGAGCAGCTTTTCCCGTTGCTCTCAGTCTTCAAGCCAGTGAGGACCTGGCTAATTAGTTTTGTGCACAGCACAACAGTTGGGGAAAAGGTCACTTTGATATATGATTTTCTTTCTCTGTCTTTCTAAGCCACAGAACTTCCTTCAAGGAACAAGTACTAACCTCCGGCTCTCAGAAGCAAAACTAGCAAGTCACACAATTCTATGAATTCACACAATAAGGCGATGATTAATAAGAACAGTCACTATATCTACTTATTGAGTGCAGGTGCCAAACTCTTCCCAGACCTTGTGTGTCATGAAGAGGCGGAGAGCCCACTTCATAGATTGCAAGCCACATCTCACTGAGGATGAGGAGAGAGCACAGCCCGTATCCCGGGCAGAAGGTGGATCTGGAGTCTGCAGGGCTGAGGTTTTATCCAGCTGCTGCCAACCCTGCTGGAGCTTGGGCAAGATTTTTTTCTTTCCCAGTGGACAAAAGATTTAGCAGCTCTAACAATATAATGGACGTGGGAGGATGATTTGATGGAAACAGTGTTTCTACAACAGGGAACACACTCCAGGAGGCCTGGTAAGGCCTGCCAAGATGGAAATAGGAAAAAATTAGGCACCACTTGGAGGCTACCTGGGCCAGGTGCTGCGTAAGGCACTGTGCCTTGCTTTGTCATGGAAAACTCTGAAAATACACGTGCGGTTACAGAATTGTGGATTTCTAGGATGGAAGTGCAGCGGTGCTTTGACATAGCTCTGATACTTTACCGACAAGAGGACAAGCCTGGAGACCTTCCGTGGCTCCCTCAAACTGCCATGAACATGAGCTCCATTGTAGGTACCCAGAAAAGATCCCTGACATTAGAGGGTTAGTTCAGTATGGACTCCTCAAAACACGGTGACAGTCCCACCCCCAAGTATGTTGTCAGTCACTCTCCTTGGCCGAATAAGCTCAGTAAGGACATGCACTCTGAACACCAGCATCCTTGGCAACTTTATCCCAGGAAACTTCCAAACACAGCTCAGTGTCCTGCCACAGCTCTGACACCATGCCTCACACTCTCCACCATGTCTCTGCTCTCTATACCCGCAAGAGAGCAGCATGAGCAAACTTCTAAGCCCTGGCAGTTGTCCCTGTATCCGCAGTCCTGCCCTGCCTTTGGGATAGTGTGCCTTCTCTTCCCCCTAACTCCAGGTTGCAGGACATAAGAGTTTTCTGGTCAAATCTACCTAGACAAGAATTTTGCAATCATGGGTGGCTTCGTGCATCAGTGAGGCACAAGGGCTGCTTTGAAAATCACTGCTACTTTTTTTATAATTTAAAAAAAAATTTTTTTTTGACAAGTAGAGTTAGAGAGAGAGAGAAAGGTCCTCCTTCCATTGGTTCACTCCCCAAATGGCTGCTACAGCCAGCACTGCGCCGATCCGAAGCCAGGAGCCAGGTGCTTCTCCCTGGTCTCCCGTGTGGGTGCAGGAGCCCAAGTACCCAGGCCATCCTCCACTGCCCTCCTGGACCACAGCAGAGAGCTGGACTGGAAGAGGAGCAGCCAGGACTAGAACCGGTGCCCATATGGGATGCCGGCGCTGCAGGCGGAGGATTAGCCAAGTGAGCCACAGCGCCGGCCCCGAAAATCATATTGCTACTTTAAGAAATGTTTCTGAAAATTCTACCATTCGCAGGATGAAACTCCAGAGTGGGGTTAAGGGACCCTTCCTCCCTCCTGGACTTTCACAACACGGTCTGGAGCAGAGAAATCCCAATTCCTTGCTCACGTGACTCTCCCCAGCAGGAGCCTCACCAAGAGAGGCTGACTCCTGTTGGGGGTGAGACCTCAGGCCAGAAAAGCTGGTGATGGGTCCAGGATTCTCAAATGCATTCACTTCCAGGGACCCATATTTACAGATAAACGATGCAAAGGAACCAAACTGAGACCATAACATCAATGTCTGGTGTCCATGCCTGATCTTGCCCAGAAACCTTTGCTCTCTGTAAACAGGTTTCTGTTTGGATCACATGAGCAGGTGATATTTTAAGGAACCACAAAGCGACCATTACCTCTGGGAACATCACAATCCTACGTAGAAGAAAAGTTCCTGGAAAATTGTATTTTCTCTGTGTCTCAGGATGCTTTTCTCTCCCTCTTGACCAAAACCTTTGTAGAAAATCTTCTGGATGTCCTACTCTCTGTGTGATAGAATCTGAATCCTTTCCATGGCCATTCGGAAAGGGCCACCCAGGAGCCAGGCGCTGGATTGAGTTAGCTTGAACCAGGACACAGAGATGAGACAGAAGGCCCCTCCTTCAAGACACTCCCAGAATCATGAGAAAAATCAACAGGCAAAAAGACAATCGCCAGGATTTCACAAGAAACCTTTCAGGTGGAGATGCTCTGTATCCTGATTGCGGTGGTCATAGGAATTCACAGGTGTGATAATATTACAGGGGATGAAATACGCACACACACATAAGTGAAGGTAAAACTACTGGGACCTGTATGAAGTGAGTGGATTCTAACAATACCAGTTTCCTGGTTGTGCTATCACACCCTTGTGATGCAAGACGTCAGCCTTGAGAGAGGCTGGTGAAGGGTACACAGGATTTGTCTGTATTATTCATTACACATGCATGTGAATCTACAAAATGTTCTGAAAAACTGAAAACGTGTACATAATTGCAATGAAAGTCACAGATGCCGTATCTGGGGGCCTGGGGACACAGAATGGAGATTCACCAGCAGCGTGGAGTAGGGAGAAGTAGTCAAAGGTCTCCTAAGAAAAGGCGGAGAGGCTCAGAGGTCAACACAAGTTAACCAGGGTGCAGCAGCCGAGAGAACTCCAGACCCACAGGCGCCATGGCTGGGTGACAGTGTGGCCCTCTGAGGCAAGTGAGAGGCAGGGTGTGGGCAGCTCCCGCTGCCGTCGCTCCTAGCTGCTCCTCCTACCACCGCGTTACAACTCTGAGTAAGATCCACTTCTTTTCTCCCTAGAACAAGGTCTGTTTCAAACTGTCGCAGCCCTCCCTTCTCCCCCTCCCTTTTGTAGATCATTTATTTGTTGAAGAAACTAGAACATTTGTTTAGAGAATTCCTCAAATTCTGGATTGGAACCCCTGTGTTGTCACGGAATTAGTATCGTGTCTCTAGCTCATGCATTTCCTGTGAACTGGTACTAGCCTTATTGTCAGCACCACCACCACCACCATCAGTACTCTCCAATCATTCCAGTGCGACCGAAAAGGTAAAAATGCAGGCGTCAAACGCAAGCCTCTACAAGTCAAATTCCTCGTTCAAGTAACTTCAGACCGAGCCTTTCCCACTGTGACATAGGAAATGGACAGCAACGTCATGTTGGAGCTTGAGTTGGAGGAGCGACTCCAATACAAAAAAAATGCACAGACTTGTGCAGTGGCCAAGAGAGACTGGCATTGCAGCTGCTGTCTGCTCAGGGAGTTCTGGGAACAGAGCTTTCTGAGGGTAAATTCCAGCAAGGCTGGTGGATGCTGTGTTAATGACTAGACTCTTAGTCACCTCAAGGGAACTGAACGCGCACCGAGATTACACCAGGATAGTGCAGGGAGGGAGATATTAGCAATTCTGATTACAGATGGGAACGTGATGTCAGGGGCGTCTTTTTAAATAATCGCTGTTACGCCTTGATTAAATGCCTCCCAGAATACTGGGCTGCAAACGGAGAGGCAGAAGTGAAGTGAGGAAACTCAGAGTTGCGTTCTTTCATATCTGCGTTTTGAGAAGGAAGAGGCAGACATATGCTCCATCATTAAATAAAACACAAAACCCTCCGTTGCTCAGCTCCCCCGTGCACTGTCACACTTGCAAGCAGCCTGCCAACAGACCGATGCGTATTTATGTGGAGCAAATACTGGTGTCCGAAGAGTTAAAGAAATTCCCGAAAGCGTCAAGAAAGGTAGAAGAAAGAGATCAAGTTCAAACTCTTCTTAAAATCTGCATTTGCCGCCTGACTATTTCTACCTGTCTGTAACTGATTTGCTCCGAGCTTCCCAAGGAGGATGTCCAATGCGGTAGTTCTAGGGACACAGTGCAGCTTCCCACCGGCGCTGGGAGCTGCAGTCACAGGTCAAGAAATACTGGCTCCCCTGCTCTTTGCCCCGACTTCCTCCTTTAATCATTTGCTTTGCTTATGGGGCTGAAGCTAACGTAGGCATTTGAGAATAACGATGCTGCCATGGCAGGAACAAGACTGCTGGATCCAGGGATTCACACTGTGACTCGGTCAGCTGACACCTCCCTGAGCAGCGCCCGTGATAGATGGCACTGGAATGGAGACGGAGATGAACGGCCCGCTTGCCAACCAGCCACGTTACGGTGTGATGCAACACGATGCTCTGCTCCCATCTCACACAATATGCCACGTGACAGCACGTCAAGACATTTGTGGAAAAATGGAATTAACAGGTAAGTTTATTTTTGTGCAAAACAACTTTGAAACCACGCATAGTTTTTACGCAATACACGTGTCGTGTGAACTTTTTAATTCAAGGGATGTGCACGTAAAGTGCTTGTAACCAACATAAACTAATCCTTTAACTCTGATTTCCATGAATTTTTTTAAGTACCTTCATGTTATATGATACTATATTATACTTTATGATGGGATATGGTATGTTTACTTGGCTATTTATTTCCTGCCTGTCTCCTACTTACCATAGGTAATTAAAGGGAAGTAGGAGTACAGACTGTGTAGCCATGCCTGGATTTACACAGCGTCACTCACCAGCCATGCGACCTTGGGGAAGCCCCGTAACCGAGCACATGAGGGAAACCAAGGGGCCACCTTCCGAGGAAGCCAGCGAACGAGGTGACAGCCACACGCATCTCTGAGGACTGCTGTGACTACCCGGTGAGTTAAGACTGAGAGACACCTGGGTGAGTGCCATGTACTCATTGGTTGTTAGTAATGGTACAGTTGTGTGGCGGGCTCCACGGGTCACCGTTGGGGCAGCTCCTGAATCACACTCAAAGAATCCCCCAGGCCCCTCTCCTGCCTCATTTCTGAGTTCAAGTATGAGCCTGTCATATTTCACCCCTCTGCCGTGGCAGTGGGCTCAGAGGGTGGGCATATAACTGGTCAAATGAATCAGCCCAATGCCACCCAACCATGGCTCTGCTGACCATGGAGGACTCCGAGTGACCCCCACTGGACCTAAACCTGGGAGTATTTGGGTCTGGAGCTTCCCACCTGCAGCCCTGCCTGGAGATCCTGCGGGTGGAAGGAAGCCTTTCTGATGACAACAGCCAAGTCCAACACCAGCTCTGTCCCTGGAAATGTGGGTTATGTCTCCAATCATGAAGACACTGGACTCACTCAACATGAAGAACTGCTCCAAGACCACTCTACCGGGAAGTCGCTGCCTTACCTGACAGCTACGCGTTGAGGCTCCCAAACGGAGGCTGAGGAGCCACTGTGGGATCTGCGAGTGAAGGCACTGGCCAAGCAGGGCCCCTGGAGCCAGCAGCGTAGTATTAGCATCTCATTTCCTAAAGGCTTCTCAGACGCCATGCGCTGTGCCGGAGCTGTGGGTGCAGCACGGCCTTGTCACCTGGAGATTGCAGAACAGGGTCTGTGTGCATGGGGAGGCAGCCGTGACTCCAAAGTGGAGCAAGGCCCTCCCGACACCAGCAGGCAGCACTGGACTAGGAGTATATAGCTCGCTTACTTCCAGGCACGTAAACCAATTTCTCCTTGCATCCAGAAATTCACCCCCACACGATTTATTGTGTTCTACCTTGGCTTCAGGGCCTGCACAACTCAACCATGGTTTCCACCCAGTTGCACCTTGGGGAGATACTGTGTGAGTACTGACCTGGAGAGCACCCTGGCATCTGAGTCACTCAGACTAGAGAGAGGTCAGCGTAAGAGCTGTCCTGTTGCAGTGGAGTGGCCAGCTGCCCTGTCCCTAGCAAACTCCTGGAGCATTGGTGGGACCTTCTGTGTGGGCTGAACCTCAAAAAGAGAGGAGAGGAATCTGAGCTTTTGCATAGTCACGTTCATTGAATAGATATCATTGAGCACCTACTGCGTGCCAGGCTCTGTGGTAGGTGTGGGAGATGCCCATGGCTTCAGAATGCCCACAGCTAAGAAGGGAACTAACACAGCATCGCGGGGACTCAGACACGGGGAGCCCGACAGCGGGGCACCTGGCATGCCTTAGGGCGCAGGAGGCGAGAGGACCAGGAAGGCTTTCCAGAGGAGACCGAGGACCTGAGGACCGATCCGCACTAGCCAGGGCGCAGGACAGGCAGAGAGGGACAGGTAGAATCCCAGGTGAGCGGACTCCCAGGCCAGAGGGAAGAAAGAGGCCAGGGAAAGTGCAACCTGAAGGCAGGAGCAGAAAAGACAAAAGAGGGGAGATAGTGCCCAGGTCCCTCTACACCACCCTCGGGCACGCGCTAACCACACTGGCAGAGCCCCCACTGCGGGACAGGCACTGTGCCGGGCGTGCGGTATCTGTGTGTTTCAAAAACACAAAAACTCTTTGACCAAAGCAGAGGCTGAGACCCAGAGAGCTCAGCAAATGTAGCCGAGGTCTCACGCGTGGCGCGGAGCAGGACGCGCACCCTCACTGGCGTGATGCCAAAGCAAGGCACCTGCGAGGTTCGTCTGCCTTAGGACCGAGGCTCCACACAATACCAGTCCCAAACAGCAGCCCCCGGCCTCAAGGTGCTAGCTCTGTCACTTCATCCTCAAAGACAGCCCAGCTTTGCCCTCATGCCTTGTCATCGCCCCCACGGCAACCCCGGGTCAGCTCTCTCCCGTGTCTCTGGCCGTCTGGCCCCTGTTCCCATCTATCCAGCCCCAAACAGCTGAAGGCAGTCCCTCCATGCAATCCAGGATTGGTATTTTTTTTTTAACGCCTTCATGCAGTTCAGTCCATTTGCAGCCTGAACAGTGACCTGGGGGCTGACTTCAAGCTTTGTCTCCAGGCCACCCCCTCCCCCTCCCTGCCACCCGTGTCCTTCACACTCCAGTCTGCCACAGCCAAGCGTGCCTCACTGTGACACCATGACGCCTAATCAGCAGCTCCTCCCCCAGCCACAAGTCAACAGTCAGCGATGCCTGCCTCCGGGGTCCCTTTCTCTCCCCTGAGCTCTGGCAATCCCGGACTGGGGCTGCTGAACCAGCCAGAGCCCAGCTCTCTCACACAGGACACAGAGACAGGTCATAAATAACTCATGGGCTGGTCCCTGCGCTCCTCCCAGGTCTCTCTGAAAGGGAGCAAGGGAGGCCTCAAACGGGAGATTGTGCAAAAGCCTGCACATTCAGACAGACTGGGGCCCTGGCCGCAGCTCAAAGGCAGACACTGTAAATTCTGAACTCTTCTGTTCAGGAAAATGCCTCCGAGCCACTGGCTTCAGCACGCGCGGCAGGAATCAGCAGGGGAATGGGTGATCCAAACAAGAGCAGAGAGAGCCTCTCAGAGACGCTTTCAGACGCACACAGGCCTCTTCTGCTGAGTTTGGCCAGGTTTCATCTATTTTTTATTAGTCTCTGCGGTCCCAACTTCGGACAACTGCTACATATTTTGACAGAGCCAAGGTTTACAAAGACACAGACAGGTGTGAATCGCGAAGCAGTTGCCCAGTAACGTAGCCTCTTCCACGGAGAGCTGTGCCTGGACCCAGAAAACTGATTCAAAGGATATGCGAGGGTATGTCTGCAAGTTTGTGGGAAAAATGGATTTAAAAGATAAGCTTATGTTCGTGCCACAAATATTTGAAACCCATGCATAGTATTGGCATAATACATGTTTTTTTCATGAACTTTTTTGAAGACCTCTTAAATGGTAAATTTTTTAAAAACACTGCACCCAAATAAGCTTATCTTTTGATTCCATTTTCAGCAAACTTTTTGAAGTTCTCGTCTATGTAGAATACCCAGATGGGGGCGATTTAATTTAAAATTACCCCTGCTTACCAGGTAGCTCAGTTTAAAATGTCTATTAGGGGACTTAAGGGAGTCAGAGGTCATGAGGGTTGTGGGGAACAGTCTACCCTGGGATGCCACAGGGCTTGGTCCCTCCCAGTCTTTATCAATCCTGGGCATGGTAAGAAAAGCAGTCGAGCACTGTTCACAGAGCTCCCCTGGGGCCCCGCCTCCTTAGGGACATTTCACAGGTGCACTTCCGAGACCCAGCAGTATCCCAGTCTGCAGGTGCTGCAGGTCCAAAGCACATCAATGTCATCTGCACCCGGCACAGAGATTAAGACTGAATCGAGTAAGACGCACACACGTCTGCGCTTGGGTTCAGATAAGCACACAAACCTAGGAAGGGGGAAACAGAAGGGCCCAGGGGAGCGAGTCCAAAATGCACGCACCATGAGTCACTGCTGTTGCGTGTCTGCTCATGAAATCATGGCCTGCGTGTGGGGCAGACGACCGCAGCTCAGGAGCTGGGGCGTGGAGCTCACTCTGTGGTGAGAGGCTTCCCCTTGGGCACCTGGCGTCAGTGCTGGGATGGGACTTGAACCCTCAGAGGGCTGCAGTTACTCACGTACGTGCACCTGGGAGTGAGCAAGCAGGAAGCAGTAGTGCTTGGCATCACGGCATATGTGGAGACGTTCAAGGGCCCAGGTGTAGGCTACAAAATGAAAGACAGGGAAAGGGTATCCTGTAGGCTCTCTGCCTCCCACAGGCCCTGCAGCATGAGTCTGTAGCATCAGGATCCACGTGGAGAAGGGGTCATGACTTCATGACAGCCTTAAGGATGCTGGGAAAATAGGTGAACAGTACAGTTGATACGTAGTGAGCCACCCGTCACTGCAAGGGATCTAGTACATGCTGTCCAGGCTGAGTCTGGGCCTTGGTGGGCCCTGGGCACGCTGGCTCCCATGAACCCCTTCTTCTATAAAAACACACACATCTACCTATGCAGTTATATTTGATGACTGCATTGGTGGGCTGACAGATGTAATCCGGGCTGCAGCCGACCCCTTTATTAGACACTGATTTCCAGTGTGGGCCCTGGGCACTGTGTCTGCTGCCCCTGTTGGAGAAGCCGGCTGTACATGCAGCCAGCTCCCTTGCCAGGGAGTGTAAAGCAGGGTCAGACGCCCACATTAGCTGATCGGATCTCTGACTTTGCCCCCCAACCCCCACCGCAGTCTAAGATCCCACGGGGTGAATTCGCTCAAAGAAGAGAGAAGTGCTCAAAACCAGTGTTTGAGACTGTAAACGTGAGTGCATTTCAAAGGGTGTTCACTGTGCAGCTGCGGCAAGGCCACTCCGTTAAAAGTATACATATGTACCCTAATTATTGCAGCTGGTAACAGCTGACACCAAGGCCAGGGGTCTTGGTGAAGATAAGGACTAGCCATCCTTTTGTTTGATAGCTTATTTCTGTTGTGCTTGCCAGAGAAGATATCACTGTAAGAAAACTAATAAAGAAAAAAATAGCAACAGAGGATCCATTCTGTCCCTTTAACTTTTATTGTGGGTGGTAGAGGTGTTCAGCCCGATTTCTGTTCTCCGTAGGATCTGGAACATTCTGTCGCAATGGACGCGGTGCTGGGAGGGCGTCCCTGGGCACGTTTGGTGTTTGCAGTGCACAGAACAATGCCTGACAAAGCCTGGCCACGCCCACAGTGGCACTGAGAACAGACATAAAGGTCCCCCTAAGGGGTCCCAGCCAAAGGAATTCAGAGCACACATGTTAAGGAAATCTCTGGGTCGACCTCTGATGGTGCCCATTGAAGGAGGATGTAAACGTGATGTCCCCAGATCAGGAGCCGTGGACACCCCCCCATCACTGGGGGGCAACAATGACGGAGAGCAAAACTTCACAAGGGACCGTCGTCCATGAATCTGTCCTCTCGTCAGTGAGCAGGAAGATTACAGCCTGCACTCGTCCCTTGTTCTAATCTTGTTTTGTTGTTTTATTTTTTTTTTTTTTTTAAAGTCAGTTTTGAACTCACCACAGTAGAATTCGTTGGAGGGATAAACGCTGTGGAGAGAAACCCCCCTCACCAGTGTAAATGTCAAAGAGGGCCCACAGGGATGCTGACGGACTCGTGGTCATCAACAGCCCCTCAGCGAAGGAAAAGGAAAACCCAGGGAGACGGCCCTGCCCTGCAAAGGGAGACAGAAACAGCACAGAAATGTGTGGATGCGGGGTGGCAAGAGTGGGGACCCGGGCCCCTCATTTTACATCCCTTGTACGGCCTGGACCCAGAAGTCCTTTCATTTAACACTCTCGCGGACAGCATACACAAGGCCATTCACCAAGCACCTCCCATCTGCCAGGCCACTGTGGGGGCCTTTGTGGGATAAAGAAGGGGGAGCGAGCTGGCCCCCATCTGGTCCACCTTCCCAGGAGTCCTCGCTTGGGAACACACCTGGATCTTCCACGTCTTCGTGTGCAAAACAAACACGCATTTCATGACACAGCCTGGGAAGAACGCTGCAGACAAAAGGAGACCAAAAACAAAACAAACAAACAAAGCAAAACACACATGAAATCAAGATAAAATCAACAAACCCCCCAAACTCTGTCCATGCTATTGACCTGCTGTCACTAAGGGAGAGACCACTGATGGTGGGACCCACATTTCATGTTGAGAGCACCCAAAAAATAATGCAAACAATACGTGAGGAGCCCAGGGCCGCCTTCTCCCCTCGGCTTCTCCCCCCCCCTCACCAGGCTCACCCCCCCCCCCCCATCTAAACGAGACCCTGGGAAAGAAAACCTCCACCCCTCATTTGTCTCTATTTCGCTTCCTCCTCCCGGTAAGCAAATGTTAGTTGTTCTCTAACCACACCGGAAAATCAGAATTTATTGTACATATGTTTGCGTTCCACTTAATAAAAAACCCTATATTTTAAGATAAACTTTGTTAGTAATTCATGAGGTAAGTGACTATTTATGCTAATCAGGCAGAAATATATTCTCAAGCATAATGCATTACATAAATTTGAATGCAAAATGTTCAATTATGAAGTAAATACAGGTAATGCAAATAATAAATTACCTCTAATAAAAATTATAAAAGATGTGTCTTCAAAGAGAGAGCGGCTTTAACTTACAACTGTGAATTGCTTAAAGAGAAAAAGAATTAATAAATGCTGAATTACTCTGATGATTATTTAACACATAATTCACCTATTCATGACGACTCGGGGTAATCAGACTGTTGTTTCAGAGCCTCCGATGTGAGGCAAGACTGTTTCCTCAGCAAGTTTGCCCTTATCAGATTATCGCGTCTGATTCTATTAATTTTCTTCCATGAATCTGCGAACAGTGATTTGTGACTTACTTACCCTGCTAACTGAAGACTGTTAAAAGGATTTATCTAACACGAGACCTAAGAACAGCGGGCGCCTCATCATTCAGTTCCTCTAAAGAACTCTTTCGCAGATCAATTCAGGTGGTTTCATAGTGAAATGGAGTGGACGCTGGTCAGCTCTGCCCTAGAAAAATCAGCTCCCAGATAAACAAAGAGTTCAGACGCCGTGTTTGATGCACCCTGTTCTCTACAGATTTTATACACACACACACACACACACATTTATGTCCGATTTTGGTGTGATGCACCTAAGCTGGTGTAACAATCAGGAAAAATATATTCCCTTTAGCTTTTAGTCTTTGTAATTTGTTCGCAAGGGTTTTACGTTCATCTTGCACGAAGTTGTTACGCGTGGACTGGCACGAAACTACAGTTGTGTTTTTGATGCTGACTCTTTCGCAACCCTTTCCGTGATTCGACCCATGGCCGCCTCCCCTCAAAAATCTTCTATAAATATTCATCGCTTTCAGAGACTTCACAGCTACTGGTTTGAATTGGTCAGTAATGACAAATGCATGGTTTCTGAATTACTGTATATTGTTCTACAGAGATTCCTGGGCTATATATAGCAAGGGGGTATTAAGCTGTAAGAAAACACAGTTCATATTGTATTTGGATTAGATTGGCTTGGATAGAAGTGAAACAAAGTTAGGGAAGAAATCTAAAGAAATGTGTCCTGCTGTAATTGTAGAGACTCAGAAACCTGAATAGTACTAATTAAAATGAGAGAGCTCGATTGTTATAAAAGAAACGCCGCTAACAGAGAACTGTAAATGTTTAGACACCCCTGTGAATCACTAAATAATAAAGTAAAAGGGACAAAAGTGAGAATTAAGTTGTAAGCCCGAGAGAGCACCAGGGCTACACATCTGAAAAATAGTCCTGATCCTCTCTCTCTCTCTCTTTTTTTTTCCCCAAGAGAAAACGAGAGAACTATAAAAGAATCTACAATAAGAGAAAGAAAAACACCCTAGCTTGACAGCAGTGCACAAAAATAAACCCTAGAAAATGCGCAGATGATAATACAGCAACCGTGCCAAAGATGGGCATTTCTAGAAATGATGTGTGCTGGAGACGACTGGGTATGCGGCCGCCGCCGATCTGTAGGGCCCCAGCTTCCTCACTAGCCAACTTTGTTTAAAAAATATTGTTTATTTACAAGTGCAGAAGTTTCAATGTCCCTAGCCAGAAATGCTTTTTTCTTATTTTTTTTTTTGGGGGGGGGGAGAAGCATGGATCATACCTTAGAGCTGTCAACAAAAATATGTGATTTTTAAAATTATCCTAAACCCCCAACTTATACACAAATTTTACATTATATATATTTATACATACATAAACTTCAGACACTTGTGTCTAATTTTTTGTTGTTGTTGTTTAAATGTAGAAAACGATGGCTCGGGACAATGCAGTGTCCCTGCATTGAGGCAGAGGATATGGAGTGCACCTAGCAGCTTCCCCTAACTTCATCACTAGGTGAAATACTAGGTGAAAAGCCGGGGAATTCGGAGACAATCCTCACCCCTTCTCCCGGCTCTGTGCCCTACAAAGCCAGAACTGCTTCTACAAACAACTGGGCGCAGGCCCCTGAGGACCAGCACCGGCCCTGCCAACCTCCCGGGGCCTCTCCCAGCAGGGATGCCCGGGTCTGCTGAGACCCAGGGCGACAGGCCCCGCGCGGCGCAGGCTAGGGCTGCCCCGGTCTACGCAGCCTGCAGCCGCAGGCCTGGCGATCAGCGGCGAAGCCCGCCGCCGCGGGTGGGTGCGAGCGCGCCAAGCGCCGGGTTCAAGAAGCCGGCTTACTGTAGGACCGGATGTCAGAAGTCAGGTTTCCCGGGAATTACTTTGCAGGTAAACAACTTTGTTTCAGCGCACTTCATCTTACCGCCCAGAGTTAGAGAACTTGACTTCTCTCCAGCGCGCCGCGAAGCCCGCTGCAAACCCAGCCCGGCTCTGGGCTGGGCCTGTTACTGGGGGGGTGATGGGGTGGGGTTGGGGGGACCTGGGAGACGGGGTGCTGGGGGGCGCGGGGGGACGCGCGCCAAGAGGGCTCGGCCGCAAGGACTCCGCGGGCTGCTGTGGTCCGGGGCCTGCGCGCCCGGTCTCCCGCCCCTTGCGTGCGAGGCCCGGGCCGCCCTCCGCCTGCGGACCCACGCCGCCGCGCGCCCGCCGCCTGCGGACCCACTCTGCGCGCCAGCCCGCCCGGGGCAGGCAGCTTCTCCCCGCCGCGGCGGAACCGGCCGCGCATCGCCGTCCACTGACCTTTGCCGAAAGGTGGCGCTGTTGAGGCACAAACCAACCGGGTCCAACAATAGTTCTAGCTCTTCGATCCTCCTGCGGGCTTTTCAGAATTAAAAAAAAAAAATTTTTTTTTTTAAATGCATCCCTTCCTAGCGTTTCCCCCCCTCTCCCGCAAAGTCAAATAAATACGATTAACGCCCAATGCGTCTCATTAATTGCACAAATAGTGCCAACTTTCAAGCGGGCTGCCCGGTGTCGCAGACGCGGGGTAAGCTCCCAGCAGTGTCTCTCAATCCCAAATGAATCCCCGCGTCTCCGACTGGCCTATCGCTTTAAAATCTTAGAAACAGACTTGTCGGGTTCTTTTTCTTTCTTTTTTTTCCTTTTTTTTTTTTTTTTTTTTTTTTTTTTTTTGCTTAAGCTTTAAAACAATCGATTGAGAAAAACTAAACCGGTTATTAGCATTTCCAGTGGGGAGGGAGGGGAACGCCCCCCTACTTCACCCCCACTCCAGATTTCCAGGTCCATCCGAGAAAAAGTGGCTTAAAATTTAACCCTTTGAGGGTAGCCCGTGTGGACTGGGGTCTTGCCGCGGGCAGGTCTGGAGGAATTCGGCCAAACGCTCGCAGGGCCTGGTTAAAACTGGGGGGCCCAATTTCGGCAGGGGGCGGCTGAGCCGACCGGGGCTGGGGGTGCGAGTCTCGGAGGCCACGCTCTGGCCGGGGTCGGGAGCCGAGGACCCAGCACCCTCCACGCTACTTCCAGCTCCCAGAGTTCCAGCCGCGGCCGCACTCCCTTGCCAGGGGCGCGCGCGCCTGCGGCCGGGGGCCTACACCCACGGCCCCAGCTCACCCATCGCCTGTGGAAGACCACTGTGCCGGGGCCGCTCCCTTCCCCAGGACCCCTCCAGCTCCCCCAGGCCGGCGCGCAGTGGAGCGGCGTCCTGCGCGCAGCCCCTACCCCAGCGCGGCGCGCGTTACCCGCGCACCGGCACCGGGAGAGGGACAGAGTTGGAGCCAAGTTTGAGCGCGGAGCACTGCAGAGCTGTCCAGGGAAGCAGGGTCCCCCAGCCGACACCTGGATGCCAGAGGTGCAGCGAGGAGGAAAAGCCGAAAGGCCGACGCGCGGCGCTGGGGACTGGGTGGGAGGTGGCAAGGCCGGGGAGTCCGGCGAGTGCCAGCGCCGGCCGCAGAGGGTGAGCGGGGGAGGGGGCCAGAAGGCCGGCCGGCCCCTGTCGCGCTCGGGAGGAGAAGCGATCGGTGCTCCGGGGCCCGCCCGAGCTCCCGCAGCCCCTCTGAAAACCCCTACCCTTCTTGCGCCAAACTTTGCGCGGGGCCTGGCTCGCGCGCCCGGGGAGCGCGGCGCGGCAAGGGTTAAGCCAGCCCGTCCCAGCTGACAGTCAGCTGATTGGGCCCTGATTGACAGCTCCGAAAAGTTTCCTTGTTTCTATACTATTATGCTAATCGCCGCCGCGCTCGCAGCCTGCCATTGGCCCAGAGTGCCAGTCAATTTCCCATTTGGGCCTGACGTCACGAGTGCTATAAAACTCAGCAATTGCTTTAAACTCTTCTTGCTGGATCACAGGGTTTAAAATCTTTTTTCATCTTCGCGCTGTAGCTCGGGCCGCTCACCCGCTCGGCCACCCCCTTGGCTCTTCTGCCTCGCCTTTGCCCAGGACTTCGCGATTTTGCTTTTGAGAGAGAGAGAGAGAGGGAGAGGGAGAGAGAGAGAGAGAAACAAGGCAAGAAGGAACTTAACTCCTCGCTCCCTTCCCTCCAGCCAGGCTGCACCTCTGTCTTGCACTGTGCACAGAGGGAGCGAGAGCGAGGGAGAGGAGAGAGAAAGAGGAAAAAGAGAGCGAGCGAGCCAGGAGACGCGGAGGCGAGAAGCATGAAGCGTTAACTCCCCCGTGCCAAGGCCCGCAGCGCCCGGACAGCGCCCGCCGCGCCTGCAGCCCCGAGCGGCCGCCGCGCGCGCCCCGGCGAGCCGAGCCCTCCTTATGCAAAGCGCGCAGCGGAGCGGCGAGCGGGGGACGCCGCGCACCGGGCCGGGCTCCTCCGGCTTCGCCGCCGCCGCCGCCGCCGCCGCAGCTCGCCGAGGACCTCCCCCAGCCTGAAGCCGCCGGCCCGGCGCGCACGGAGGCGAGCAGGCGAGGAGGGGCCGGGGCGAGCGAGCGAGCGAGCGAGTCCCTTGGCGTGAGCAGGCGGGGAGGGAGGGCGGGCGCGGGGGGCGCGGGCAGGGCGGGGGGGCGTGTGCGCGCTCGGAGGTTCCGGGCCAGCCGCCGGCGCGCGAGCTAGAAGCGCCCCAGCCCGGCAAGCTGGCTCACCCGCTCGCCGCCCAGCACAGCCCGCTGGCCCCTCTCCTGCAGCCCATCTGGCGGAGCGGCGGCGGCGGCGGCGGCGGCGGCAGGAGGATGGCGACGGAACTGGCGATGAGCAACTCCGACCTGCCCACCAGTCCCCTGGCCATGGAATATGTTAATGACTTCGATCTGATGAAGTTTGAAGTGAAAAAGGAGCCGGTGGAGACCGACCGCATCATCAGCCAGTGCGGCCGTCTCATCGCCGGGGGCTCGCTGTCCTCCACCCCCATGAGCACGCCGTGCAGCTCGGTGCCGCCTTCCCCCAGCTTCTCGGCGCCCAGCCCGGGCTCCGGCAGCGAGCAGAAGGCGCACCTGGAAGACTACTACTGGATGACCGGCTACCCGCAGCAGCTCAACCCCGAGGCGCTGGGCTTCAGCCCCGAGGACGCGGTCGAGGCGCTCATCAGCAACAGCCACCAGCTCCAGGGCGGCTTCGATGGCTACGCGCGCGGGGCGCAGCAGCTGGCCGCGGCGGCCGGGGCCGGCGGCGGCGCCGCGCTGGGCGGCAGCGGCGAGGAGATGGGCCCCGCCGCCGCCGTGGTGTCCGCCGTGATCGCCGCGGCCGCCGCGCAGAGCGGCGCGGGCCCGCACTACCACCACCACCACCACCACGCCGCGGGCCACCACCACCACCCGACGGCCGGCGCGCCCGGCGCCGCGGGCAGCGCGTCCGGCTCGGCCGGGGGCGCGGGCGGCGCGGGCGGCGGGGGCCCGGCCAGCGCCGGGGGCGGCGGCGGCGGCGGCGGCGGAGGCGGCGGCGGCGGCGGCGGCAGCGGCGGCGGCGGCGGCGGGGGCGCGGCGGGGGCGGGGGGCGCCCTGCACCCGCACCACGCGGCGGGCGGCCTGCACTTCGACGACCGCTTCTCCGACGAGCAGCTGGTGACCATGTCGGTGCGCGAGCTGAACCGGCAGCTGCGCGGGGTCAGCAAGGAGGAGGTGATCCGGCTCAAGCAGAAGAGGCGGACCCTGAAAAACCGCGGCTATGCCCAGTCCTGCCGCTTCAAGAGGGTGCAGCAGCGGCACGTGCTGGAGTCCGAGAAGAACCAGCTGCTGCAGCAGGTCGACCACCTCAAGCAGGAGATCTCCCGGCTGGTGCGCGAGAGGGACGCCTACAAGGAGAAGTACGAGAAGCTGGTGAGCAGCGGCTTCCGAGAAAACGGCTCGAGCAGCGACAACCCGTCCTCTCCCGAGTTTTTCATGTGAGTGTGCCACGCAACCCCAGCTAGCCACCTCGCCAGGCGCCGCGCGCGGGGGTCCGGCCCGGGGGTGGGCTTGCGCTCGCCACCGCCGCGCCCCTCCCCTGCCGAGCCCCCGGCCCCCACGCGCGCGCGCGCGCACACACACACACATACACTGACATACACGCGCACACACATACACTGACACACACGCGCGCACACACACACACGCGCGCACGCACGCACGCAGCCCGCTCCCAGGTGGTGCTGCTGCTGGTGGCGGCGGCGGCTGTTTTAAGTTGGGGAGGGAAGGGGTTTCTGGCCCACGGATTGCCAATCTGAAAGTCTCCATAACCTGCTAGCTTGCTGGTTTTTTTTTTTTTTTTTTTTTTTACAACATCCTCCCTCCCCCCACGACTTGCACAATGTTCAAAGATCTCTGCGGAGCCCTTGGAGTGAACCATTGCTCACCTTTGAAGCCTGCATCATTCACCTGGTTTTTTTTGTTTTGTTTTGTTTTGTGTTTTTTGTCCCCCCCCACCACCACTTCTTCCCTCTTCAGTTCATGAGCTGGTGTTCATTTTCTGTGTGTGTTTTATTTTGTTTGGATTGTTTTTTTTTTTTTAATTTTACTTTTTTGGAGCTTGCTGTGTTGCCCAACTTCCACCCTCACTCCCTCTCCACTCATCTCCTCCGAGATAAAAGTTTTTTTTTTTTTTCTCCTCCTGAGTTCTTCATGTGAGATTGAGCTTGCAAAGGAAAAAAAAATGTGAAATATTATAGACTTGCAACGTGCTGAGTTCCTTCGGGGTTTTTTTTTAAGCATTGTTATGCTAAACTAGAGAAAAAATCCTCCTGAACCTGCCACAATCAAGCCTGCATCCACCTTGGGGTATGACTTGTGAGCTTTGGCCTTAGGATGCCAAAGCTGAGAGTTCTGTCTGCCATTTAAAAGAAAACTCATTCTCATCTCATGCATTATTATGCTTGCTACTTCGTCTTAGCAACAATGAACTTTAACTGTTTCAAAGACTTTATGGAAAAAAAGACATTATATTAATAAAAAAAAAAGCCTGCATGCTGGACATGTATGGTATAATTATTTTTTTCTTTTTTTTTTCCTTTTGGCTTGGAAATGGACGTTCGAAGACGTAGAGCATGGCATTCGTACTTTGTTTTAGTGCCTCACGACTTTTTTGAGTTCAGAACAAAAAAGTGCAACCCTAGAACCTTCTTCCCATGAAAGTTTGCATCTGCTCCCAAACTGCTTTGAGTTCCTCAGAACTTCAGCCTCCATTGTCAGTGCACTGAAGGCATTCCTGTCACAGATACCAGAATGGGTTACCAATTTAACATGGCAAACAGGAAAGAACTCGAATGTTTTCTTTTTATTAAGAATGATGCCCCACTCTGGGGACTAAAATCGTGCTGTTGCCAGAAAGCAGTCTAAAATTTATTTAAAAAAAAAAAAAGAGAGAGAGAGAGAAATCTGCCCCATTATTTTTGGTTTGTTTTATTTTATTTTATTATTATTTTTTTTTTTTTTGGCTTTTGGTCATTGTCAAATGTGGAATGCTATGGGTTTCTAGTATATAATTTAATTCTAGTTTTTATAATCTGTTAGCCCAGTTAAAATGTATGCTACAGATAAAGGAATGTTATAGATAAATTTGGAAGAGTTAGGTCTGTTTAGCTGTAGATTTTTTAAAAGATTGATGCACTAAATTGTTTACTGTTGTGATGTTAAGGGGGGTAGAGTTTGCAGGGGGACTGTTTAAAACAAAAGTAGCGTATACAGCATGTGCTTGCAACTTCAACCTAAGTTGGGTATGTGTAGTCTTTGCTATACCACTGACTGTATTGAAAACCAAAGTATTAAAAGGGGAAACACCCCTGTTTATATCTGTAGGGGTATTATTTTACATTCAAAATGTATGTTTTTTTTTTCAAAATTAAAGTATTTGGGACTGAATTGCACTAAGATATAACCTGCAAGCATATAATACAAAAAATTTGCAAAACTGTTTAGAACGCTAATAAAATTTATGCAGTTATAAAAATGGCATTACTGCACAGTTTTAAGACGATGCAGATTTTTTTACAGTTGTATTGTGGTGCAGAACTGGATTTTCTGTAACTTAAAAAAAATCCACAGTTTTAAAGGCAATAATCAGTAAATGTTATTTTCAGGGACTGACATCCTGTCTTTAAAATAATGAAAAGTAAATCTTACCACAATAAATATAAAAAAATCTTGTCAGTTACTTTTCTTTTACATATTTTGCTGTGCAAAATTGTTTTATATCTTGAGTTACTAACTAACCACGCGTGATGTTCCTATGTGCTTTCCTTTCATTTTCAATTCTGGTTATATCAAGAGAAAGAATAATCTACAATAATAAACTGCATTTTTTTTTGATTCTGTACTCAGTTTCTTAGTGTACAGTTTAACTGGGCCCAACAATTGCATGAGGAGGGTAAAATGCATCCTTTTCGCCTGTGCAAGGACTGGTGGAGGAGCAGCGAGGCAGTCATGCAGGGTCAAGTCAGAGGCTGTTTTGCGAGTTGCTGAGGCTGGCCCCCTGTGGAAATTAGTAATATTTCATACAAATGCATATTATGGTCTCTCAATTTTTTTTTTCTTCCTGAAGTTTTCAGTTTTCAAATCCGTTGAACCATCATTACCCTTTGGGGTTGGGGGGGGGGGCGGTCAGTGGTGCTGGACTTTGCAAACAAGGCCCCACACTTGTGAAATCCAGACACAAACCTGTCTCAGAAAGGGGAGGCAGCAAGTGTGGCCCTGGAAGTGGCTTGAGCATTTCCTGGGACAGATAAACTGCGATTGCCTTTTGGCTAGAACTGATTGTTTTTCCTTCTCTTCCACACCGTGATTTTCTTGTTAGCAAGACCTGACAAGATGGAATATAAACACTTTGGACAAATCAAAGTTGTTTGTTTTTGTTTTTACTTTTTTCCTTTAACTTTGAAGGTCAGTGGCCTTAAATAGGAAAAAGAAAGTCCACCTCTGACTTATGTAACTCCAAGTACGTATCAGGTATAACTGTGGCATCAAATCATATTTCACTGTGAACACTGGTAGAGTGCTTCCCCAGTAAGGCAGGCCGGTAACGATTTCAGATCACGTTAGCCCCAGGAATATAAGCAGAAAATAATGCTTTCGTGGAATAAAGGCTGTGCTTTGTTTGCTTTATGGATATTAACCCCAAAACAGGCTGGTCTGGAAGCTGACTTAGAGATCATTTGGAAAGATTGGAGCCATCTTCAATAGCAGGCCTCCTAACATTGACCTATTTTAAATGGACACGAATTCATACCACTGGTGTTATAAACTCATGCAGCTTGCACTCTTCCTCAACTTCCCCCCAGAGCCCTGGTAGAATGTGAGACAAAGCCAGCACTGTTGTGAAAATGTAGCCAAACACGGATGACTTTTGTTTCAGTTTGTTTTCCATTCTTAAAAAAAAAAAGAAAGAAAGAAAGATAATATTGCAACTCTGAACGAAGCCTTACTTTGAAGAAAACAGGTTGTGCTTGGTGCTGTTGAGCCCTGGCCAGTTTATCATCTGGCCTTCCTGTCTCTCGCACAGAACACGCAGGCAGTGTTTACGCGGTGCCTTTGACCTTCCGTGCTATGCCAGTTTGGATATGGCTCCCGAATCCACACTTAATTTTGCTTAACGGAAGTTTTAACAGTAAGCCTACTCCCATGTGCTGGAAGTTAGTCGCTCTGGGCTTCAGAGAATTTTTCCCCCTCTGCTCACAGCTGGGAGACACCCAGTCTCTCTCCCTCCCTCCCTCCCTCTCTCCTCTCTCTCGCTCTCTCTGAAGAAGTAGAAATGGAGACATCTGTTGTATAGGAAGCTTAGCATCCCATGAAGGATTTTGGGCAAACATTCTCAAAATAAGGGTGATAGCTGGGGTGCAGTCCCCACAGTGTCTCACAGAGCATGGGGCCTGGAGTGGGAGGAAAATACGTTTATGCAACAATTAGGCACTTGGATAGGAAACTGTAAGGCAGTTCAATACCATAAGGCAGTTTGGGCCCCAAAACAGCAGAAAAGGAAGTGGAAAGCACTGGTAGAAATGGGCGTGGCTGGCTGGCTTTAAGAAAAGATGAACTCCTAGTGAAAGGCGCTTTTAAGCAGCAACAATTACTAAGAACTGAAAAATAGGGTATGGGTGGGAAACATGAGTGCATGCTCCTCTTTTTACAAAGAACCCCTACATCCCGCAGAGGGGCACTTCATTCCAAGGAAGTCTCCAAATTAAGAAAAAAAAAATCATAAACATAAACTAGCTTTCCTCTGACACTGCATCTGAGTCTTTGTCCAAATAGTGTTAAAATTCCGTGCATTCCAGTTACAGAATGGACCCCGTCGGTGGAATATACCACATTTGCTGGGAAGCCCCAGCGAACTATACATGCCAGCGTGCATGCCAGATGAAATGTAGGTGAAATTTACAGTTGTACGTTAAGAAAAAAAATTATTCTTGATTTTCAGTTCTGAAAAACAGCCTACCTCTAACTTCTATCTAGTTTCCTTTTATTAAAAAAAAAAAAAAAAAAAGCACCATAGCGTTGGAGAAGGCTACTACATGTAAAACCTGCATACTTCTTAGCTGTTGTCTGTTGTCTGTGGGTCTTCTGTTTGGACTCCCAGGGTGGCCCACTCCTGCGCCTCCATTTACGGTGCACGCAGCTGCTTAGGTGCCAGTGTTCCCAAGCGGCACCGGCAGTTTTTAAAATCCACCGAAACTACAGAGAGACAGAGAGGCCCGTTTGCAGGGAGAAAAGTTTCCCGAGGTAGCAGCAGGAACCCATAGGCTTGGGAGGACTGCACGGGCGTGCTTGCTCTACATAGTACTTTTTCACACTTCATTCTTTTTCTGGCGAATAATTTTACTAAGGAGGAAGGAAGATTGGGCTCTCCCTCTGCAAACAGATGTCCCCGGCAGAAGCGGACGCGGAGCCAAATGCCCCAGTTCTCCCCCAGGCCCTAGCCGGGGCTGGGTGTGTGAGTGCTGTCCACCGTGTTCACTTGTGAATGCAAGCAACGGATGGCAAAACACACAGGGAGTCCAAAGCACTGCCCCATCCGCCGGCTTCTCTCTCTTCCTTTTCTCCCCGCACTCACAAAAACGACCTCCTTTTAATTCCCTCACTTTTCGCTTGTTTCCTTTCTCAAAAACCATGTCATAATTTTTTACAATGAATCTGACACATTAATATATTGACATCAAATGCTCAGCGGCCCGACTTCTGCCCAGCAGATAAATCTGCTCTCTAGACATCATTTCCTCACTGTCTCCGAGCCATCGCCACCTGGGCCCCCTCTCCAAGCAGGCCGCCCCGTCGGGAAATACTCTATTTATTACCCAGAGCGGCGTGCGAACGCTCGGAGCTTTCCTCCCGTCTACCTTTGCCCTAGTCGTTTTTATTTAGTAACATCAATTCTAGATACTTCTTAAACTGGCCCTCCCCTTGCCAAACCACAAACCGGAGCGCAACAGCAGTGAGCACAGGGCGGCCGGTGGCCACCCTCCCCAGCACAGCACGCAGCTGTCCCGGGAGCTACGTTCCCAGCAGCACCTGGTCTACGCGACCGAAGTTGTCGATGGCACATTGGAGGGTTGTGTAGGACAGGACACGGGGAGCTTTCCCTGTGTTGCCGTGGTTTCTGTGTAAGCCACCTTGCTGCCTGGCTGGAGAGACAGAAGAAACCTAGGCCCAGTGGCAAATTTTAAAAAGTCTGATTGCCACAGAGTCGGGAGTCGGTCTCTCTCTCTCTCTCCCTCTCTTTCTCTCCTCTTTTTTTTTTTTTTTTTGGCCTGCCTATAGTTAAAAACTAACCAAGCTAGGATGGGAGACTAAATGCATGAGTGACAGCCTTCAGCGGCCTGATGGCCTCACCAGTTAAACGTACAACCCAGCTCTTGGGCCACAGCCATCAGATAACCCCCAGCGAAAGGCTACACTTACCTGGCTAGGACTGCTGGTTTGCAAAGCTCACCCTGTGACCCACTTGCTTCTGAATTTTTAATAATATTCCCCCCTTTTTCTTCCTAAGCAATGTCTTAGCTATTTCGATTTTTCATTTGGGGGGTGGGGGGGTGGTTCTGTTCCTTTTTTTTTAAAAAAAAAAAAAGGCTTTATCTGCATGGAGAGGCTGTGCTTGTCACCACTTCTGATTATTTCTCTGATGCTGAATGGACAATTTACAGCCGGTGCCATCCTTCCTGTTTGGAGGAAAATAAGAGAAACTCTGGTTTCTGTTCACCGTGAGCTCAGCCTACATCTCTGAGATGCCCCAGGACCAGGATGGGGCGTACGGCAGCTGTAAGGGAGGTGGCAGGGAGGTGGCCCAGGGCCCAGCCACCTGAACCAAGATTTGTTTGTTTTTGCATTTGTTTAAAAACAGATCAAGAGCTTTAACCCACCTTCGCATAACACTGCTTTTCTCGATTTTGATATAAATCTTCAAAATGCAGACATCAAACAGCGCCAGAAAAGGGGTCTGCTCTCCAGGCTGTGCTCCGCCCCAGCTCCTGAACAAACCCAGCTCTGTCTGGCATTTTTTCTTGAGCGGGGGTAGCGGACAGGGTGAGAGAATTTCAGTCTCCCGGGCTGTCTCATGATTGTTGGGGCATAAAGAAGTACAGTCCTGCCACAAATTGGGGCATCTTTGCCCTTTCGAGGGGAACAAAACAAAACAAACAAATCAAATGGCTCTGTGTTGCATAAAGGCATCCATACCGCCAGGGCTCCCTCTGCCTGTACTGTCTGTAGGAGGTGAGAAATGAGGGAAACAGAGGGAGAAAGGGAGAGAGGGAGAGAGGGATAGAGGGAGAGAGGGAGAGGGGGAGAGGGGGAGGGGGAGAGGGAGAGAGGGAGAGAGGGAGAGAGGGAGAGAGGGATAGAGGGATAGGGGGAGAGGGAGAGAGGGAGAGAGGGAGAGAGGGAGAGAGGGATAGAGGGATAGAGGGAGAGGGAGAGAGAGAGAGGGAGAGAGGGAGAGAGGGATAGAGGGAGAGGGAGAGAGAGAGAGGGAGAGAGGGAGAGAGGGACTTGGAAAGACGACGAGACCCAGCAACAACCCCCTTTACCAATGTGAATCCTGCTTGGTCAGTGGCCAGAGTGAGTCAGGTGCAAGTAAGGTTGGTTCTGCAATCCCTTTCCTTAAAAATCCTCCTTGAGATGGCTTAGGGACCGAATCCAAGTGGAAGGCATGAAAGCCTTCATTTGGGGGCATTTATAAATAAATATCCCAACCTGCAGTTGCACGGTGTTGACATGTTGCACTAGGCAGATGTGCCAATGTTTGTACGGTCACCGCCATAGGTTTTGGACATGCTGGTGGATTTTAATTGTTTACACTTGGAAGCCCTTTGAGTGTTTTCCAGAAATATGCCCGATAGAACAAGGCTGAGAGAGAAAGAGCACATGGAAATCGGTTCTTTACAGGAATCTGCATGAGAGTTGGACAGTTTTAAGAAAGTCACAAAACACATTTTTCCACAGGGAGGCTCGGACTGGAATGCGTGTTTCCTTGCTCGCATCACAGCCCGGCTCCCAGCACCTCGCCCCTCGCCCCTCGTCCAACACGTTCTCTTGGCCCTCCCTTTTGTTAACTAACCGTCTTCCCTATAATGAGGACTGCGATTGTGAAACCACGGCCCTCCCTTCTGCACGGATTCTTCTTGGATCTTTCCTTAGGATCCAGAAGGGGCGTTAATTCGAGAAGGATGTGTGCTGAGGTTCACAGAAAAGAGGCAGGAGAGAGGGAGGCATTCTTGGTGTCCGGTCCTCAGGCCTCCCCCTCCCCACCCCGGCCCACCACTCACCCCCAGCCTAGCCCTGGGCCGGAGCTGCAAAGCAGGGGTTGGAGCTCTGGGTTTCCCTAATCAAAGTGTCCTCATTACCAACCTTGCCTGTTGCCAGGCTCAGAGATTCCAAAGAAGGCTTTTCCCCGTGGTTGGTTCTTTGGGTTGGGGAACAGGCACAAGCCAAGGGCGCTGAGATGGGAGGAGACATTGGCACTCGGGTGGGGGCAGTGAAAACCGCTCTTTTAAAGAAGCACTAGCAAGGCTGTTTGCAAAGAGAGCCCTGGCCAGCGCCATCAGGCCAGTGGTGCACGGGCCCCTTTTTGCAGTCAATATTTGCTCTGGTTCTGCACTGCCTTGTCCACCTTGGGAGGCCAGCGGAAGTGGGTGCCTGAGCGCCTCCAGGACATTCTCCAGCAAGAATGTGGGCCAGAGGATCCCAGGACAACTGGCAAAGCTCATCTAGGCCCAGAAGCAGTGGAGAGGAAGGGGCTGGTGTGCGGGAGCCAACCGAGGCCAACCTTGGCCATGACCCTCAATCACCAGGGGTCAGCTGCAGGTCATTTTCAAGGTCCCCACCTCCCCCACTGCAAAGGCCCTGTTTGCAGAGTGAGCGACAGGCAGAGGCCTGTCACAGAGGCACAGATTTCAAAAGCAGTAGTGAAGTTCTGCACTCCAGGGTTTGGGCCCCTGATCACACCTCCTGTCTCCTCCGGTGCTCTCCCTGCTGATCACCTGGGCCACTGGGGAGCCTCAGAGGGCACTGCCCTGGGGCCCAGAAGCAGTCGCTCAAGATGAGGTGTGGGACCCAGTGAGTCACCCAGCCCCAGTTTAAGTGGAGATGGAAGCTGGGATGGGGAGAAGGGCTGGGGGCAGGGCGGGGGGAGGGGGTGGTTCCTGAGCGTTGGAAGGCTGATCGGAGTTTCTTGGTCTCCAAGCCTGGGGCCGCCGGGTTTGCGCCCTCTCCCGGTTTGCGTAGGCTCCCCTCCCATAGCCCTTTTCTGCACCTATTCTGCGGAGTACAGGCGCCCTGAGTTGAGCTTCGCTGGCCGGGACTTGGTAGCTGGAACCGGTGCGCAGCTCACGCTCGGGGGTCCCCCAAGAGCTTGCAGCAGGTGCGCTCCAAGTGGGGCCGCGCCGACTGGAGCCCGGAGGGTCCCGGAGGTCCCTCAGAGCCCGCTCTCAGCTTTAGGCCCGCCGCCGGAGCCTAGGGCAGCTGGTGCTTTCCTGGATGCCCGCTACTCAGACCCCAAAACGCGGCCGGCGCCCGGGGGCGCTGACGACAACCACGCTCGGCGCTCCCCGAGCCCCGCGCCCACTCAGGCGCCCTGGCTTCGGCTGGGGGCTCGGGTTTGTGCTGGAATTTAGTGGAGGTGTTCCGGAAGAAGTGCGGGGCGGGGTTGGGGGGCGGAGCGGAGCGGGGCTCCGGAGTTATCAAAACTCCCCGCAGAATGGGCTCACAGAGGGACGAAGCGGGGGCCGCCCTTCCGTGGACCCCCAACCCACCCGCGAGCGTCCCAGTCTTCCCAGAGTAAGGTCATCCGCGGCTCCAGCTCATTTCATTTTTGCTCTATTAATTTTCCGGCCCATTTTTCTAATTTTTAAAAAATCTTTCCTGCCTTGGTTAGAGACAGAAAAAAGAGCAAAGAAGGAATTCCAGATGGCAAGCTGCAAAGCCTCGCTCGGTTCGCTCTGGGTTTCCCAGCGCACAGTCGGAAGCACCTTGCACACCAAAGGCGGCTCAAGCACTTGATCAGGATTCTCCCGCAGGGCCGGGGTGCGGGTCTGGCTTTGCTTGAGTTCCCGAGCGGTGCACGCGGCTCCGGAAGGAGCCCGGGCGCTCAGGAACTGACTGAAGGCAGCAGACGTTAAAAAGGCGAATTCCAGGAATGGTCCCTTCTGGAGCCTTCAGTGTGGGGGAACAGTTCTGCGAGGAAGGAAAATGAATCTCGGCTGTTCTCTTTCCCTTTGTCTTAGGGGAGGATTTATTAGGGTGCAGATAAATGTGTTGAGACTAAGAAGTGACACGAGTATATAGGACATTTTTACTGTCAGATTTGCAAAAATCAGTTGTGATGGAAAAGGGCTCTGGAAACCTGGAGTAGTTACGCTAAGATTAAATCTACTACAAGATGTTGTTTCTGTCTTTCCATTTCCAGACAATGAGTTGGACATAGTCTTTCATTTGCCTTCTGTCATTTTATTTTCTCATTTTTATTTTATTTTATTTTGGTGAAGCCCTTTGAAGCAACACATTGCAGGGTGGGAAAGCTGCTAAAGACAAAAATGCAGTTTCTGCTTTACGAAATAAAAATGATCCCAGGCACACAGATGACCAGACGCCTGCCTGGCCTACAGAATGTGTCTTAGAATGATCCTCCCAACTCAGAGACAGGCAACTCCCTTTGCCAGACTTCCTGTGACCTGGGCCGTGTGGAGACAGGCTTGCAGGGCGCACTGTCCACACTCGCTCGCTGCGCTGCGCGGGTCCTGAGCCCTTCTTCCATCCTCCTCAGAAATGTGCTTCAGTGGTCAGCTGAGCAGACCCAGGCCCTCACTGCCCTCACCACACCTCCCACCCTCCCACCATGACCGGCCATTCAGGTGTGCAAACATCCCTCTTCAACAACCCTTTGAACGTAAATGCGGGGTTACCAGGCGGGTTCCCCAGGCAGCCAGAGCAGGGGTCATCTTGAGGAAAATGACCCCAATGAGCTAGGAAGGACGCGTGCTTTATGAGATTCCAGGCCAGGTGCCAAATATTGCATTTAATGAGGCCTGATTCTTTTTCTCCAAAAATAATGTAGACTCTCAATGATATGGTTAGGAAGGCAGAAGGGGCATTTTGCAAAGCCTCCATCCAAATATTGCTTTGTAATATTTTTCTAAAATTGAAAAATGCCTCACAAGTATATGATCTCACGTTAATACTCCTTCCCGAAGCTTGACATATGTTCGCAAACACCCCAAAGGAATTGCAAAAATATTCTCTCCACAGTCTCTTAAGCTTTTAAACTTGATTCACTTGCATTTCTAAAAGAATCTGTTGTTTCTAGCCGTTTTTAAAAAAAATCATCTTATATGAGAACCTTTTTTATTTTTATTTTGTAGCAATTTACCATCTGAACTTTAAAAATAGAGAATAACTTTTTTACTGATATACCTGCAGGTCTTATCATTTCTGTTTCTTTCTTGTTTCTTTTGTATTCTTTTTTTTTTTCCTGGCATAAAAATAATTTATAATGTGTACTAGGACACGAAGAAGGGTAGTTTGTCCCTTTGTATTTCCAAAGCATTTGCACTATGAAAGGTGAATGAAGATATATAATGTATGGGGGCAGCTTTGACAACTACAAAGTACTCGTTGGTTTGTCCCAGTATTTGGGGCATAGTCTTACTATTTAGAGAAAGGGCATTGCAAGAAATAGAGAGTTACATTGAATGAAAATTGAAGTAAAGCAAGATTTTATGTTTAGTTACAGCAGGTGTGTGAGTATAGCCTATTTGTTCATACCAATTGTGTAACGTAAGCCAGAAAGAAGTGTTAGGGATTAAAGAAAAGGAACTGAATATTCATGTTGGGAAAAAATTAGATTGATTTCCTAGTTTATTGCAGTCATTGTACACAGACTTGCTGTAGCCGTGTTGAATTTTCTAAATTAGATTTTAAATATATTTTGACAGTCTGAACTTGCATAGTGTGACTAACTATAGGAAGAAATGACAAATCCGCTTTGTTATTAAACTGCTGTCTAGAAAATATTGGGCTCTGTACAGTAAATGATAATTATTTTGCCACTTACATTAGTACAGCTAATAGCAGGAAGGGTTTTTTGAACCACAGAAAGCTAACTACTTTGAATTACTCTGCTTTGTTATTCACTGTGAAGCAAAAAGTCTTTTTTAATTTTTAAAAAAAGCAACCTCATTTCCATGTCATCGTTCTAAGCACAGCCTGCTGCTAAGTTAGGGAAGAAGTTAATAAAGTGGTGCTATCTAAATGGCTGAGTTTGTTAAGAGGACATTTGCAGTTAGGGTCACCGTGCTGGCAGAGCACGCCAGAGCAAGGGGCCGGGGGGGGGAAGATGGCAGAGAATGTGTCCCAGCAACTTCACTGCCTGTGAAAGCCGACGTGAGAGGCCCGTTAGAAATGATTCGGATCCTCCCCGATCTTAACCAGGAATCGCTTGGTTCCCTCTGAACTGAGGACAGCGTCAAAGCTGAGCCAGGCTGCCGGCTTGGGGGGGTGCGTGGCTGGCTCAGCCTCTCACGGTGGGGCACAGTGGAAGCAAGCGGGATTCACCCACCCTGTTTCAGCCCCCTTTGGCCCTTTCCATAGCTAGTCAGCCTGCCTTTAGCATACTGTACGCGAAACGTTCTTCATGGTTATTAATTACCCTTTGTTTATTTTAATATATTTATTAAATCAGGTACCCAAGGGAATCCTCTACATCAGTGATGTGAAAAATCCAGTTGCCTGAAGTCCAAGAGGTACATCTTGATTTTTGATCTGCATGTGTTTGTTTTAATTAGTTTTCCATGAAGGGGAAGTGAGCAGCAAGGAATGCTAAGGCTTAGGTGTGAGCACTTGCTGGTTTTGGAGTCTGAGCATTTGGGTCTTGCGTGTGACGTGAATGGTGACACGAGGTGCTGCAGAGAGGGGACACAACATGTGTGTGGGAACAGCATGCGTGTAGTGTCTGTGTTTATGTCGTTGTGCAGATGTGGCATATGGAGTAACTAAGCTTGTTTGAGTAGAGCTCATGTATTCAGACAAGAGTCTACTGACGCTCAAACAACCATCCCTGCCTCCTGGGTGACTCTTGCCACCAGCATCCACTGGCCTTGGTCACCTGGACCTTGTCAACATTCCCAGTTGACAGCCACTTAGAATTCAGTCCATACTCACATGTGGAAAACTTAGTAGACATTCAAAGCACAGATATTGCCTTCTCTGTGCCCAAATGTGACTACAGACCTACTCTCTACTCCCATTGTACACAGAAGGCCAGGGGAGGAGATGGATGGAGTTAGCAATCTGATTTTCATCTACTAAGAAAATGAAATTGAACTACTTAAATGGGCTTTCAATGCCTAGTAGCCCAGTGTGAATTTAATTGTGAGCCCTCTTCGCTTGAAGAGCTAGACCAATATTCTTCCATCAGTAATTATTTTGAGTCATAGTTTTAGATATTCTTATTACCTCTTATTGGTTAATGGAACAAAGTAGTTTTTTTTAATTCAAAGTTTGCTTGCTGAGAAATTTGCATGAAATACAATTTTGGGTTTCTAGAGAAACTGAAAGGGGCAAACGTCACACTGTCAAATTGCTACTCTTTGCAGAAGAGGCATTTTAAGTATGCAGTGGATTGAGAGCACTGGGGACAAAAATCACATTTTCCTCACTGTTCAAAAAAAGTAGCTGATTACTTACCCCTACACGCTGCTGTGGTGAGAGCCTTTCATTGAATAACTGGATTGTGAATATTTAATATGACTCCTTTGCTAGCCTTATTCAAAATTAACATTTGCTTTAATAGTTCCCATGCGTTAAGTTGAACCCAGTGTACACCTTTATGGTTGACGTGTGTGTCCACGTGTGTGCATGTAGCGCCAGTACTTCCTTCCTCTCTTGTCCCTGTCTTTATAATCGCAACATGAAAGCCACCTGTTAAATTTGATGCTCGAGGCCCCGCAGCAAGATTTGTGACATTGAAACTGCACGTTTTGAGCACAGAGCTTCCAAACTTTAAAGGCAAGTTTCCTACTCCTCCTGATGTTCCCTCTTCCCCCACCTCCCGGCTATATTTCATATAAGGTTACTGGGGGGAGAGAAATCAAATTTCAGCTGTAAACATGATTGACAGCTGAGAGTAAGGAAGAGAAAGGTGTTGGTCAGTTGGGGAATTTGGTGAGGGGGACAGTTCCTTGACGTCTCTCTGACATTAGCTGTCATAAACTGGTGTATGAAAAGCTCAGTCCTTGGTACTCTTGAGAGAGTTACTTAGTTTATTTTCAGAAGTCACTTTGGCTAAAGAATTTCAGTAGTGGAAGCCAAAAATGGTGAACCACTAGCTTTTCTGCTCTCTTGCTAATTTCAACCATGTACAACTTCGTGGCTTATTTTTGGCAATTTTCTAGGCTGGGGTATGAAAATTAAATCATAAGCCATTTGGGGAGCCATTTAATTACTTTCATTTATTCTCAGAATCACAGTCTATGTGAATCACATACTATGGTTCTTGGGTATATTACAAAATATTCATCCCAAGTGGTAGCTCACAAAGATTAAATTCAGCGTCCCTTGCTCCCAACTAACATTTTCCATTAGCGCATGTTACAGCTCCACGTATGCAAATCAGGTGAAATGCATGGGTTTTTAAGGCTGTGTTTTCTCAAGAAAGATCTTCCCGTGTGAAGATCAGCGTCCACCACGTCCACCCTGCGTGTCCGTCTTTCACCCAATCTGACTGTGTGATGTCAATTGTTCCGTGATAGCACAATTGACCGAGGAGTGACCATTGCCATGGAAACACGTCACGGTGCTGCTTGACCCTCCCATGAAGGGTGGCTTTTGAGTGAGCCTCGGAGGCTGGAGTCGGCACAAGGAGATAACCAGAACTCGTGGTTTGCATCAAGGTGGAAAGTAGGCCTTCCTAACACGTTCTTGCAGTGTAAGCCCTGACACACAGACTCAGAGGGTGGTGACCCCTCAGCCTGCCCACATCTACGCTCGGCCCATTTCAGATACTCTAGACCTTGGCTAAGACCCATCCGGATGCAACCAAGCCTTACAGAGCTGGCTTGGGGCGGGGCAGTTGGGACACATACAGAGGGGAGAGGCCCGTTTGTAGCTCCTTGTCACACACCGGAACCTCTGATGGAATTTGCATAAACAGTACTTCCTGGTTTTAAGGACCTGTCATTTTTTCTCTGATGTTACAATTGGCAAAGTACACTTATTTTCCCCTGACTGTACCAATGCTGATTCAAGAAGTCTACAGGTGCAAAAAAGACTTTTATTTTATGAACTGGGGTGAACAAAACAAAAACAGTAAAAGGACTCAGAAATCTTGTTTCTGTTTTGCATACCTGTCCTCCCCTGATGCCCCAAATCACCCAGAAACCAAAAGCAAACCTACTTTCCCCTGGCCCAAAGTCAGTGCGGCTGCCTTGGCACAGGTGTGTAGTTGTGTGGTTCAGCTGTAAATGTAAAACACCGTAACCTGGTTTCCCTCGCGCAGGTCATCCAAATACTTTAACAGCACTGGGGAGCTTGGGATTCTCGTGCAGAGAACAGGTGAAACCAACACCACGCGTTGCAATTTGTTGCCGCCTCTACCTGCACAGCCTAAGTGGCTAGTCGTGACCCTGTCTTCACTGCAGGCGCCTCAATCCTCAGACTGTAGCACAAGTCCCATCCCCTCGATGCCAAGCAAGAGAATGCTGTGTTGCTTGCAGACTTGGAGCCGGGGGCCAGCAGGCTCTCACTTCCAGGAGTCTGTCTCAAGCAAACTGCGTCAGTCTATCTTTTGGCACTGAGAAAATTAGGGTAAGCACGTCCCTGTAAAGTGTTTGCTTCTTCGGACTCACTCTAATTGTTTGTTGTTGCTGTTGGGAGCTTATTTGGGTTATGTTCCTCCCTAACTACCGTGACAACCCTTTCTGGAGGGGCGGGCTACTGTTTGTTTTTCCGTGGACGCTGGCCGAACGGATTTAATCCCTTAATTAGAACAGCAGCCAGTGCAGAGAAAGGCGCCTAATGATGCCACAGGAACACGGATGATCTTCGGTCAACACCGGGGTCCCGCTGGAGGGGCTGACTTACAGAAAGAAACTTTGTGCATTGGGGGGGAGGCGGAAGGAATTTCTGCAGAGGCGCAGCATCGTGACTTAAAGTGAAACGCTGCTTCGTTAAGAGCTGTCGTCCTGAAAGGCACTCGCAGTCCCCCACCAGCGTCTCAGATTGACTGCCGCCCTTCCAGATGCCAGGGTTCAAGCTCCCTTCACCTGTCTCTTGCTGAGTCTTCCGTTTTCTCCATCCAAAAAGGACTGTCAAGTTGATGCTTTGCGTCTGTGCTTTGCCTGGCGTCTATTGAAATTATCAGCAATACATGAGCTAAACACCTGGATCGAGGGGTTTGGTTGGTGGGTTTGTGTTCCGTCTCCATTTTGCAGGATTTGGAAAATGCTAGCACGGGTGGGGAAGCCAGTCGGAAACGCATTCTTTACAGCGTCCACAGGAAAGACTCGTGTAGTAAGCATCTCGGCTCTTACACCCTTCTGGAAGGGGACTAACATCAGGTCGGGGAGGGGAGGGCCGAGTTTCGGGGGCTCATTGGGAAAATCCAGCGGGCCATGGGATACACAGATACAGGGCAGCCAAGGTGGCACTGTGCAGGGACCTCGGGTGCAAGGTACTGGGAGCTAGTAACACCTGCTTAACAGTCCAGGGCCACCTCCTACAGCTTAACCCGCCGGGAATGAGGACCACAGGTGAGGGGCGGTTGGTTGGTGGGAGTCCATTCTCTCCCATCTCCCCTCAAGCAGTTTCACCTAATAATGTGGGTATTCCATGCAGCTGGTGACCAGTCCCGTTTAGTGACTTCAGTCTCTGAAAAGCACAGCAAGTTCCTTTGCTGGCAGTAGGCAGTGGAGGTGAGAATTGAACTGATCTAAAACGCTCCGAGAAATGGACCCTCTGGTCGCTCCTCCTTTAAATCCCGTTCTACAAACTTTCTTTTCCTCCCTGGCTCCTGCCTGCTGGCAGCCGCACAGCTGGGTTAGGGTTTGTAATTATTTAAAGGGATTCTGTGGCTGGGGTTGACTCCTCCTCCATGAAGTTAATCAAAATAGAGACCTTTCCCTGCTGATGGTAGTTAATTAAAGGGCTCCAGTACATATAGCTGTGGTGCGTCTCCGGCTTGTTTATATTACAGAATGAGATGCATTCCTGATATATAGGGAACGGAGGAGAAAGTTAACCGGGCTGAACGTCTTGAGAGAACAGAATTGTGTGTTTGCTCCCTTTACTTCTTTTCCTTCTCTTGTTTTAATGGAGCCAATGGAATCCTCTCTAAACATCGCACGTTGCACGCGGTGGCTTTATCAGTGGTTGGAGGCAGGTGCTGCGTTAGCAGGCAGCAGAGTCCCGGGGACGGATTGCGTGGTGCTGTCCTGCTCTCGGCAGTGGGCAGTGAGGTAGCCCAGGGAGATCAGCAATCCCACTACTCGCACTGACTTGGTTGACCCAAGGTAAGAGCTGCGTCCTCTTCCTTTGCTCTGGTGGGTAGCGCAGACCTGAAGTTCTGTCTCCCCCGTGCTCGGCGGTGGTTTATTTGCTACTCATTTTGCCCAGACGTCTTCCTTCTTCTCTTCTGCTTCGAGTCCCCAGAACCGGTTCTCGCCAATGCTCAGTGGAATGAAAGTGTGAACCATGTGGCCCAGCACAAGACCTGTGCGTTCTGAGGCCTGAGCTTGGATGGGCCCTGGCAGGGAGGGAGAGCGAGCAGGCTTATGATGAGGCCAGGATTTTCAGGAGTTCGGCTGCCCAGGTCCGAGAGCTCCCAGCTCCTTTCTTGAGAAGCCTCCTGGAATCTCTCAGTACATCTGGAGTCCCCGGCATCTCTCTCGCTTGCTCACGGCCTTTCCTTGTGCTTTACGCTCTGCTAACCCAGAACTTACGTGAGTGCCGCCCTGAGTCGGGCCCCTGCTTAGTCGGCAGCAGGAAAGTCGTTGGTCGAAGCGTGATGTATGCTGAACCCAGAAGGCTCCGTGGGCAGTTGGGGGAACCTGGTCGTGCAGAATGTAGCATCTGTTTGCTCTGATCTTCGATTGCTTCTTATCGTTTCGGTGAGAGCCTTGTCTAAGGGCTAAAAGGGCTATGGTCAATAGGTAGCACACAAACCATGCTGTCAGCCATCCCCACAGACCTGTGCACAGGACAGCCAGCTCCCAAATAGGGCTGGTGGGATTGGAATTGGAGAGTTTGGACTCTGGCCTTGGAAGAAAAGTACAGGGTTCAACTTGGTCCCAGCCTGAGCGTGGGAGGTTTTACAGAGGCGGGGTGAAATGTCACCCTGTTCTAGAGAGGGCAAAAAATAAGGAAGGATTTGTTTTTGTTTTTTTGCCTCCTGTTGTATGTGAGCTGGCTGATACTCGTAATGACAAACTTGCCAGTGCTGTTACTGAGATAGTGCTATTTTCCAAGGCATTGGGCGGGGAGGCCAGGTGGGATAGGGGGCTGCTTCGGAGCTTCCGCCTGTCATCACTCGGCACTTCATGGCCACAGCCACATCCAGTGCTCCCCTCCCCCACCCCCTGCTCAGCCTCTTTGCCATCCACAGGAAGAAGGCACCTCCCCGTGTTTGCCGCGGTTACCCTGGGAGATTTTCACTTTGGGAGAGATGAGATTCTAGCTTGCGATTTCATTGTAAATTCATCAGGACAGAGCTGCAGAGTTATTGAGGCTGCGCTTATTCTGATAATGCATCTTTTTACTATTTCTTTAAAATTTAATTGGGCAGGGGCCGCCGTGTGGTTTTGACTCCACGCTTAGTTTTTTCTCTTTGCCTCCTTTTGTTGCTATTGCAAGCTGCAGCGAAAGTGACTTGTAATTTATAATCAAAGTTTGGTATCGTTAAACTAAACTGTAAAAACCGACTTTGGGGTTTTGCTCATAAAATAAATATTGGAAAAAATATTGCAACGAGGCTTGTACAGTGGGAGCGGCGCCAGTACATATATATGGGTGTGTATGAATATATATGTATGTGTTTTGTTTCACAGACTGTTAGAGCTGATCCTGAAACGCATCTTCCAAAGCTGTGACTTTTTCAAAAACATTCAAGTAGGAGGATTCACTGAAGAGGGTGTGAACGCGTTCTCCTTAATGCACCTCTAATTTGTGATTTAAACTCCATTCATAATTCACATTACCTTTTCCCCCTACTATTTTATGTTTGCGCTAACGAGTTAGAGTGTGTGTGCTAGACTTCTCTGTCTGTGAGCTATGGTGCTCCTTAGCTCGCAAGACTTTTTTTTTTTCTCTCCCCCTAACAAGGAAGCTCATTTAGAAAGAAATGTTTATGTGAAGTGCTTGTCAGCTGGCATTTTTACTGGTTTGCTAACCCAAAGGTAAAATATAAAACCATGTCTTTTCCTCACTGGCTTGTTGTCACTAGAAGGGTCCTTCCCTTGTTAGCTTGATAAATAATTTTACTAGGGGGACTCTGCTGTATTTTTATGCTTGCTGTCTGTTTTCTGCTTGCCGCAAATAAATTTCTGTACTCAGAGGGCACTAAAACTCCAAACACATGGCTTTTTCCCATTTTGCTGCTGGTCTCCTGAAGTAGTTATTCCATCTAGAGTTTTTTAATTAATTTTTAAAGGGTGAAATGTGTGATTAATATCGAACAAAAATGACTCCTCTGTTTAGGGAGAACATTGGGTCTGAACCTGGAGGGACATCATCGTGAAAGGCTGCATACGTCAGACCCTGTGTAATATTTGTCAAACTGAAGACAGGTGTTATTTATGGGGCGAGTCCTGAACTTTTCTCATTATACACGTGCATGTCTGTCTTCCCAACTTTAAATATTAAGCTGTTAATATGAGAAATGAATAGGGCTGTGGAATTCTATCTAGAAACAAGGCACTGCACAATAAAATCTTTACATTTGAAAAATGATACACCGTGTGCAAGTGGAGACGAAATCGATCGTAGGTATCGGTATAAACACAGCGCCCACCCGAGTCTTGTGCATTCAGTCTTGGGATTTGTTAATTCTGAGGAGAACTTGCTGTGACTCTCTGGGGCGCAGTCAGGCCCTGGTATAACTCCAAACACACCCCAAAACAGTCCCGTAAAATAAAGTGCAAGTCAATACATCCTATAAAGACCAGTCATAAGAACACAGCACATGATGGGCGTACGATAAAACAGTTCATGAAGGAATGAAATTTCCAAACATTGGTGAAACCTGTGATCATTTAAAAACGATGCCCGATGACCCCTGTCATTAAAATACAATTTTTTTCCAAATACAATTTTTTTCCTGTTTACTACTTGTCTTGTGCTCCTCAGCTGGGTTGTTTGGCTCAGTTGTTGCAAAGTTCACCAAGAGGAAAAGGACAGTGCGGCAGCAGGGGGTCTGTGAAGTGTTCTCAAATGTGCCTGGAGATTTACGATCAAGATTTAGAAGACTTATTTTCTTGGAGTTTGCACTGTACTATTTAATCACCAAATTTTACTACAGGTAGACGGTTTTATTTTCTCTAATACTGCCATTGTAGAGACCATTACGAGAACCACTTTTTTAGTTATTCAGCATTTCTTCTGGTTACTCGGGGACTACACCAGTTTGTGAGGTGTTAGAGAAGATACCTGTGGTTTGGACCAGCTGGACACTCCACCCAGCCCTGCCCTTCGGAGGTCGCCCGAAGCCTGCTGGGCTATGGAGATGAGACAGCGTGGATTGGGCATCTCATGGGAGCCAGGACCTGTGCCGCCTTTGACCTCACAACTAGAGGGACAGGTATTAAGATTTACTGATTTGAAAATCGGAGTTACACAGAGAGGAGAGGCTGGAAGAGAGAGGTCTTTCATCTGCTGGTTCACTCCCCAATTGGCCACAATGACTGGAGCTGCGTTGATCCAAAGCCAGGAGCTACTTCCAGGTCTCCGATGTGGGTGCAGGGGCCCAAGGACTTGGGCCATCTTCTGCTTTCCCAGGCCATATCAGAGAGCTGGATTGGAAGAGGAGTAGCCGGGTCTCGAACCGCTGCCCATATGGGATGCTGGCACTGCAAACAGTGGCTTTACCTGCTATGACACAGCGCTGGCCCTGAGGGGCCAGATATTTTAAACTCTTTTTTTTTTTTTTTTTTTTTTGGACAGAGTGGATAGTGAGAGAGGGAGACAGAGAGAAAGGTCTTCCTTTTTGCCGTTGGTTCACCCTCCAATGGCCGCTGCGGCCGGCGCTTCTCGCTGATCCGAAGCCAGGAGCCAGGTGCTTTTTCCTGGTCTCCCATGCAGGTGCAGGGCCCAAGGACTTGGGCCATCCTCCACTGCCTTCCCAGGCCATAGCAGAGAGCTGGCCTGGAAGAGGGGCAACCGGGATAGAATCCGGTGCCCCAACCAGGACTAGAACCCAGTGTGCTGGCGCCGCAAGGTGGAGGATTAGCCTGTTAAGCCACAGCGCCGGCCTTAAGCTCTTTTGTAGAGATGAAGAGACTGAGGCACAGAAAAATCCAGATACCATTTGACCCTCCCAGTAGCCACACAGACGTTTCTGAACAAACTCCAGTCTGTCCCCTCGAGCCGCTGAGTCTTTAACCTCTGCCTGTGTGGCATGAGCCCAGCTGTGCTCTCCTTCCTGGGTAACTTGTCCTGAGTGAGAGCCAGAGGGAAAGACATAGAATGTGATTAGTAGTGGCAAGACCAGGGCCCTGGCTTCTTGTGGTCTTGACCCTAAGAACGCCCTCCAGTTTTACAAAAACAAATGATTTTGTGGTTTGATTTTGGTAGGTAATGGAGCAGCCTTTTCCTCCTCAAAGACTGTCATTTCAAGAGCATTTTAAAAGTAACAGATGACACATTTTCCTAATACCCCGTCATGTGTAAAGTGTCAGGTGCACAACCGGCACTCAGGAAATTGTTGGATGGTGAAGATAAATCAGCCTTAAATCACTCCAATGAAAGCCCCATTTAATAAAAAGTTGTCAGCAAAACCTACGGCACTAGAAAGAACACAGGGGGCTACCACGTCTGTACGACAGGGCCAGTCTCTCTGAGGCCTGTCTGAGGATTGATTCTACAGTGTATGTTAGGCACCTGGGTTAAATATGATAATGTGTGTAAAGCACCAGCCCCAGGTAAACGCTGCTCCACGCTTACCCTCGGACAGTACCATTGTATACACATCCCACCATGACACCTTGCAAGCCGGGTGTGAGAGCAATTTTGCCATTATGTTATTGGTCTTTCCCCTTTCCATCTCTGTTTTCCAATAATAGAATAGTAGTTTATAGCTATTATCTGCCCTCCTCTGGAAAAAAAAAACACTTGAAAAAAATTGTTTAGAGGATTTTTAAGGAGATTATGGATTGGCTTAAATTAAACATTTAATTTTGCTATCACCTATCCCAGAGCCTTTATATGCTAATATGTAAATATTACATACCTATCAAACCAACATAGATGGTACAGAATACCTTCCTGAACATGTGGTCTCTGGGGCTTTGGTCTTGGTTTTTTAAAAAGATTTATTTACTTGAAAGGCAGTTACAGAGAGGCAGAGAGAGGGAGAGAGAGAGGGAGGGAGAGGAAGGTCTTCCATCTACTGATTCACTCCCCACTTGGCCCCAGTGACTGGAGCCCCGAAGCCAGGAGCTTATTCCAGGTCTCCCACGTGAGTGCAGCAGCCCAAGGACTTGTGCCATCTTCTGCTGCTTTCCCAGGCCACAGCAGAGAGTTGGATCGGAAATGGAGCAGCTGGGACTTGAACTGGCACCCACATGGGATGCTGGCATTGCAGGCAGCAGATTTACCCACTATGCCACGGCACCGGCTCCTCTCTCTGTTTTAGAGTCTGTAGGATTCCCACCTTCTCCCTTGGGTCCCGCACTAAATAAAGCCTTTTATTTTCAGTGCCTAGCAGAATTTGGTTGGAGACTCTACTCTCACCAGAGATAGCTTATTGGCTCATGTTGATTGGGCAGGAATCTGTCATCGAATCAGCAACGACCAGGGTGGATCCTGGTGGCCAGCTGGTTTTCTGGGAGTAAACAATGCTCAACTCCGCGTAGGGGAGAGGGAAATTGGTACCTGAGACCCATCGTCACCCCTTGTGGAGACATAGACAGGAGGCGGCTGGAGTATAAACAGGCCTCTGAACCTAGAGCTAGGTGGTCAGTCTTGGGTGCACCTGGGGAAGTTGAAGCAACCTTGATGTGCTGTCCCAGAGCAATTAAACCAGAAATAAACTCCAAGGACCAGCAGGGCTCAGGCATCAGCATTAAAACAATAATAATGATCCCCAGTGGTTGTGATGTACAACCAAGATAGAGAATTCCAACTAGAAGCATCCTGGGGACACAGCTGTCCACAGCAACCCAAGAGGGGATGGAGCCACGGGGGAATTTTCCACCCTTTATTGGCATCTTACACTCAGCACATTTGAGGGCCAGTTTAGAACTGAGACGAACAATTGCTTTGTGTTTTCCCTGCCTGCTTTGGCCTTCCCAGTCCTCCATTAACATCGGCTCTGTTCTTGGCCCAGCAGGCTGAGGCAGTCAGATAAAGTACCCAGGGCCAGCGGTTTGGAGCTGGAGACCATACACCTCCATTTCACATCTGATTTGGCCACTATGCAGCCATGCGACCCTGACTGTGTGGCTGGGCCTCACTCTTCTCTTCTGGGAAATGGGTCACTGTGTGGTGTACCCTGTCAGCTAATTGATCAGTTCATTAAAGAGCTAGCATATGAACCAAGGGAGATGATGTGGGCTGGAGCTAGTAGAATGGCTAACTTTAAGAATGCGATAGCATTTTTAGAAATCCTGCGGAGGGAAGAGACTAATGTATTTAGTTATTTCATTACAAGGATAGATGCGTTCCTGAATTATTCGCCCGGACTCTTGCATATACAAATGAGATATTTATATTATTTGTCTTCATTATCACCAAGCCCTTATTTCATGTGTGATTGCGGCAATCACAGAAACAGGGCTGAGGGAACGCGGCACTGGCCAGATGAACCAAGACGCTTGATCACACGCTGTCAGATACATCGATTCTCCACTAACGCACAGCATTAAGCCACACAGAAACGGGCCTGCGATGAAGACAGTCCTCACTCCGCATTGTAAGACAATTACGTTTTAAATTTCTCCTCTCTTCTTGGCGCACGGAGTTCACGCCTCATTTATTTTTGTGTCCACCATAGCCCTGTATCTGTGAGTAGACACTGTAGCTCTGTCTGAGATCCTTCCCAGAAAGTGGCTGGGTACACCGAATAAGCAATTAGGTGTGCAAGCAGGCCACCCAGCAGTTGCTCAGAGCCCAGTAAAAGTTGGGGGAAATGACAAAGGTGACATCTTTGCCATCTGTCACAATTAGAAGTTGTTCTTGTCTTCCAGCATTTGGAAAGACCCCTACCCTGACATTGCGTTGTCACTTCTTGGACAGCTTACTAAATGTACCCTGCCCCAGAGCGAATTCTCAAAGTTCCCCTCTGGAGACATTTACTGGGAAATATGTCCTTTTACTCTGACTGGTTTGCATCCAAGTCATTATGCTTAATTATTTTAAGATTTAATTCCACAGACACTGTGTACTATACTAGAAAATGGATTTGGTGTCGCCAGTGCAGAAGCAAATAGGGCACAGTTCTTGATATGAAGGTTTAGGATTGATGCAGACAGACGGTTAAAGAAAAATGCTGGTCCTATTTGAGCATCACTTTCCAGAAGATACAGGGTTGGGGGGTTGGTGAGGTGAACAGGTGCGGGTAGGCGTTTTGTAAGTAAAATGCGCAAACACCAAAGTTACAGAAGTATCAAAAGTAAGCTGGGTGTTTTTAAAACTTGGTCTAGGAGACATTTTCCTTGGCTTGATATAAACTCAAATGGCATGAAGCAAAGATTGATCAGTTTGACTATCCAGGCATTTTATTTTTAAGGTTCATCTTATTTATGTAAAGGTAGCGTTAGAGAGGAGAGAGGAGAGCGAGCGAGGGCGCGCGCGCTTCCATTTGCTGGTTCACTCTGGATGGGGCCACACCAGCCCAGGCTGGTCTAGGGGGAATCCAGGGGCCAGAGCTCCATCCAGGTCTCCCTTGTGGGAAGCAGGAGCCGGAGCAGCTGGGTTATCTTCCCCTGCTTTTCCAGGTGCATTAGCAGAGAGCAGGATCGGTAGTGGAACAGCTGGGACTTGAACCAGTACCCTTATGGAATGCTGGCATTGCAGGCGGCAGCTCAACCCACTGGCACCACATCGTCCCCTATCTGATGTGCAGCAAAGCACTAGAAGTAGCGTCAGTAAATAAACAACAAAGTAGGGGGAAATTTCACCCCACGAGACAGTCAGAGTCATATAAAGAGCTCTTCTAAGTCTGTAAGTCCATAAGGAGATAAATGAACTGATAAGAAAACATAAAGGGATGGACAATTTTTAGAAAACAATAGTAAATGCAAATGACTGATAAATTGTGAAACAATGTTCAATCTCATACATGACCAAAATAGTGATGATAAGAACAGTGTTCCCTTTTGGCTAAGATGTGGGATGCTGGGCAGGTGGTATCACACACCTTTGTGAGCGTGTAACTTGGGCAACCTCTTGGCTGCTGTTGACGTCAGCCAGCACAGAGCAGTCACGGACAAGACATTCTTCAGTGCACCTTCTGTGTTGGGGATTTTAATTCAGTGCAGCACTAGGGATGGCGCTGGAACAGGCAGCGGGTTGGGGAGCAGACTGCCTGCTGTCTGCACAGAGCTGGGTGAATGGTGGTCAGTGCAAGGGGAAATATGCCAAGGCCAAGGGAGGCCTGGGGTGCCGGAAGCTACAAAACCCAAGAAGCGGAGCAAAGCGAGGTGGCCCTCGCTCTCGCATGTTACACCGTCCCCTCAGCCCAAGTCACCTCTGCGCAGAATTCAGTTCTCGAGGGGGAAAGCATCCAGGTAGCCCCCGTCTTGGTCACCCGAATGTGCAGTGCTCTCTCTACCAGACAAAAAAACGCTTCCGTGCGTTAATTGAACGAGGGCCGGTATTGTCCCTGGAGCCGTGGCAGCTCTTGCAGTCCTGTATCATCTGCATTGTCGCAGCCCGAGGAATCGGGGGCAGGAAGAGGAGGGGGCACTTTTCAAAGAACTACATGGGGATCGGGTCACGTGTCTGCCATTAACATCAATCGCAGGCGCGGGGCGAAAGTGCCCCGCGCGGTCCTGCTCACACCTCTTTGAAAAATGGCCCCTCTGGTGTCGCTACCAGACTCCCCTCCACTCGTACACGATTCAGGGCCTTTGAAGTCGGTTGTGGAAATTTCAGTGCTTTCTTTGACTCCGGCAAATTGCTCCAAAATGCTACAAATGTAAAAAAGACTAAGAAAGCTTCAACAGCGGCTCAGAGGTGGAATCCCCTTAAGCCATTGACAGAAAGAGGTGTTTCTTCTTTTCAGTTTTTAATTTGTGAGTTCTGTCGTAGAGTACAGCAGTGCAGCTCTAGTCACCTCTGAGGAGGAGAGACACGCAGAAGGAAGGGGGTGCAGGTGGCAGGGAGGGGTCAGACCTGCAAGCTCTGATTCGTGGGCCTTGTGCCCTTTGAGGGACATCCCCGAAGCGGAGTGCAAACTGACTATGGAGGAAATCCTGGAGAACGGTGTGTTCTGTGTGCTGTGCTTGGGCACAGGAGTATTTCTGGTGTGAATCTGCCTGGAACTGGGTGTGGGCACGGCTTGGCCACGCCCGGCCTGGAAACCCAGCAGTTGCATCCTGCAGGAACCCAAGAGGGGACAGGTCAGCGAGATCCGAACCCGCGGCTTCAGTCCCGGGACAGCGCGGCTCCCAGCATGCTTAAAAATTTGCCTTGGTGGGTTTCTGTTTGTGGGGAAGGAGGCGATGGGCCTTTGGTGCCTTCTCTGAAAATTCCCTCCGACTTGTTTGATTCTTGTAGCTCGCTCATGCAGTACCACGTTGGGCAGCAGTACAGAGGGGTGGAAATAGCTCCTGCACGCTCCCTGGGCTTCTGTTACCACCGCCATAAATCTAAGGATTTGGCAAGAAGCAGAGGCTTTCAAACCCATTTTATTTTATTTTGTTTCGGCAGAGGAGCCATTTGTAAAATGAAGGTTTATGAGGGATCATTGCATAAAAGAGAAGAAGCCGCTGAGGCTGGAGGTGGTCCTCCCAGCTCCTGGCCCTTCTCCCGGCCTCTCCTGGCGCCTGGGCTCGGGCTCTCAGCAGCCTAATTTGCATCTTGGGGAATAGTCCCCCCTCAGGGGAAGTCAAGCTAGATATGAGCGGCAAAGGACCACTTTCCCTGCTGGGAACACTGAAGGCTTCCCCGCACCCCGGGGTGCAGCACAGGACAAAGCACCCAGGCCACACCTTTCCAGCTTGGTGTCTTTGGGAAAGGCACTTTCTGTCTACAGACGCCCGTTCCCTCATCTTTCCAAACGGGAGGGATGGAGCCGGCTCGTGGCATCCTATGCAGGTGCAAAGAGCCAGCCGGAGTGGCATCTCTTGAATGTGGGTGCCTGCTGCCTGCTCTGGTTACCACCCGGGTGGCAGTAGAAGGGTCAGAGAAAGACCTTAGAAAACAGTAGGATGGGGCACCTGGGGTAAAGTAACAGGCTGTTCCGCAGGCCACAGGTTAGGGAGAGAATGACTCTGGCATTTGGAGGGACAGTGAGGGGATCAGCTTGCTGAGGGCTGTGGAGGGACAGGTGCATGCTGGGACAGATGCTGAAGGGGAGGACTGGAGGGTGGGATTAGGCAGAGGCTTGAAGGAGGCTTAGGCATCGCGAGGGAGAAGTCGAGTGCCGCTCCCCACCAGGGCAGTACTTCTGTTCCCTGGCAGACATGTCCAGGGCGGTGAAAAGGATTAACCTGCCAACTCCAGTGGCCTCCCTCACCTCTTAGACTGGCGCAGACTCTAACTAAGTAGCTTCTAGAGAACTTTAGAAAGTTAGATCAACCATGGAAGGGGATCCAAAAAAGGAACAATGGAGGAGCTGGGCTTTTGTGGTTTGTGGCTGACAGCAAAGGGAACCGTACCACTACGCTGTTCTCGCTGCCTCAGCCCGGGCTCCCGGCGGATGGGTCACGGGACCAGCCTGCATTGTTTAGAAGCAGTTTGTTCCACTTGGATCAGGGCCTCCCAGAGAACCGTGGCAGCTCCCTCTAGCTTGGTGGTTCTCAACCTTGGCCCCCAGGAGAGTCACCTGGAAAGCTCTGAAAATCCCAATGCCTGTGGCCCAGTCCAGATCAATTAAATAAGAATTCCCACGCACTACCTGGGCATCAGTACATTTTTCGAGGCTCCCCACGAGGTTTTAGTGGGCAGTGAAGGCTAAGAAATACTAACTGCTCACAGGCACTGGTACAGCATTGCCTCAAAGGCCCAGCTCTACCTCCAGTTTGATTCAGGCTCTGAGGGGTTGGGCCTGAGAACTGATGTTTCTAACCGGTTCCCGGGGACCATATTTGAGCCATCTGGAAACCACTGCCCTAAGTAACTAAAGCAACTATTGGAAAATATTCTTTTAGAGGAGTCGGATAGATAAGGAGTCCTTCCTAGTGCTACGGGTCTCACCTGTGTGTCCTCACCTGTCTGTCTAAAGCAGTAGCGTGGGGGGGGGGGGGTCCTATTGCTCCCCAGGGAGCATCCAGCAATGTCTGAAGACTTTTTGATTGTCTCGATGTGGGGGAGGAGTGTTATTGGCCTCCAATGGATCAAAGTCAGGATGCTGGTCAACATCCGAGAATGTTCTAGGACGGCCCCCACCACAAAGCATGATCCAACCTCAAGGTCAATGACACTGAGATGGGGAACTCCTTGTTTAAACTCTTTGGGGGCTGTTTGGCTTCATTTGTGAGTAGGGAATGCTCAGACCAGTCGTTCTAGATTGTTGCTAAGAACGAATGAGACACAACCACAGTGCTGTAGGCAGGAAGTGCTCAGTAAAGGGTAGTGGTTCTTAGTCCTCCAGCAGACACACTGCGTGATGGGAGCCTGGGGGCGAGACTAGTTCTTATCTGTGAAACGGGTGTGATGTAAGGCTGGTACTCTGAAGAGTGGTTGTAAAGAACAATGAGGATACCCTATGTAAATTCTCCAAGCACGCTCAATAAACAAATTTTTATTCTCGTTTTCTGTTATCTTTTTACGTAGACCTTGGTTCTGGAGGAGGACTTGGTATTCCTCAATTGGCAGGTTCATGAAGTAGGTGGGAAGGCGGCTAGTTGCTGGTAGCCAGGCCTCAGGAACTGCAGCAGGCTGGGGACATTTCATTAGTGTGCGGCCAGATCCAACGTGAAAGCCAGGGGACGCCTCTCGCAGTGGCCACCTGCACACGCTGAGCAGAAAACCCCGCACTGAATTGTGGCTCAAGCATTTCCTGTGTCAGGATGGGTCTGTTTCCTTGGGAATTAGGTGAAGTGTTGAGAAGACTGAACCTCTCTCAGCCCCACCTCCCATGAGGTAGACCTGGCTCCAGGCAGGAAGTGAGGTAGCAGAGCCCTCCCCACCCCAGGCCTCCCCATTTTCCGGATGGAGCAGGAATTTGGACCTCGGCCTGGCTGACTCCAGTGCCTGGTCTCTTGACCAACCTGTGGTTCAGTATGTGAACTAAAATGGAACCCAGCAGAACACATAAGGAGCGCCCAGGGACCGTGCGTGGACACCTGGCTCTGACTTTCGTTGCTGAGCTCCCAGTAGAACGTCCTTTCTCTAATCTGCACACAAAATGGATTTTAGCAACTGGATTTTATTGAGAAAATGACTCCTTCTTCTCCCACCCCCAATATTCGAAAACATATTGTCTTCTTTACTGTAGTTCATTTTGCTTTCTGAGGTGATTAATGAATTAAAGATGCAGTGTATTTATTCTTTTGCCTGATTACCATTCTGTAATAAATCTAAGCTCTGGAGTCTGTCGATACAAGAAGGCCAGCCTGCCTCTTTGGAAAATAAAGGTTTGTACGTTAAGCTTAACTTTCAGCTCTCTGGTGCAGGAGAAAATTTACCTTTAGAGCCTTATAGAAATATCAGGGAAGCTCAAGGAAACATTGGCTGGTGGGTAGAAGATTCTGGTTCTGGGGATAAAAGTATGTTTCACAGAAAAACAACGATGCTGTTTTAGTTTTTTGTTGTTCTTTATGTTATTAGAGAGAGAGAGAAAGAAAGGGAGAGAGAGAGAGATTTTCCACCCACTAGTACACTCTTCAAATGACTGAAACAGCAAATACCAAGGGCCAGGTTACAGTCAAGCCAGGAACTCCATCTGGGTCTCTCACGTAAGTGGCAGGTATTCCACACTTGGGCCGTCTTCTGCTGTCTTCCCAGGTGCATTAGCAAGAACCTGGGTGGGAAATGGAGCAGCAGGGACTCTTCTGGCCTCCACTTTAGATTTTAAATTTAAATTGAAAGTAGTTAGAATCAAGTAAAATTAATTAATCCCTCGGCATCCTGGCCACATTTCAAGTACTCTGTAGCCACGTGCAGTCGGTGGCTACCCCATCTGACCTAGTGCTAAGCTCTGGAGCGTGGAAGTTAGCTGGGTTGCCTGGTTGAAAACCTCCACCTGCCAGTTTGAGATCGAGCTTTGCTGTCTGGCGCATCCACTGCCGTGTGGACAGAGCCTTCAGCCCGTGTTAAATCCATCCGAGGGGAAGCCCCACTCTGTTTAAGCAGTGTAAGCACCTGACTCAATGTTTGCTGAGCGGATGATTGACAGAAGAAGGGGCGAACAAAGAACTTCCTGTCTAGCAGACAGAAGTGACTCTGCACTACAAGAGCCCGAAGGACTTTTGTGCTTTGTTTTTGTTTTGTTTACCTGATTTAGATCTGAAGGAGGAGGGAGCATCCACTGTACTTTGTGGACCCAAGGAGGGGGTGGATGCATGGGCAAGTTTCAGGTCTTGTACAACCAGTCCCACGTCCAGGGTGGAATGAAGTCTCTTCTTCAACCTCCACACCTCCTCCTAGGAATAAATAGTGGATCAGAGCCCTGGGTAGCGGCCTTGTGATGAGGGGAAGGGGAGGCACTTCTCCAAAACACAAGGCTTAAGAATAAGTATGGGAGAGCTTGGCATTGCATCCAGGAGTCCCAGGTGTGGAGAAATTGACCTTCAGTCTGTCCTTGGGGATAAGGTGGAGAAGGATCCTGCACTGCTATTAGGTATACAGAGTATACATAATGTAGAAAATGTGATGAGCTTTGGTTAGATAATGAACCTTTAAGCTAATAATGTGGGATTTTCTCCAGAGATAAGAATCAAGTCTTTGCCATGCTCTAAGACCCAAGACTCAAAAAAGGCCACTCAATGACTCATTCTTTTTTTCATTCACTCATTCCCTGGACACATCACCTGTGATTGTGCAAGGCGGTGAGACGCGGGGAACAAGAAAAGCTTTGTCTCTGCCCACCTGTAGCTTCAAAACCCACTGGTGTAGATGGACTTAAACAGATGACTCATTGCCATTGTGCCAAGAGCCATCAAGGCTGAGAGCGGCGTTCCATGGCCAGGCTAGGTCTGAGTATCAGGAGTTGTAGTATTTAGGATAAGTATTTAAGGATGAGCCGGATCGTGTCTTAAGGAAGTAGGAGGATTGGAGGGGAAATGTTACCTGGGTAGAACACTGAACCTGTTAGCATACTGAAGACACGAAGGAGCTATAAGCTGACCAGGGGGCTGTTGTGAGCTTGGGGGCAAGTGGCTCATGTTGGGACCAGAGACACTATTGTGACCAGTACGGGCTCCCTGATTCCCCAGTTTGATGCCCAGCATAGCACAGGCACTTGAACATATTTTTTGAACAAATGGAACACATCTTTACCCTGATGAGGCTTCGTTTCAGAAGGCAATCTTACCAAGCCTCAAAACACCCCACCTCCTCTTTCCTCAACCCTTGGCTTTCGTCCTGAGTGATGTGGATCACTGTTCTTTCTTTGGCACCTGGGAATATTTTGTGTCCCTCGCCCTCAGACATCTTCTACAGTTGCACATGTTTGGAGAAAAACAAAATGCCCCAGGTTGCTTTTTATTCTTAGCTTCCTTTTCGCTTGTGCGTGTAGGTGTTTGTTTTTCAACACTTCGTTGGTTCAGCTTAATTTGAAATGCCCACTTACCCAGGCATCCCTCCTCTCCTCTCTCATCTCAAATGTTTCTAATTTCTCTGTTTTATCCAATAGGATCTCCAAAGCAATATGCAGCAATATATGACTGGAATTTCTTTAAAGAGTAGCATTAGTGACATAGGCATAGGAGGAAAAAAATAAAAAGTGAACAAAACCAAAACAATGATACGGTAGGAGGACTTCCAGCAGATAACTAAACAAGAAAATGATCTGATAGAGAGGAAGGAAAAAATATTAGAATGAAATATAGCACCATCAGCATTTTTCATTTCCGTTGGCTCCTCCAATTTAAAAATGGAATCATGTTTAACATTTTAATTAGGAATGGTAATGCACAACCTTTTTTTTTTTTTTATGAACATCTAGTAATTTACTCTTGAGGTAAATTATAGTCAATTTATCTGCAGTGACAAGTCAATAAAACAGTGGAAGGTTCACCCGATATTTGGTTCCTGGTTTTACTGCTGAATGAGAGGCAGGGCAACAGGTAAGGGTTTGTGAGAGTGGGATACTGTGACTTTTGAAATCAGACTTCCAGAGACCCTATCTAATTTTTGCCAGGTGGCATAACTTTAGAATTTGCATAGCGATTTACATGAGTGAGGAGGAAGAATGACTGAGGCCTTGTTATATGAATGGCCATGGTGATTCAAGTGGTAAAGTGAACCACCCTGAGCTTTTAACGGTGGTGGGGTCTAATGAGAATCTTGTGAGCATGTATAAACCATCCGGAGTTGGGGTCCAGGGCTCTCCATGGGTGTCTTCCTCGTGATGCGAACTCTGTTAATAGCTAAACCCACTCAAACCGCGGCCACTGTCCCCAGGCTCCACACTGTGTTCTGTGAGTTACGCTGTGGTTTCAGAAACAGCCATTAGATCAAACAACAGCCCCCAGACAGACACACAGGCCAGGGGAGATGGGAAGTACGCACCCTGGGGAGGGGTTTCTGTGGTTGAGAGACAAGCGCATGTGTCCAGCCAAGAGTAGATGAGAGTTCTGCTTCATTTCAGGGAGGGGACCTATGCCGCTTACCTGGCGATCATCTCTCAGAGTTAAAAAGTTTCCCAAGAAGCAGGCGCCCCTATCATGCTTCTGTGACCCAGTTACCAATTATAGAACCACAGGGGAGATGATTTGCTTGTTTTCCCAAAGAAAGCTATGGACCTCTTGATTTTAACTCTAGTGGACTGGAGAGACTTACGAGGACAGAGAGTTTTTGAGTCACTCGGTGGTGAATCCTCAGGCCCCAGGCTACTTCAGCTTTCAGTGGAACCCATCATCTGCAGTGGCACAGCCATCTCCTTGCTTCGTTGGCTTTGGACCGTGGAGCTGATCCCTGACAAGTTGGATTCCAGCCTTCACCTTTTTCTTAAGTGAGAAGAAAAACACTAACATAAAATGGGTTCCAACATTGCTTTTCCATTTTAGAACGAAGAAGAGCTGAACAACGGTCATGGAAATGGCAAGCCTGACCCAGAGAGAAAGTTATGCAATGTGAAGCCATGGCATTTCTTTGAGTGTGAGTTGATTAAATCAATGTCCCGCCCTTCCTTCCTTTTTTTAGTTTAAAGTTTTCCAGTTTGCTCTCTCGGTGTGGTCTAGTTCAAGCATTAGTGCATACATTTCTCTTTCCTACAATTTCTGGGTGTTTCCAACAACCATTGTGCTAATAAAATGGCACCCATAGAGCAAACGGCCCAAGAAGTGGGCTCTCCAGTTGTCAGGTCCCTTGGTTTGTGATGGTCGGCTGGCTTGCTCCGTGTGACACTGGGGTTCCGGGGCAGGTGCACATTCTTGAGTGGTGTGTGTGGTGAGAGAGGCCAGTGGCTCCCCTGGAACACTCCCCATTGTGACAACAAGGGACCTTGACTGCTCTTGCTTGGAGTAGTCATCTCCCTCTTCTCACAAAGCCTTCTCCTACCTAAATTAGCTTTTGAATCTCAGTGTTCTCATCCCATAGCATGCACATAAATCCTTGCCCCTCATTCAGCATGTGGCAGAGCCTAGGCATCCCATAATATTAGTTGAATAAGTAAAAAATGACACATGACTCCTGTCCTTGGAATTTAACCAGCCTGACTGGAAAGGCCCATCTTCTGTGACATCCGGAGAGCTGGCCACCATTATTTCTTTGCAGAGGGGGAAGAGCTGAGTTTTGGAGACTCAGATGCTCAAGGGTACATCAATAGTCAATGTCAGGCCTGGAATACAAATCATAAACTACAGCACAGGCCCACAAGCATAGCAGTTGTAGCCCTTTGGTGTTCTGTGTCTGGGCTGATTCTACTGGTGGACCTATTTCTTCTTGTCTACAGTCAGGGAAGTTTGCACTCACCCTCTGCACCTGGGGGCCTGGAAAATTCTGTGACAAGATCATTGGCAAAGAGAAGCTCATTTTCTCCTCCTCCACCCTCAAACTGCTGATCTTGGCTATTGTCTAATTTTCTCCTCCAAAAATGGAAACTTTGGGAAATTATCTTGGCACAGAAATCTTCCTTAGTACTTCTCTAGCATCCCAGATATCGATATAGCTGGCACGAGCAATGGAATTGAATTACAAAAACAAAAAGGATCAACCATCTCACTGAAGTCTTCCAAAAGAAGGGTCGGCCTAAACAATTGGCACGTGTATAGGGAGAGCAAAAAGCCAGTCACGGAAGCTCTTTGACATAACTGGTTCTTACCAACTCCTTTCTTTGTGCAAGACGCTGTTCTAAGATATTCACATATATTAAGTCCTTACGACAACAAGATGGTGTGGTTATTATTATTTCTAAATTCATATGAGTAAGTTGAGGTATAGAAAGATGACCTAACTTGAGCAAGTAGCTAAAATGTGAAAGTACCAATTATACTTGACTTGGGGTGAAGAATGGCAGAGATTCATTTTAAAAGATGACTCAAGGATCTAATCTCTACCTTCACCCCATAATTTGTGTTCTTGTATGGTTGAGCTGGTTACAAAATGTCACCAACTGATTCTTCCGTTTCAACTGTTTTATGGCCTAGATACCCTCATAGGAGAATCTTCGAGCTTGAAATCTTCCAAAGAGTTGTTATTGCAAATGCAGGCAGTGTTGGTCAGGGACCATGGAAAGAGGCAACCCAGCATAACTCTGCATCTAAAACCAATAAATGCTGAGCTAGATCGAGGAAAATCTGTAGATACTTGATATTCCTGGGCAAGGGAATTTGAGTTACGTGGTAATGGCTAGACAGGAATGATGGAGTACCCAAAGAGAGATGAGAATATTCCAAAAAAGATAGTGCTGTGATCAAAGGTGTGAGATTGTAGACTGTGTTTGATATTATCTAGATGACATGATAAGCCTAGAGATGGTAGTGTGCTAAAGTTAGCTTATATGGTTTGTATGATCTGATTGTCCATTTTTAGGAATTTCACAAGCCTTGAACAGCCATAATTTAAACTATGCAAAATTACAGTAAAACACATCACATTATAATACAAGTAATAAACAAATCATCACTTCTCATTTATTTAGCCACATTTCCCTATTTACGCCCTTAAGGCCATTTATGTCTCTCCTCTCCATTTGGTTGAAATGCTGTATATTGGGATGGTGTCTCACATTTCTTCCCAACTCTGCAGTTAGTAATGCCACATGATTACGTAGCTGAAAAATGAGCCACGGTGGGAGTTACCACACCACAGAAACCAGCCACCACTCAAAATCCAGCCTTTTTCTCCATGGAGAGTTGCTTGTGGAACACTTACCAGCTCACCACTGCTCAGAGGAAAGAATAGGCCAAGTATCAAATCAAATGAACACCGTGGATGCCACAGTAGAGAGCTCAGATGGTAACCTATGGAGTACTGTTTCTTGTATCAGCTCGGGTTTCTGGAAAGCCAGAGCCTGAGGCAATCACCCAGCACAATCTTTCCCTGGGAAGTGCGACTCCAAGGTAAGGGGACAGGCAAGTGACCGAGAGGAGGTGGGGAGCAGACACCAGGTGAGGCTTTACCGAGGTGGCCACTGCTTCGTAGCTCATGGGAGACACAGCCAGGGGCCGGGGTTGTGGCGGAGTGGGTCAAGCTGTGGCCTGTGATGCTGGCATCCCATACGGTGGCTGGGAGTCACGAGTGCACCGCTTTCAATGCAGCTTCCTGCTAATGACCTGGGAAAGGCAGTGGAAGATGGCCCAAGTGTTTGGGTCCCTGCTACTCACGTGGGAAACCTGGCAGAAGCTCCTGGCTCCCGGCTTTGGCCTGGCCCAGCCCCGGCCATTTGGGCAATGAACCAGCGGATGTAAGACCTCTTTTCCTCTCTTTCTCTTTTTCTTTCTCTTTTTCTTTCTCTTTTTCTTTTTCTTTTTCCCTTTTTCTCTCTCTCTTTCTCTTTCTCTTTCTCTCTCTCTTTCTCTCTCTCTCTTTCTCTTTCTCTTTCTCTCTCTCTTTCTCTCTCTCTTTCTCTCTCTCTTTCTCTCTCTCCTCCCCCTTCTCCCTCTCCTCTCTCTCTTTCCCTTTCTCTTTCAAGTAAAATTAAAATAACTCAAAAAAATATGTAGACACTGCCAGCCCTCCGCTCCCAGACAGCCTCGGAGAAGTCCATCAGAAGGAGGCACGGGGCAGCTCCCTCTCATCCCGTCTCTTCCTGATCAAAGGTTCTTCCCACGACACCTAAGTTGCCTGCCTTTCTGGGTCACAGCCTCTGGGGAAGTCAGGTCCCAGCCCACCAGCCCGCAGAGGGCACTTCCTTTGGGTGGCTGGGGGAGCCGGGACACTGGTGCATGAAACCTGTAGGGCCACAATGACTTGGTTCTCTTCCCAGAGGGACTGGGCAGGCAGGGAGGCGATGAGAGTCCAAGGGAGCGACTGCGCAGCCCTGTGCGATTCTCAGCCCTCAGAGGACAGGCGTCTCACTTAGGGGCGCTTGTCTGCAGGCCAGTTTTCTGAGCCCTTCTGGAGAATTCTGTCTTTAGAACTGGAGCTGAGCCCAGGATTTTCCCTTTCCAAGGAGCATCCGGGGAGGCTCTGTACAGTGGGTTCATGGGCCACATCTGGGGGCCATGGGGGTGACCACCATCACGCCTTCCGGTCCCCTGTCTTGTTGCAAGTTCTCCCTGAAATGCAGCTCAGTTTGTAGAATTCTGATCCATTAGTGACCCCAGGCAGCTTTTCCTGCTGACCCTCAAGTGCCCTGATATAGCCTTTGCCTCTGTCTCAGCATCTTGGGTCTGGCTCAGTCTTAGACTTCTTAATGAGTGAGGATCAGTGAGATTAGGAGGAGAGGACTCCTGTGGTGCAGGTTTGGGATGCTAGACTGGCTCCCTGGCCGTTCAGAGTGTCAGTTCCTCATCCATAGAATGGAGACTGTTAGGATCACATTAGGACATCCTTCCACTGCAATGTGTGCAGTTCCTTGTGCCTGGTAAGCGAACGGTGCATTTGCTGCTATTACTGTCTGGGCTGTCACTATTAGGCAGGGGTGAGAGCACTAGGAAATGAAGATGGGGGTCTTTAAACGTTTTTGGAAAATTGCTTATTATCATATAATTATGCATTCATTCTTAAAAATGTTTACACTAAAATTTTTCACTTTCATTTCCCCCAACCTTTTTGAAGGCTCTCCCCTTCACTGAGTGAAGTCGCCCCTAGAACTGTGGTGTTTCCTTCCCTCTGTGCCTTGCTACATACATAGCTCCCCCTTCCCAGGAAGGCAGAGGAAAGAACACAGAGAACTCCCAGCCTCCCCCGAGGCCGGCTTGCAGGCTGGGGCGCTGCTGGGAGCAGGCTGGGGCCTGGCAGCTTCCTGACCGGGCTCGCCCCAGCCGCGCCACACACAGGCTCTGGGTAAGAGGCAGGCCGTGCTGCAGGGGCATTGGCCGAGGCTTCTCTGACAGAGGTGCCGTCTGAGCACAGGCTGCCCCCCGGCTGTCTGCCCGAGCCTGCCCCGGTAGCGGGCTTCTGCCACAGCCATGCTGACTCCATGCTGCCACACCTTCGGAGTGCCGGTGCTGGGCTAGCTGGTGCTGCAGCCGGACAGTCTCAGTGAGCGAGCTCAGAGTGAGAACCCGCAGGCTTAACTGAATGGAGGACAAAGGGTTTGGGAGCAGCTGTGGGGCGGCTGCTGACCCCCTATTTAAATGGAAGCTGTGGCCCGAATGGGCAGCACCGTGAGACAAGAGTCGGTCTCTCTCTCTCTCTCTCTCTCTCTCTCTCTCTCCTGCTCCCGTCATTCCTGCTAATCTCTCTGCAAGGGTAGAATCGCCCTCTCTGTCCTTTTTCCCGACTCCCCTGGCATTCTTCCCCAGCTCTTCTCTTTCTCCCCTCGTCTCCTGACCCAGCATTGTTGGAGCAGGTTAAAGTTCATTTTTATAAATGGCTCCCCTTCCACTGAGCCTGCGCGTTTATTAAGCCCCATCTCAGAGCACTAGGCTCTGCAGATACGGAGGTGTTTCAGGGGGCTCTCAGATCCTGTCCTCCTGGTTGGTGTTCCAGGCGAGGCGGGGGGCAGCGTGCGCCTGGGGAGAAGCCAGGGTGGCTGGAGGAGGGAGATGGGGGGAGCACTAGCAGCAGCAGGAGACTCCTCTGGCCTTGGAAAGTTCCCACCTGTGAACACATTCAAGTGCAGCTTGAGCTCTTGAAATGGAGCCGCTAGCAGCCTGCTTGTCGGTTGTTTGGAGGGGTTTTTGCTTGATCGGTGCAGCCGTGGCTTTACAAGGTGCTGTCGTGGAAACGGCATTTCATCCGAAGATCCAGTGTCGAGAGGACATGCGTGGTCTGTAACCCTCCGGGCTGGTGGAAATCGGAGCTGCTCAGAGCCAGTGATTCTGTGTGCTCTTTCCAGCGGGAGCTCTGCCTGGTGCTTCTGCAATGGCTGCAAGATGACCCACATTGGTGTCGGGCTTCGAACAGACATCACGGGTCCAGAGGGGATCATTTTCAGAGGGGTGCTGGCCCAAGAGGGAGGGTTCCTTACCGGCGCTGTGGCCAGTGGAATCTTAGCTGGGCTCCAGCGGCCTTGCCGAGGGCCGGGCAGAGAATCGGTTCAGTTCAGCCCTCCCTGAGACCACACAAGCTCCTCACCTTGAATTTGACATTAGTGACCTGTGGTTGCAATGTACTTTCGCAGGCTTTCTTAAGGAAGTTGTGCCGCGGAGTGGCCCAGCCCTAGTTCTGAAGCCACTGTTGGGAGCTTGCCTTGGTTTAGCTCTTTGGGAATGGGCGGTTCTCTACAGCGTGGGCCTCGTGGCATTGTTCTGCTCAGTGGGCTCACGTGTGGTGGAGCACTTTGCTCTGTGCCCAGCAGACACCACCTGACACTTGGAATTGTCCTCCCTGTTCATCCCTGTCACCCTCTGAATAGCTCGCAGCAGTTCCATCTTCCGGACCCTGCGCTTAGCACGACGCGTACCGTAGCTCATTGACCCGGGCTGGGTTCCCTTCTACGAGTCTTACAGGTGAAGAAACCAGGCTGAAAGACGGGAGTAGCGAAGAGAGTCATGACTTGTTGTCTAAAAAAACAGTGCCTGTGGTGGAGAAAGCCACCACCCCAGAAATGCTCCAAGGTAACCAACAAGTGAGTAGCCCTCTTTAACGAGGCTTCAGGAGCGCCAACAAGAAAGACTGCAACTCGGGGCGCCCAGACTCTCAGCTTTAGGCACCTGGCATCCCAGGGTCCTGCTGTGCTGGTGGGCAGGTGTCTGGTGGACATTGCTTTCTCACGGAAGTCTGTAGGGAAGTGGCAAGAGAGAGGGAACAGAGCTCTGTGGATCCATTGCAACTACACAGTGCTTCCCAGAATGATACAAGACTGCCCACCAACAAGGCCACCCACGTAGCCATGGAGTGAAGATGCTGCTAGAATCCTTTTCTGTGAGGTTGTCTTCTAGTAAACTCCCCAATCCAGAGGTTCAAGACCAACCAACCATTGTTCCCAGCTCGCTCCCACCCCCTTCCACACAAGCTGTTTGTACCTGGTTCTATCTTCAGCTTCTTTTCTGTCTGAATCTGAGATAGGAGTAATTCATTACACAATTGGACTTCATGGTTTGCTTATGTTGATTCTGATTACAGAATAAATGACTCCCTGGAGTTTACAAAGAAAAAACTAATGAAAAAAAACAAGCATCAATCAAGAACATTTATGAATCAAGACTTTAAACAGCCATACTTAGAAAATATATATGATATTTAGAAATAGATCTGAAAAGACTTATGTAATGTGTTTTAATCAAATCTTGAAGAGAAATTGACCAATAAATCAAATCTTGAAAAGAAATTGACCAATAAATCAAATTTGGAAAGAAAGTGACAGATAAATCAAGTCTAAAAAAGAAAACAACCACTATATCAAGCCATGATATGTTTATTAAAGCAACTGATCTCAGTTTTTTGCAAACCTGTTTCCTTGCTGAGCCCATGTGTTAGGAATGCATTTAGGAAACAAAACACTTACATATACTCTCTTTCTCTGTCTCTATACCTCCCCCCCCATACACATAGACACACAGGCATGTACAAATATAATTTCTTAGCCACCATCCCAGAAGTAACTGCTAAGTGAGTTTCCTTGGTATCAACAGAGAAGATGGAGAGAAAAGATGAGTTTTAGACAAGAGGTAGCCCAAGGCTAACTTCACTTTTATGTGGTTTCTGGGCTGAACGCTGTCTGGTGGCTTGTGGGGAAAGCCTTCTCCCAACACTACTCAGCTACTGAACCTGGGCTCCAAAGTCGATTTGATGAACCTTAAATCATCTTGTACAGGCCTCAGGTTGTGTCCACTCCAGAGAGGTATTTTTGCATCTTTGTGACAATGTGCATGGTATGATATTTCAATTGCCTAAAATTAATTTTAGGAGTTTCCACAAAGGTATCTCTAAATATATTTTTATGTCAAGTTGAGTGCATACACATGTATGTGTGTTTGTGTGTTTATGTAGACTTGGACGTTCCCATGGACTTACTAAATAAGTTAAACACTCACATGAGTTTTTTTAAAGCAAAACTTTTTACTTATTTGAGAGCAAGAGCAAGAGCGAGGGAGCGAGCCCATTCACTGGTTCACTCCCCAGATACCTGCAGTAGCTGACCCTGGACTGCGCCAGGGTGAAACCAGGAGCCTGGAATTCAATCTGTGGCTCCCATGTGAGTGGCAGAAACCTGACTACCTAAGCTGACACCTGCTGCCGCCTTGGGTCTGCATGAGCAGGGAGCTGGAGTTGGAAGTAGAATTAGTACTTGAACCCAGATATTCCAAAATGGGGTGCAGGCATCTTAACTGCTGTGTCAAAAAACCACCCCTTAAAAGAACCTTTAATGAATTGATTGTGTGTGTGTGTGAGATTGTGTATATTTGTAGGACCGTTTGTGTGTGAGTGTGTGGATGGGATAACTGTGTAGATGGAGATTGAGGTGCACGTTTGTAGGAATCTGTGTGTGTATATAGGTTCAGGAGCACTGGAATTTGCGTGTGTGAAGGGTGTATATGGGAGTGTGTGTGCAGATGTAGCACGTGTGTATATGGAGCGTGTGTTATGTACATGCATGTATGTGTCTAGGTACATGTGTATGTGGGTGAATGTAGGTAGGTGCATGTCGGGGGGTGTACATGTGTATGATTGTGTGTGTGTTTAGACATATGCATGGATGTATAGGTGCATACATGTATGGGTGTATGTGTGTGTATAGGATGTGTGTATTTGGAGTAGAGGGTGGTTCTGTCCCATCAAGTCTGTCATTCCCATTTGTTTGATTGCCTCATGTAGAACGTTGGACCCACTCACTATAGAAAAGAGCTTTTCCAAGAAAGATCTTCGGACTGTTACTCATGTCCTGTGACCATCAGTCACATGCCCTGGGCTTCCCAACATAGGCGTGGATTTAAGTCTTCTGCGTTATCACGTCCTTCCGATCATGAAACAGTATGTCCCGGCGTCTGACTTGGAAGATCGTGTGTGCTGTGTTTAAATTCCCCCTTCCCTAGTGTCCAGTTCATAAATAATGTGTCACAGCCCATCTCGCGTGGTCATTTCCAGTGGCCGTGTGAATAACCGGTCAGTTGTTGGACTGAGCTCTGTGTATGCCGTTCCTCTCTGGTTGACACATATTCACACAAGGCCAATCCTCCTGTTTCCCGCATTTCACATAGGAGGAAACTGAGGCAGGAAGGCAAAGTCACTTGCCCCAGGTCGCGCACAGCTGTGGAGCAGCGGAGGCAGAATGTGAAGCAATGCCTGCTTGAAGGCACGTCCTGTCCCCCTTACCCCGTTCAGCAGTGTTTTTTCGGTCATCTTTTGCAGCAGCTCTCCAATCTCCATCTTGCTGTTGGCCAGAGAGTGTTGCACCTGCGGCCAGCAATGATGTGAAGCGCAGAGTTCATAGCCAACACTTGGCTTCTGCTGGCAGTTCGTTAGCATGTTCTGACGGGGGCAAGGCACTTCTCTGGACACCGTCATGATCCTATATGGAATGGAATGGAATAGGCTGAGTTTTTAGAAGTTTCTGTAAGGATTCGAATATTAAAAGGGAGCCTACCAGTTCCTGCGTTTTCAAACCTGCCAAAGCTTTCTGACTTTTCCCATCCTAACTCCCACCACTCCATACAAGACTGGCTTAAATTAGGATCAACAATTGGAAAGCGTACTCCTAACAACCCACTGTGAGAAGAAAGCATAATTCTGTCTCTGATGAGAACTTTCACTTGGATCACTGAGCACTAGCATTTCAAATAAGAGGACTTGGATGGTTTTATAAGATGGTCATAGACTAGCAATCACAAAGGACTTTTCTTATCCTGTAACCAATGAAACAGTTTTAGGGTCCCTCTAGTCTCCTTAACTCTTTTATTATGTTGGTAATCTTTATACCAAATTTTACTATTGTTTTTTCCAATGGAGTGATAGATTTATTTTTTGCTTTTAATTAACAATTAAAAGTTTTATATATTTATGGTATATATCACTGATGCTTTAGAACATGCTTACATTATGAAATGACTAAATTAAGCTACTAAGGAATTCCTTATATCACATACAGTTTTATTGTGTAGCAAAGACATCTAAATCTACTCTTCAGGCAGTTTTCAAGTATACAGCACATTATTAATCATAGTCAGCATGTTGTACAATAGATGTCTTGAACTTATTCCCCCCTCTAGAGTTTTAAGTCCTTTGACTAACTCCTTCCAACCCCCTTTCTGGCCTCAGATAGTCACAGTTCTAGCCATTGCTTTCATTAGTATGTCGAATTTTAAGATAGATGTTTCAGACTTAAATTTGAGGGGCCTTCAGAGGTTCATGGAAAATGCCTAGTATGAAATATCTATGCCTGGGTTTTAAAATGTTTTTTGCACCAACATGAACTTACCTCTTGATTCAGCTTTCTCACAAGCTTTTTCAGGTATCCTCAAGGAGCAAACAATAGGATTCTTTTAGGGGGTTGCAGTGATACATAGCATGAATTACCTTTTTCCAGTCATTTGTAAAAAATCAAAATTGTGTACTTAAGCCAGTTTCATGGATATGTGACATGACATGGGCAGTTGTCCAGAGTCTACGTGTGGTCTCATGCTCTCTTGAAATTCTTGGTCATTTCTGGGCCAAGGGTCTTGAATTGTCATTTTGCACTGGGCCCTCTCAAAAATGCAGCTAGTTCAGAAACATTCCTAGCTTTTAACCATCTCTCTCTCTCCCTCCCTCCCTCCCTCCCTCCCTTTCTCTCTCTCTCTCTCTCTCTGTCTCTGTCTCTGTCTCTCTCTCTCTCTCTCTTTCTTTCTCTATCTGCCTACCTACCTATCTACCATTCAGCCTTTCTTACGTCTGTCCTGCGAACGCATCGCTAGATCTGAGTTGCTGCTTGCTGGCCGTTGAGGTCCAGATCGCTCCCAGTTTTTGGTTCTACTTTGTCATGTCTGTTCTGTCATTTCTCCTGTCAGGCTTACTTCTTCCCCACCCTCCGCTCCCCTCGCACATTACTTAAGGGTGCAATGTTAAGACTGTGGAGGGGAAGATTCAAAGACCGTCTAGTTACTAGTCTAGGAATTAGGAAGGAAACAGCAGCAGCAGTGCCTGCCAGACGGGCTCTTGGGGAGCGACAGGGCCTCATCCTGTTCTGAGGGAGCCAGATGACGGTTGAGCTTTTACAGGACAACCATGGGTCTTCATGGAACTCACCTCAGCCATGACCAGACACGAGAACAGTGGCGTCAGTCTCAGCTAATATTAGGTCAGCACCTCTTTCTGAGATTTCAGCTTTGTATTTTTGAGTAGATAATATAATAAGTTGATAAAAAAAGTGATTTCCATACCAGAATAGTATTTTTAGTATTTTTTTTTTGCCTGTTGATATTTAAGAATTTTTATAGAAAAAAACAATGTTGGAATACCATTTAGGAAAATGAAATTTTAGAACCATTCAGGATCCCTTAAGATTTAAATCAGTGCTATCTGATAGTATTTCATCTGATGATAGAATGTTCTAGATTTGTGTTGTCCATTGCAGTACCCACTTAGTACACATGACTATTGAGTGCTTGAAATGAGGTCAGGGGTTGATGTTGTGCTCTGGTGGGTTACGTCCCTGCTTGTGATGCCCAGATTCCGTATTGGAGTGCCTCGGTCCAGTCCTAGTTCGTCTACTCCCAAACCGATGTCCTGCTAATGCCTCTGGGAGGCAGCAGTGATGGCTCGGGCGCTTGGGTCTGGCCACCCATGTGGAATACCCAGATGGAATTCCTGACTCCCGGCTTCTGCTTTATCCAGCCTTGGCTGTTGAAATCATCTGAAAAGTGAACCAGTGAATGGAAGACCAATCTCTCTATCTTTCTCCCTCTCTTTCAAACGAACTAAGCTTTTTTTTTTTTTTTTAAAAGGGGGGGGGGGATGAGGTTAATGTGACAGAGGAATAGGATATTTAACTGAGCTGAGTTGTAATTGATTTAAATGCAAATAGCCACATGTAGCTAGTTCCTGCTGTATAGACTTGCATGATTCTAAGCAGTTACGTTTCTTCTTCTTGAATATGCTCTGCTCTTCCATAGTCATGCTCTTGTTTCTTCCACCACATTTCCCGCTCTGTGAGGGGGTCTCAGTATATGGCTCCACGTGTTGCTACGAGAAAGGACATGGAGATAGCTTAGCGCTCGGGCTACCGGTGAAGCTTTGTCAACTTGGGTGCCGTGTTGTGTTAGCCCAGAAGATGGGGCATTTGGACAAACGAACACAACTTAGCAGTGGCGCTATCCTCTCTGGCCCAAGGTGGGATTAGGGCGTTAGAGAGAGATGGGAACTTGTGTCTAGGGAACAAACATTTTCCGAACACCCAGTGTGTCGGAGCCAGAGGGGCTTTGTGTGAGCAGCTCTTGGGAGCTTAGCCTCAGGCCTCCTGGGCAGGCACCAGTGCCATTCAATACGTGAGGTAAGTGAGAATCGAGACCTTGACAAGGTTCACGTCCTTCGCACATTGCAGGGCTGGAACTGGACCACAGTTTCCGGTGGCTGCACATCCCATTGTGTTTCCAGTCCTGCTTGTCTCCAGACACTGCTTCTGTCTCTTGTCCTTTCCAATATGGGGGAAGAATGCGCCTTCATCAATGTTGTCGCTGCTCATGCTGCTGCCGGGGTGTCTTTGTCTAGTGAAATGCAAAATACCCAGTGACATGGTTCTGCTTTCAACAAAAGTAAAAAGTGTTCTGATTTTCACTGCGTACATGGTTTGTGGGAGGAGATGAAGAAAGAAACACAAGTGCACGTACTCACATGTACCCACACACACTCCTGCTGTCTCACACAATGAGAGCTTCCCTTGCTATTTTAGGACCTGTTCTGCCGATTTCTGATATAAAGGCTACCCAGAGTCTGCATTAGGTGAACCCAACTGCTTTGAAATTCCTTCTTTTTTTTAAAGTCTTTTTTTTAATTTTAAAAGCATACTCTCTTCTTTTTAAAGAGATTTATATGAAGATCAGATTTAGAGAGAGAATGAGGCAGAGCGAGAAGAGAGAGAGGTCGATCTTCCATCTGCTGGTTCACTCCCCAAATGGCCACAAAGGCCAGGGCTGGGCCCAGGTCTCCCACGTGGGTGCAGGGGCCTAAGCACTTGGGCCATCTGCTGCTGCTTTCCCAAGTGCACTGGCAGGGAGCTGGATAGGAAGTGGAGCAGCCGGGATGCCACCAGCGCCCATATGGGATGCCGGCACTGCAGGCGGCTGCTACTCCCACTGCGCCACAGCCTCGGTCCCTGAAATTCCTTCTTAAGGTGCACCTTGGTTTGTTGGCCGGGGTCAGATCGCACAGTTAGCCAAGGCCAAGGGCAGGTTTGTGAACTGCTGCAGGGTCGAGATCTGAGTCCCAAAGGGGAAGGAAGCGCGTCCCTCCCAGCCCAGGAAACCCCTTTTCCTCCTCAGAGTCCAGGCCCCAGAAAGTCCAAGCTTGCAAGATTCTGCAGCCAGCAGTGGACGCTTTGCTGAGGTCATCAGATCCGGCCGCTGCGTGTGCAGCCTGCACAGTTCGGGTTGGAGGGGGAGGAAGATCAGTTCCCCCTTTCTCTCTGCTTCCCTCTGTCATGCACAGGCCTTGGAGAGGTCTGGGGGCTGGTGGGGAGGCCTGCTTTGGAACCCCACCCCAGGCCTCTTCCCTGGGGCCACTGAGCCGTGTTCCTTGGGAGACACCAGCCTGGAAGCTGGCCCTGACTCTATCTAATCCAACAGGCACTTGCTCATCACGTGGCCTGTCCAAAAATAACATGCGCCAGGGGAACCTTGGGGACACCAGGCCCAGTTAGAGGGAGGCCCCTCAGGCCCAGGAACTGCTTTCCTGTTTGCATTCAGCTCCAGGCCTCACTCAGCCCCAGGCCTCGTGGAGCTCCCCTGCCCTGTTTCCACCTCAGCTGCATTCCTGCCCCGGTTTGCCTCCCGGAGCTGTGTGTCACACCCTGGATGCTCACTTGCTGCGTGAGTTCTCATTCGTAGGCAGACGAAGCAGGAGAAGGGGCATGAAGCCGCTCAGCTCCTCTTGATAAAACCCATCTCATGCCACGGGAAAACTGAGCCAAAGCCAGAACCCACACCTCCTTTCCAAGTATTTTAAAACCAAGGTAGCTTAGCCGATACTAAAGGTCCTGTTAATACTTGCTCTGCATCAGGGCTGGCTGTGCGAGCTTGGGCGTATCACCCCTCCCTCCAAGCCTCAGTTCTCCTCGTCCTTAGAAACAGAACAAGTACTGCTTGGCAGCGTTTCTGGGGGAGGAGGGATAGGAAGAAGAATACTGTGCACAGAGTCCCTGCCAGGACCAGGTAGACTCCTTCAGTCCCCAACACGGCTGCGCCACTCAACAGGGATTTGGGTTACGCACACACCTGAGTTCTGTATGTCTCACATTTATAACTGAGCTTTTGGAGAGGATGTGTTGGAGAAGTTCAGATCAGGATTTTCCACCCTAATTGTGGAATGCGTGGGTGTGTCAATGCACAGGAGCTGCTTGGAGTGACAGGAGCAGGAGCAGGAGTAGCCCTAGTAGGAGCGGTCAAATAGCAAGAATGGCAGTAGTAGCGACGCTAACGATGACAGTAGCATCAGCTTTGGCAGTATAATAGCGATGGTGTAGCAGCAGCAGCAATAGTAACAGTGGTAACAGCAGCAACACACTAGAGTAATAGTGGCAACTGCAGCAGCAGCGGTGGGAATAGAGTACTAAAAGCAGCAGTAGAGTTAATTGTTGATAGCGCTAGCACTAGTCTTGGTAATAGTGGTGGAGGGGAAGGTCGAAGCAGGAATAGTAGCTAGTGGCAGTACTGTGGTTAACCTTGGCAGTGCTGTGGTAGACACTGTTCTACTCCTTCACAGAGTCTTTAGCTGTCCCAACAGTGCTATGCTAACTGCTGCTCCCTATAGGCAGCACTAGAGGGTGAGCCCTGATGCCCAGATTAAAATGCAGAATCATTTGTGTCCACACCAGGGCTGTGAAAAAGTCCACCTGCATCATTTCCTCATGAGAGTGTCACAGAACCACGCCACCATCTGCATGGAACACACAGGCGGGCAGCCTGTATTTTTCCACTAAGCGCTAGGCTATGTGTAATGAACAATGACCAACATTCTGTTTTAAGAAGAAAGCAATTTAATCATCAAGCTCTTACTGGATGTTTAGACTGTCTTCATTCTTTCTGTTATAGCTAACACCATACTGAACATCTGTACCTAAGGGTACTCCAAAATAGTTAGTAGAAAAACAGAAGATGATTTTCTTTTGGAGCAAAAAATTTTGAAATCTATTTTTTTTAAAAGATTTTATTTATTTATTTGAGAGGTAGAGTTACAGACAAAGAGCAAGAGAGACAGAGAGAGAGGTCTTCCTTCCATTGGTTCACTCTGCAAATGGCCGCAATGGCTGGAGCTGCACCGATCCAAACCCAGGAGCCAGGGGCTTCTTCCGGGTCTCCCATGCGGGTGCAGAGCCCAAGGACTTGGGCCATCTTCTACTGCTTTCCCAGGCCATAGCAGAGAGCTGCACTGGAAGAGGAGCTGCTAGGACTACAACCAGCGCCCATATGGGATGCCGGCGGCACAGGTGGAGGATTAACCTAATGCACCATGATGCTGGCCCCCGAAATCTATAATTTTTTCATAATGCACTGTTTCCATGAGCTTTTGAAAGATCTCTTGCATGTAAATCTTTGAAACTTTAATTATTTATATCAATTATAATACATGGAATTATCTGTTAAAGCATGATTTTAAAACTCAATATCTAAAATTGCTTTGCAGAGAAACTGAGCCAGTTCATACTGCCACAAATACCGTGCAAGAGTATTCATTACGCCATAACTGTCTTGTTAGAATTAGCCATTTTGTAGAACTTTCTCTGTAGACAAGCACAGTATCTTATCTTCGTGTTTTTCTTTACTCTTGGGCATTTTTATTTTTGAATGCTTTGACTCCATCTTTGATGAAGTGTATGTTCTATCCCATCCTGAATTCATTTTTTTCCCCACAAGCGTTGGTGCTTTCTTTGGTGAATTCTCACAGCTCCGTCTATATTGCATATTGCCCCTTTATCATACTTGTGCCAAAATTCTTCCATGTTCATCATTTAACTTGTAATTCTATTTACGTTTTTACATATATTTAGATTGCAAGTGAAATATAATCCAGCTTAATGTACTTTTTCTCTGCTTCCATCTGTAGGCAAATTTTCCTCCAACAATCAGTGAACATTTCCCCACATGTCCTTCATTTTTATGACTTGTGTATTCTATGTTTTAAATCTCCAGTGCATCTAGAACCTATTCTGAGATTTAGAATGAGAAATTGATGCTTCCTTTCATGGGTAACTGGTTTGCTGACATTCGGCAGAGGAGCCGCCTCCCTCCAGTGGGTTTGAATCCTGTCTTTTGTGCTTTAACTTCGCACACACAGAGCTCTTCAAGGCTGTTTGACTTCACTGACCTATGTATTTGTTGATTCTCAACAGGACAGAACTGCGTTGTAGTTTTACGATGAATTTGAGATCCGCTGAGTAACCGTCCTGCCCTTCTTTTTCGAAAGTGTCGCTGACCTTGAAAGGTCATGCTTTCTCTTTTTGGTCTCAGTGCCTCATGTAGGATAGAATTCATATTTTGTTACAGATGAATAAGGACTCAAACGATGACTTTTCAGACCATTATCTGTAGAACAGGTTACTTTATCTGCCTGAACTTCAGTGTAGTCACCTGTGAAATGGGATAAAACAGTGTCCTCATCACGTGAATACTATGGGAACCTGTAGCAAGCCAGGGATGTGGCTTGAAATAGAGAAGATACTCAATTGATGGTGACTGTCGTCCTGAGGTTCGGAGGTTTCACATTCCATCTCTGACCTCATCCAGGAGGGAAAAACGATGCCATCTGTCTCACTGGCACCCAGAGCCCCTGGGTTTGAATTCTGCTGCTTTGACATTTTGGGGTGGCAGATCTCATGGCATCTCAAGAATTTCCAGGAACCATGTGTTCTCAAGTCCATGTGCAGCAAACAACTAGCTGGTCCTAGTTGGGGAAGACTGATGAGTGCAGAGAGCTACAGAGCGAAACCCAAGCCCGACTGACAGCGTTCTGTGGCCAGGTCGGTTCAGAACACAGGGATGAGGAGGCTGGGCTTAAAGGCCAGCCCTATCAGGTTTTTTTTTAAAAGGTTTATTTATTTATTTGAAAGCCAGAGCTACAGAGCGGCAGAGGCAGAGAGAAAGAGAGAGGTCTTCCATCCACTTGTTCACTTCCCAGATGGCCGCAACGGCTGGAGCCGCACCAATCAGAAGGCAGGAGCCAGGAGCCTCCTCCTGGTCTCCCACATGGGTGCAGAGGCCCAAAGACCCAGGCCCATCTTCTACTGCTTTCCCAGGCCACAGCAGAGAGCAGGATTGGAAGTGGAGCAGCTGGGACTGGAACCGGCACCCACATGAGATGCTAGCACTGCAGGCAGTGGCTCCACCTGCTACGCCACAGCCCCAGCCCCCAGCCCCATCATCTTCCTGCAGTGCAATGCAGGCCTGCCCGTACAGCTCTCTGAGTGCCAGTGTCCTCAGTTACAAAATGGACCTTGCAGTAGTGTATTCCTTTCAGAATTCTTAAGAGAAGTAAACATGATTTTGCATGCGAAACACTCATCAAAACGCCTGGTACAGAAAATTCTCAGTGATCAATCTAGACTAGTGATGACAATGCCATTATCAAGTATCCATGTGTATTTGGATGTAGCTGTGAGTGCAGCCTCACGCAGAGGGAAGCCAGGGAGCTCCAAAGGTGAGACAGCATTTGCAAGTGTGCCTCTGCCGTCTCAGAGGCAGATCCGAGCTGACAATAGATTGGCCAAACGACTGTTTTATCAGTCAGTAACATGTGCTGGTTTGGCAGGTTAGAGCAGTCTTCCTGGGCTGTTAGGATATGCAGGCATGGTGATCCTCCGGGAGCGTGTGTGCCTAGTCACACACACACACACACACTAACACACACACACTCTCACGCCTTCATGCCAATGTCTGGTGCATGTATCTAAGCCTCTCTACCAACACCACAGTGAAATGGGTGTTTTTTTTATTGTGACTGTTGTTGACTGGCAGAAACTGGCAGCAAATGTGAGGCTCTAAAATTTCACCTGCTTCTGCTTGGGCCAAAGTTTTATAAAAAGCGTGCTGGCTAACCAAGATAGTGTTGGCAAGGGCTGGGCTACATGTACACCGTGTTGAGTGTACCACTAGATGATGAAATCTCATTGCTAAAAAAGGCTTCTCTGTTATCTGTTCTATCATCAATCATATAGCATCTATAATCTGTCCATACGTCTACCTATCAATCAATCACACAGCATCTGTAGTCTATCCATACATCTACCTATCAATCACATAGCATCTGCAGTCTATCCATACATCTACCTATCAATCAATCACATAGCATCTGCAGTCTATCCATACATCTATTACCTATCAATCAATCACATAGCATCAGCAGTCTATCCATACATCTATTACCTATCAATCAATCACATAGCATCAGCAGTCTATCCATACATCTATTACCTATATATCTACCATCTATCCTGTATGATCTATAATCTTTCTATCTGTATATCCATCTACCTTTATCTACCTATCTGTTAAGTATTTATTGAGCACATAGAAGGAAAGGAGGATTAGACAGAATTCTGATTCTGTAAATACTGTCAGTAGGTGAAGTTCATTTTCATACCAGCAGAAATGAACATACAACTCTATGCTTGCCTTAATGGAGATCTCACTTAGGGTGACAGAAAAAAGCCAAACTCAGTACTGTCTCCAATCTTTCATGAATAATGAATATTATATGAAGGTGCTTCAGCAAGTTCATGGAAAGTGGAATTAAAAGATAAGTTAATTTTGGTGCCAAAATTTTTTTTGACAGGTGGAGTTAGAGAGGCAGAGAGAAAGGTCCTCCTTCTGTTGGTTCACCCCCCAAATGGCTGCCACGGCCGACGTGCTGCGCTGATCCGATGGCAGGAGCCAGGTGCTTCCTCCTGGTCTCCCATGCGGGTGCAGGGCCCAAGCACTTGGGCCATCCTCCACTGCACTCCCGGGCCACAGCAGAGAGCTGGACTGGAAGAGGAGCAACCGGGACAGAATTGGCACCCCAACCGGGACTAGAACCTGGGGTGCCAGTGCCGCAGGCGGAGGATTAGCCTAGTGAGCCGTGGCGCTGGCCGGTTCCAAAATTTTTTGAAATCCCTGTGTATGAAGGAGCTTCAAGAAGTTCATGGGAAATGCATGTTATGAAAAAATTTTGCATGGATTTCAGGGAGAGTGATTGCACCAAAATACATTTACTTAATTCCATTTTTTCCACAAAGGTTTTGAAATACTCGTGTACACAAACATATGATAAATAGTATTGCTATTCCCTCAGAATTCCAGCTCTTCTTTCCTTCCTGTTTCCAAAGAAATTCCTGAACACCTCTTGTCCATTCGGCATGGTCTTGTGCCTTGCTGTGATCCATCAAATAGAAGCAGAAGTGATGAGTGTCCTTTCTGAGCGGAAGCATCCAAGAGCGCGGGAATGTCCAGGCCTCCTCCCCTGCTCCATCCAGGCAGGAAGCTGCACGTCGGGATGCAGCGTCAGTCCCCAGTGTCAGAGTCTGAGCAGCGTGTGCGGCTCCCCTTGCAGGTTCGTGTTAGAAATTTCGTGTGAATGAGAAGTGAACATTGGATGGTTAAAGCCACCGAGACTGGCGGTTATCCATTGACTTTGCAAAGCCTCACCTATCCTGATTGATCTAAAACAGGAAATTGAAGAAACGGCTTTGTCCGAGGGTGCCGAGGGAGGTTTTGCCAAAGTGCGTCCAAAGCTTTGTGCAGGAATTTGATGCAAGAGTGGAAGTTGTGTGTGTGTGTGTGTGTGTTTAGGTGGCTTTGAGGCATTGTGCTGCATTCCAGGGAAGCTGTCATCTGTCACTTTCTCAGGGTGATAATTGGACCTTTAAATTGAGGTGCTCAGATGGCCTAACTTTTTTAGATTTATTTATTTACTTGAAAGTCAGAGAGGGGGAGATATAGATGATAGATGATAGATTAATAGATAAATAGATAAATAGATAAATCGATATTCCATCCATGGGTTCACTCTCCAAATGGCTGCAGCTACCAGGGTGGACCAGGTTGAAGCCAGGAGCCAGGGAACTCTGTGTGTCCCATATGGGTGGCAGGGCCCAAGCACTTGGGCCACATTACGCCGCCTCCCCTGGCACATTACCAGGGAGCTGAATCAGAATCAGAATGGCCAGGACTCAAATTGGCACTCCAGCATGAGATGCTGGTGTCACAGTGGTGACTTACCCTGCTGAGCCACAATGCAGGTCCTCAGCCTAACTTCTTTGTTTGCAAGCACAAAACAACATGGCCATGCAGTGAGAAGCAGGGAGACACCGGAAGAGGGAGATCCAGATTTGCATGATATCTGTTTAACTGTTGTTTCTTTCTTTCTGTGTTTTTTTTTTCTCCTAAGAGAAAAGAATAATGAGGATTTACGTTCAAATTCTGTTTTCTTTGGAAAGAGTAAAACCAACTCACACTGAACTCAAAATTAGGAGTGCAATCGGATTGCTTGTTTCCGAGTTGTACTTCAGCAGAGAACGTTGGGTCAGCCCTCTGTCAAGTGCACCTGCTGTGTGTTTCTGAGGGACTGGAGGCAGAGCTGGATTAGCTCAGAAGTGTGGTGAGCAAAAGGGGACCTGGAACTCAGAGGATGTGAGTTTCCAGGCCTTCCTACCTCTCTCTTGCCTCTGGGCGCCTCACTCCCTTCTTACGTACTCTGATCGGGAAGGTGGAGGGAGCACTTGGCACGGCCTCTTCTAGTTCCCTGACTAAGCAGTGGTTGTTGGATGGCGAAGGAGAGGGGGTGTGGTTTCGGAAGCGAGGACACCACTGGATAAGAAAATTCCTTTCTCCACGTCCCCACAAGCAGAGTTAATCACCGGGAGGTGGCCCAGAGGTCGCTGGTATTGCAATAAAGGTGACAGGAGGGGAAGAGTAGATCTCTGTTACTCTTTCCTCAACAGATCCCCACTCCGTTCCTGAAATGCTCACCTCTGGACAAAAGATTCGGTTACGTACGAGATGGGCAAGGAGGGAGTCCAAGGAGAAGTCAAACCCTTTCCCAGGCTTCTTGCTCCCTTGGCTACCTCTCTCCTGCCCCACCCCACCCAACCCCCCCTCAACTCAGAGAAGAAGAGAGTGAGAGAGTAAGAACAGACTGTGATTTCAGTGGCTGGGAGTGACCACTCAGTCCTTCTTATTGGGGTTAATGGTAGTAAGCCTAAATGTAATTTTTTATCATACATAATTTACCCTTCTATTTTTGACTCAATTGCATGTAAAATAGAAAAATAGTGAGGTAGCTAGAAACCCCTTCTGACTGGTCCTTGCTGTGGGAAAATGACACTTAGAAGAACAAAACACAGGTCTACCACCATCACTTGGCCCCTTTTAAAAGATAAAATTGTCCTTTGGTTGATAAAAATTGTAGCCCTTTAAGGAAAAGATAATTTCTTGGCTAATATTCTTGGTCCATGGCTACAGTCTAAGTTCTACACAAGGAATCCAATGAAGACATAGATAAATATAGAGAGAAAAGAGAAACTAAGACACTAAATTATCCCAAAGGGCATTCCTGTATTAGTCATCTTATAAAAATTATATGTACCACAGAATATCTATTTTTAGAGGCCAGGAGGTTATGTGAAGCAGTTTAGATGTCGGCAAAGACCCACAGGCCAGCTCACAGCAATGATATTGGATATTTGGATATTTGTTTTCTTTATTTTAACTCTGCAAAGCTGGTACTGACCACAAGGATATGTTGGCCACTTGGGGATGGTGAGACAAGAGCCATGTGCTTCTTCAAAGACGTGTAAGGCACTCCCTGACTCCTCTGTGTTATTTGAGTCTGTCTTCTATGTGCCTGGCACCACACATGCTCACACACACACACACACACACAGGCAATTACTAAGCTGCTTCTCTACCAGCATGGGCCCCCCAGCATTTACACCCTTCCAATTCCACTTTTGTAGAAAGTGTGAAAGAGCGTGAGGTAGGGATCTTCTCATTGCTCCTAACGATCTGGTTAGAACACTTTATTTCAAACTGTTCGGAACTATTTAAATCTTGCCTGAGTTTATAGAGGCCAGATAATTTTTGCTTCTCCCCAGAGTAGAGAGCACTCAATTTGGCTGCTTGAAAATCCATCGATGTTGGGGATCTGAGCGGAAATAAGGTGCACCTGAGCTGTACCTCCTCCTCTCTGCACACCTGTGCCACTTTTCTTTCTTTCATTTAAAGCCAAGCTGCATCTCAGGGACCAACTGTGGCTTGAAACCCATGTCTTGGAGTGGCACGTATGTGTCTCAGGGCATGGCGATGCTGTGTCTATGAGAGACCATGGAGAAAGGCGGGGGCGTGCCCTCCTGCTTGTCTACAACTTTTTTTTTTTTTCCGGTTCTTTTCCAACTAGTGTCAGGGCCATCCAAGTAATGGTAAGTTCAGTGAGTCCAGGTAGCTGGTAAGTTTGCTACATTTAACAAAATCACAAAGTGCTCAATTCAATTTGAACTTTAGATAAATGACAAATGCATTTATTTGTATACATAGGGCCCCATGAAATAGTGGGGCCTGTTTAATGATCTCTCGGTGTTTATCTACAATTCAAATTGAACTGGGCATCCTATGTTTTATCTACCAATTGTATGCGGGAGTACCTTCCTCCAGAGTGTTCATTCCATGGTCCCCAGCCCACCCAAAGCTTGTTCAGAACACAGGGCACTTAGAGAACAAGAACAGACATTATACCTCCTGGGGCCTCCTGGGGCCTGGTTTCTTACCTTCTGGAGTCCTGGAGATTCTAGGCTTAGGAAATGCCCTCATTGAAGAGGGAAGAGGTACACAGCAGACAGGCTGCCTTAAGCTCATTTCACAGCCCATTTTTATTGAATTCTGTAAGCTGGGGAGATGAGGTCATTATCCCTAGAAGGTCTGAGCAATAAAATTCAAATATCTCGTGTTGGTACCTGCTTTTCTCCTGGAGTGTTCAAGAGGCATACTTCATCACACTGACTCACCTAGCGTTCGGTGTGTTGGAAATCTTAGGAAATGAGAGCCTGGGCTGTTGTGACTTTATTCAAAATCTTACTAGCAGGTCAAGTCTAGGGATATTCTCTTGGTTTGCTGTCTATGAGGCCTTTGCCACTTCATTGCCATCTCCTTAAGAGTGTAGTGTTGGCCTGGTCCGAGTGTGCTTCCTGGCCACAATGGCTCAAGGGTAATCAATCAGCACATCTGGCATCCTTTGACCTATGGCTTTTTTGTTTGCTTGCTTTTTATGATTTATTTATTTGAAAGCCAGGATTAGAGAGAGAGAGAGATTTTCCATCTACTGGTTCACTTCCCAGATGGCTGCAACTACCAGGGCTGGGCCAGGCTGAAGCCAGGAGCCAATAATTCCATCTGGGTGTCCCACGTGTGTGCAGGGCCCAAGCATTTAGATCATCTTCTGCTGTTTTCCCAGGCACATTAGCAAGGAGTTGGATTGGAAAAGGAGCAGCCAGGACTTGAACCAGTGCCCAAATGGGATGCTGGTGCTACAGATCTGTGATTTAACCCTCTGCACCACAATGCTGTCCCTGACCTGTGGTTTTATCATCTCCAAGGTTATAATTATGCAAAGAGGTAGTTGTAGCTATTTTGAAAGGAGACAGTAAACCACAATTATTAATTTATTTTATTATGAATATAGTACCTTAGTGGACATTTATAAAAATCAGAAAAGCACAAAGATGAAAGTAATAATGACTCAATCATACTCTTGATAATGTGAACAAGCTTTGCAAACAGGTGGACTTTTTATCTAACTGTTTGATGAGGGACAAATAGCCACGTCCACTCTCATTTGTAAAGGTGGCCAGAAATGTGCTTTATAAAACTGAGAATGCCTTGATGTATTTTTTTTCCTGATTTTTTATTTAGCATGCTCTACACACATTTTCCAAAGGTATTTCAATGGTTTTTGAAAAATTAAGTTCACATGCTTACCCATCTGTCTGGTCTCCTCTGGTTCCTTTAACACCCTTGGGGCTCTGAATTTGCACCTGCCCTTTTAGGCTCTGATGAGTTGGACAGCACTGGATGAGATGGAGAAGGTGCTGGATGGCTACTGATGTGTGTTCGTCCCTGCCCATTTGAACTTCAGTGGTACCCACTTGTCTCTGGGGAATATATTTGTACACCCCTGCTGGAGGCCTAAAGCCATGGTATTATCAAACCCTATGCATACACTATGATTTTTCCTATATATTCATTCAAAGATACTTCAAAGAGTTCATGGAAGTGGAATTAAAAGATAGGTTCATTTTGGCACAGAGGGGCCGATGCTGTGGTGAAGCAGTTAAAGCCACCGCCTGCAGTGCTGGCTTCCCATATGGGCACAGGTTTGAGTCCCAGCTGCTCTATATTTGATCCAGCTCCCTGCTATGGCCTGGGAAAGCAGTGGAAGATGGTCCAAGTCCTTGTGCCCCTGCACCTGCATGGGAGACCTAGAAGAAGCTCCTGGCTTCTGGCTTTGGGTTGGCTCAGCTCCGGCCATTGCGGCCATTTGGGGAATGGATCAGCAGGTGGAAAACTTCTCTCTCTCTCTCTCTCTCTCTCTCTCTCTCTCTATCTCTATCTCTATCTCTATCTCTCTCTGATCCCTCCTCCTTCTGCCCCTCCCTCTCCACTCGCTCTCCCTCCCCCACCTTTCTGTCACTCTGCCTTTTAAATAATAAATAAATAAATCTTTTAAAAATTATGGCACAGAAACTTTTCAAATCCATGCATATGAGGGCCTTTCTAAAAGTGCATGTACAACATGTGCAATGAGAAAACTATGCATGGAATAAGCATCATTTTTAAAGTATTTTTATTTATTTGAAAGGCAGAGTGACAGAGAAGGAGAGAGCGAGCGCGCTATCTTCCATCCGCTGACTCCTTCCAGAAATACCCACAATAGCTGGGACTGGGCCGTTCCAAAGCCAAGAAACCAGAACTCCATCCAGGTCTTCCTTGTGAATGGCAGTGGCCGAAGCACTTACGCCATCATTTTCTGCACCACACTCCCCCACCCCCCCGGGTATACATTATTAGGGAGGTGGATTAGAAGCCGAGTAGCTGGGACTCAAACCCGGCACACTGATAGTGGATGCAGGTGGCTGCACCCAGCGTGTTATAACACCCTCCCCATCCTAACGTTATTATTATTATTATTATTATTATTAAAGATTTATTTGAAATTCAGTTAACAGACACACATGCACAGATCTTCCATTTGCTGTTTGACTTCCCAGATGGCCATAACAGCCAGTGCTAGGCTAGGTCGAAGCCAGGAGCTTCTTCTAGATCCCCTATGGGGTCAGGTGCCTAAATACTGCTGATTTTTCCATTAGTGGGGAGCTGGATCCAAAGTGGAGAAGCCAGGACATCACCTGGCACCTATACAGGATACAGGCATCCCACGCGACAGCTTTACCTGCTACACCACAATGCTGGCCATATTTATTATTATCATTTTTAAGATTTATTTATTTGAAATGCAGAGTTAAGCGAGGAACCAGGAACTCCATCTGGGTCTCCACTGTGTGTGGCAGGGGTCAAAGAAGTCAAGCCATCTCCCTCCACTGCTTTCCAGGCCTTTAGCAGGGAGTTGGATTGGAAGTGTAGCAGCTGGGACTCGAACCAACATTCATATGGGATGCTGGTATTGTAGGTGGTGGCTTAACCTCATGCACCACAATTCCAGCCTCTAATGTTACCTTTTAATTCCATTTTCCACACAATTTTTAAAAGTACCCAAATTTATAAGTGAGGCACAGTACTAAATTAACAATAATTAATATCATTAATCAATCCTAATAGAATAAAAGTTATTTAAAACTTCTGAGTTTTTTATTTCCGTAACTTCCATTGATAGTTTTGGACCATGGTTGACCGTAGGTAGCTTAAACCTCAGAAAGCAAGACTCGGGGTAAGAGAGACCACTATACTCCATGAGACCCCAGATAATCTTGTGGGTCACGGTTTCCCCATCTGAGAAATGGGGGTCTGCAGGTGTGGCTGCAGGCTGGAAGAAATGTCAGGAAAAGTAGGAATTAAAAGGAAAACACTTGGAGGATGTCTTCCCATTGGACACTCTGTAAATGCTCCCATTTGCCAGGGGAAGGTGTGCCTGATGTGTGAGATCCCAGATGGAGTTGAGAATCTCTTATTCTAGAAGCAGGAGCTCCCGTTGATGATTTCTTGCACCCTTGACTTCGCCGGGATGCCACTCACTGAACTAGCAGTGGAGTCACCGGGTAGCCTTATGCTCAGTTGGGGGAGTAACTTGAGGTGGCTTTAGTGAGACTACAGGTAAGGACAGAAGTAGAAACTCCCGACAGCTTGATTTCTTGTTGCTGGCTCTAAGCCCTGTTCGGTGGAGCTGGAGGAGACCCTGTAAATATGCAAGTGAGGAAATCGAAATCATGCAGAGGGTCATCAACTGCCTAGATGGGACTGAAGAGAGGCATATTATTGCAGGCGCCCAGCTCCAAGGGGCCTCTGCATTTCTGAGAATCCCTGAGTGGTTGGTGATTGTAACTAAAGAAGCCAAAGAAGGCCAATTTCGATGTCAGAGTTTTGCATTATTCTGTCAGAAGCGCACGTAAGCATATGCATTCAATAATAGCACTAATATAGTAGGAAACTCACCACTGGCTTCCCTCTTGCCTTTTTTCCTCCCTTCAAATTGATATCTCAAAGCCTTAAGTCAAACTGTGTTTTATTAAGAGAATGGGTTATTTGAGATACGGTTGTGACATGACCAAGGGCCGAGCCCAGCTGTAGTTCTGCCAAGATCCTTCAAGCTGAATCTGGACTTCAGTACAGAACGAGCGCTGCTTTGCTCCGTTTTGCTTGTCTTGGATGATTTTGCTCAGTTCCTACCCAAGTGGCAAGGTTTTTGCCAAGAGCAGGATGATTTCCCGGCCACTGGGACAGTGTCTGTTGATAGTGTGGGTGGTTCACAGAAGCTGGACACATCCAACCGCAAGAGCTTGGCTTTCTGCTCCATGAGTGCGATTCCAGAAAATCCCATCATTGCTACTGGGAGCGCCACGAGCAGGGGCAAATTGTACCACTGCTGCTGGGACTCGGAGCTGGACGTGGCCAAGGAACCCATGAGGGAAGGGAAAACGCTTGGAACATGAGCTCCCTGGCAGCTGGAACTGACTCCTTGATTTCACTTTTAATTTTTAAATTCTGTTGGTCATGAATCCACATACTGTGAACACCGTCTTACTAAGGAGCCTTTCTGTTGTGGCTCCTCTGAACGCTCTGACAATATTCTCTCCTTCTTAAGCCACTGTGGGCAGTCTCAAAAGATGCTCGGAGAAATGGCCTTGATGAATCTAATCAAGGGGTGAGACCCCAACCCCCGTAGGGTAGAATCACCGCTAACTCCTGTTCTGTGAGGTCACCAGTGTTGGCATGCGAGCTTTTCTTTTCCCTAGTGGAATTTTATCTTCTGGGCCTGTAGGAAGGAAAATATGTTCAAGCTTTTCCGACTCGAGATGTCACGGAGCTTCTTTTGTTTAGAGATTGACTCCTCTCTCTCCAAGCTCCTGAGATCCCACTTAAACAAGAAGGCCAGCTCAGAGATATATTTGGAAACAACGAAGGAGGGGAAACCCTATATCGAAGAAAACAGGCAGCGCTGATATTTTGAGGTCAGTTGTAATTTGAGGCCAACTTTGGGGGGACCAAGAGCAAACTAGTACAGATCCAAAAGCATGGTTTCTCCCTGGAAATAGGCAAGTTTGCTAAGCCACAAAGGACACACAGCATTTCCAACTGAACAGAGTTCTAAAGCCAGCTCCCTCCCGGAACTGATGTGTTGGAGTTAGCTTGTGTTGGCTCACAAGAACCCACTGTTAAATTCTCAGAAATTCTGTGAGTTCTTATACACAGTCATTATTAAGAATTGAAAATCATGCAAACCTACAATCAAATAAGCTATTTTAAAAATGTAGTAAGTACTCAAAACCCTTCACTTCCAAATATTTTGCTACTTTATACTGTTATATATGTATGCGCTTATTATTACTTGCATCTACTGCACTCTCTGTTGGGGTGTTTCTGCACCTCTCTTTCCAACTCCACATTTGGAAGTGTCACATTTGGTGACATCACAGTGGCTGGGAATTGGCTGTGTTTGGAACACAGACAGCACAGAAATGGGCAAGTGCTGGAAATCGAGTTCTCCCACCAACCTTTTTTTTTTTTAAATTGGTCCACAAGGGCCACCATTTGGAAATGGAAAACCAGTTGTAAAAATCTGCCAGCCCACCCTGACCTAGAGGATCCATTTCCTAGCACATGATTTAAAACCTGTCCTCCACAGTCAGGGAGCTGTGTGCCTGGACATCGTGTCCACAGCTGCTCACCAGAACGCACAGTTACTGTGAATCAATTCCATCTGAGAGAAGAGACAGGAAGAAGATTCCCGGGGATGCGCAGTAGGGGCTGCATGGTGCTCGCTCGCCTGTCGTCTGATTTGGTTCTTACGGATGGCGTAAGAGTCTTCTGTGGTGCTTACCAGTACCTGAGGGGGGGCAGCTGACTTTCTCCTGGCTTTGCAACAGGCCTCTTTGCAGCCCTCCAGGACTGTGATGTACGGAGAAGAAAGGTTAGCAGCCTCGTTCTTGCTCCACAGCACTCTCTGTGAAACCCAAAGTTATTACCAGAAAGGTCATCCATGCCTGAATATAATGATTTTGTGACATATGCATTAAACTTTCCTATAATGCCATGGGTAAACATCATCATTAACAATAGATTCCATTTAAAATTGAAAATCATGGAAAAAGATTTTTAAAATGCCTACGTTGTAAACTCCAAGTGTATTTCTGTTTAAATGAAGGGGACTCAAGTCTACACCATTAAAAACCGTGGGCGGTACAAAGCAGCAGCCCACGTTACATGATTAAAGTTTTCATCTGTAAGGGGATTGGAAAAGTTTACAGTGGTTTACTCCTTTTTCTGTTTCCCCTGGAATAGTTTAGTTGAGCTTTATCTTGCTTGCCTTCCTAAATTGATCAAATGGCCATCAATAGTTGCAAGAAGAATTTGTTAAGACTTACAGGGTGCTATGGCTTTGAAGCTGCAAGACCACTGTGTCCCCTCCGAGGGCGTGGCTGTGGATGGGGCTGTGTTTTCATTTTTGTTGTTGTGCCAAATCAGAATGCAATTCACTGTTCTCAAGGTCTCTGGACTATCACTTTACCCAAAACATCCACCCCGGGTATTGGGGGAGGCAGAGAAGCTCTGCGTAGCTATTTATTTTAAGTGCCTGATTAAAATTTCATGAAAACAGGAAGTCAGGGGAAAAGAATAGATTGCAAGAGCGATGAAATCCGGGGCTTTGTAATTTTTAGCTCACAGGGAAAAAAAAGAGCGTTAAATCGTAAGGAAGGTATATTTTCAGAATCGTGCTGTGGCCACTAATGGTGTATTTTGTCACTGGCCGGGGAGCTGGTGAACTAAGAATGGGTCCAATTTTTAAAATCTTATTACACAGTTTTGCTCTCATTTAGAAATTGTCACCTGAAAGTAACCTAATGCTGCTCTACTTAAGGCAAACCTCACGTGGCTGCCTCTGTCTGTGTGTGTTGCCACATTGTCTTCCATTTAAGCAGATATAAATGTTGTCCTGACACAGTGGAACAGCTCAGAATCTGTCTGGCCCATAAGTTGATGTTGCCTAAGAACTTAATCTTATCTAATTCCCATATCCAATGGGATAAAGACTTTGGGGGAAAGAAGGTAATGACATATTTTTTGCAGGGTGAGAACTGAATGATTTCTGTCAATGGAAAATAATGTGTTTTCTCCAGAGAGGTATCTGTCGAGGACACAAGCATTCGAAACGAAACACAACAAAAGCACAAAGTCTCAATCAAGAGGAAACGTGTGATAGAAACAAGTGCAGTAATGGCGGATGCAGGAGGGAAGGCGGCTCCTGCTCCGTGGCCATTCCTAGAAATTCCAAGGATGCAGATGATGGTTGGATACCAACTCTAAACTTTGGGATCTCGAGCCGAGCTCTCATTTGGCTGAGCAGACAGGAATAATTGCAACAGGCTAATGGCTGGATAAGTTTCACTTGCCCATTTCGAATAAATTCCCCCCTCTGAAAAACTGGCCTCAAAGTCCAATCCTAGAGGAAGGCATAATCCTATGAGAGATGGGTCAGAGAAGAGTAGGAAATCTGAGCGAGTAGGGATTGCACAGCCCCCAGCTAATGCAGCAAATTAAGTCCCCTGCAGAAGGGTGAAGTCATTTAGATCTCTTTCTAGGCTTCCTGCTTGTCCATGGAAACTGACCTGAACAGGGATCAGAAGGTTTATCAGAGGGAAAAAGCCACTGGAGAAGCTGATGGGCACAGCTGGGTGCCGAGAAGACCCTTCAGAAGCTCCCCAAATCCCTCAGGGCCTGAGTCAGCTTCAGGACACTCTGAGACAGGTGTATGTGCATGCTTGTGTTTCTGTGTACGACGCCGTGGGGTCACTTCATGTTGATGAGCGCGGGATGGTCCCAACTAGTTTATTACAAGATAATGAAAGGAGCCGCCATAAACTTGCCAATCCCCTCAACATTGAAAAAGTGATCATTTGATTTACATTTTTGGCCTAATGGGTTCGTTGCATTGGATTTGGTTTGTCCACTGGCCTTGTGGGATAGCAACGTGCATTAGCCAGGGGTGTCTCTCTTGAGTGATGTGTGATACAGCCTGAGTTTTTCAGCTCCACGTATCTCAATTTGCCCTGCTGTAAAAGGGAACTTCTAACATTTGTTAGCTTTACCACTCCCCATTTTTGTCTTTGCTGTCTCAAAAATTGGCTTTTCTGACCTTATCTTGCCCCTTTATACCCACAGTGTCTGCAGCTGCAGATTCAGCCTATATTTGAAAAGAAAAAAACCCTGTGTCTGCACTAGAGGTTTTCTTTTTCTTGTTTCATTCCCAAATAATATAGCATAAGAACTATTTACATAGCATTTACACTATGCTAGGTATTACAAGTGATTTAGAGATGACTTAACATATACATGAGGATTTTGTGGGTCACGTGCATATACCATGCCATTTTACGTAAGGAATTTGAGCATCCATGGATTTGGATATCCACGGGGGTTCTGGAACCCATTTCCCATGGATGCTGGGGCACTGTCATCTTCACTAAGCTCCAGGAGCCAGCATCTCACTCTGCAGAGCCTGGGCACGGTGGGCTCTCAGCAGTAAATAGTTTGGAAGGAATGAATGAACAAATGAGCTCATGCATCTGGGCTGTTGTGAAAACAGAAATCAATAATGCCTGGGAGTGTTCTTTTAAGACTTTTGAGTTGCAACATAACGTCATTTCCTGTAAGAAAGTCTAGTCTGGTGCAGAGAAAAGTCCTCCATTGTCTCCACGCCCTTAGTGGGAGAAGAATTCCGCCTACTCACCCTAGAGAATTTTTGCCATGGAAAAGAATTCCCCTCTCAGTTACACTGGAGAATTCCTCTTAGAACAACCAGGAATGGAAGGTGAGTGGTTCATTGAGCCACAGAGATGCCACTCTGGCTTTGTCGCAGCCCTGTGCTCTGATGTCATCACACTGTCTACTGTCAAACAATATTGACCAAGGGGTCAGGGAAAGCCCAACAAGAAAAGAAAAACAGAGGCCAGGAGTGAAATCTCTTAAGAGCAGTGTTTTTTTTTATGATGATTCCAATGCTTCCGATTGTTCAGAAAGCCCTAAACGTTCTTTTTTGTATCCTTCTGTCTTTCTCCCTGTGCTGGGGGAGATTCTGGGGCTGCAGAGAGGGTGCCTCGTGTTTGGAATTTGGAAAAACCCAAACCGAATACTCAGGTGGATATGCCGCTGTGCTGAGTTGTCCCACTGCGTGGTATTTATGAAGCAGATTTCTCCAAGGAGCTCTGAAAGTCTACAGCATTGATCAAACGCAGCCTCACAACAATGGGCAATATTAAGTGGTTTCTGGCCAAAGCCCCAGCGATCAAGCCATCATTGGGCTGATCGCTGTCCAAGCAGCCTCTTTTATTGAATCATGGGCATGTCTGTGCTCCCAGAGCACTTGGCTGGGGCCTTGCTCATAGCCTCCTCGCTTTTTGGCCTTCAGACACGTGAATTGTGATGCATTTGTCCCCCTGGCCTGACGGTAGACTCCCAGAGGGAAAGGGCAAGGTCTAGCTAGCTGTTGACCCACCTGCCAGAGACAAGGAGAGTCGCTGTCCATTGAACTGCATCAACCCTTTATGCAATGAATTGATTATTTTGCAGCTGTTTCTTCCACTTGTGCAGGAAAGTGGAGGTGGTGCTACAGAGCAGCTCCTTCAGCAGTTCCGTGGAGGGGGAAGTGGGGCACGATTTGCGGGGTTATTCCTTTTGTGTGTAACAGTCACTGAGGTATTATTTTGTATACATAGGAAGGCTCACATCAAAAGAGAAATGTGGGCTTCTAGCCCAGGGAAGCTGAGTGTGGTTGAGAGCACCAAACAGCCCAGGAATTGTAGAGTCCCTGGCTGGAGGCGGACACCTCCTTGGTCTCAATCCAGGCTCTACTTCGTAGTTGCTGTGTGTCCTTGACCATGATAGTCAACGTCTCGGAGTCTCAGGTGCTTTCTTTGTCTATGCTAGGATGCTGTCTCCAGTCTCCTGCACATCTCAGATTCCATGCTCATGCACTCACTGAGCTAATACTCTTCTCTTTACCCTGACTCAGTTTCCCTGCAGGTGCCATTTTCTGTAGCTGTTTCCCCAAGTGGAAGCTGAGCTCTTTCAAGGCAGTGGCTACTTTTTTTTTTAACCTGGAACTCAGCATTGTTTCTGGAAAGTGAATGCGATACCCGTCACATAGGGTTGCAAGAGAGATGCATTAATTAAGTGCTTAGTGTGGTAGCTTTTTATTATATTATACACAGAAAGCTCATGCAAGCTATTGGCTATCATTGAAATCTAGACAGTAACTTTGAAATGTATTGAAATTGATGGTATTATCCCCATTTAATGAATGAGGAAACCAGAGACAAGAGTACAGTAGAGGTTCTTGCTCTGGAAAGACACAACCAACTGGTGCATGGACTTCGTTGTTGGTGGTGATACTAAGTCTGGTGTGTTTTTTTTTTGTTTGTTTTTTTGAGATATGCAGAGCTGGCACCCTGGGTTCTAGTCCCGGTCAGGGTGCCGGATTCTGTCCTGGTTGCTCCTCTTCCAGTCCAGCTCTCTGCTGTGGCCTGGGAGTGCAGTGGAGGATGGCCCAGGTGCTTGGGCCCTGCACCCCATGGGAGACCAGGAGAGGCACCTGGCTCCTGGCTTCGGATCAGCGTGGTGCGCCGGCCACAGCGGCCATTGGGGGGTGAACCAACAGAAAAGGAAGACTTTTCTCTCTGTCTCTCTCTCACACTGTCCACTCTGCCTGTCTAAAAAAAAAAATGGTGGATGGGGTACTCATGTTCAGGGCGATTGGGAACCACTCTGGAGGCCTTGAGTCCTACAGTTTGCAAGTGCACAACAGGAAGAACACAGAGATCCTGTAGGAAATGTGTCCTGGGGATTAATGGTGGGCTAGGTGCTGAGCCAGGGTTTTTCCTTTTCCTCCACTGGATTTGGGACAGCTCACTTTTCCTCTTTAGAGATCAATGTGCTGGATTTCTTTTCTCTGACCGTACATCTGTTAAGCCAACAGTGGCTGGGCTCTTGGACAGTTTCCCACCATGTCATTAACCCCCTTGGGGTCAGGTTAAGAGTCAATGATCTTCTGTGATTTTATTAACGGAATGTAAATAGGGCCAGTAGCTAACACAGGGCTGGGGTTTGGAACTCCTTGTCGCCGGAATCCACGGTGGGCACTCGAAGTCTGTGCTCCTTGTCCTCCTGCACAGCCTCTCAGCGCTTCTCTACATTCTTGCTTCTTGATTTCCCTGACTCCTGGAGACAGTGCCATAGTGACAAGAGAATTCTCTGGAGCCGGGCTCCTGCATTAGTGATGGAAAGATCTCAGGTTAGTGACTGAGCCTGAGTGTGCCCATCGAAGACGTGGCGAGGATGACAGCATCTGCTTCCTCGGGGTGTTGTAAGGATACTCTTAGACGAGCAGGCAGAGAGATTCCCAAGACCCTGGGCACGTGGTTAGCACCCTGCAGGCACTCAGTCTGGGTCCTGGGGAGCAATGCCAACCTTCCCAGCGGGCAGCCTCCCTGGGTGTCCTGTTCTTGCTACTTCAGGTATGGGAACAGGTTCTGGCAGGCTGACAAGTGTGGCCCACGAGCACCGAAGAAGGACAGGGTTGGGACTTAGAGCAGGTCTAACGGGTTCCAAAGCCAGGGCTCCTTGCTCCAGCACCAGTGCCCGAAGCAGTGTTTTTCTCTGCCACAGGCCACCATTGTTCTTCTTGTACCAACAAAGTAAATAAGAGAAACTATTTCCATGAATGTATCCAGATTTCAGAACCCTGTGGATGAGAGGGCAATAGAAAGAAATGGGGGTGGGGTTGGCTTTAGATGGGGGAGATGAGGTTAGGAAGGAGCCCTGCGGGCCCTGGGCTGGCCTGGGAGAGGAGCTGGTGCTCAGCTCGGGTGCAGTGGAGGTGAGCATCGCGTGCCTGCTGAAGCAGGGCTGCGTTACCGCACGGTCTCTTAGGCCACCTTGAGAACTTAAGCCTCACTTCTTGGCAGGTTAAAGACCCTTGGGGTGCTCAGATCAGGGGTGTGGCTTAATCTGAATTATGTTGTAAATTCACCTAGCTGCTAGGTGGAGCCAGAATTGGAAGGCATGAGTGATTGGTAGGAGGGGAAGTTGGACCAGTCAGCAGGCTCTTGTAGAAGGGTTTGCCACACACAAGTGCATATCCAGAACTCAGAGGAGTCCTGGCTCTCTGCAATATATTTGTGACCCTTTGGACCCCCAAAATGTGAATGCACACCCCACGGGTTTTGTTCGATACGATTTTGTCTCTCCCCGGCTGAGGCCGCATAGTCTGGCGATGGGACAGACACGCTGTCGGGAAAGGACAGGTGGCCTGGCCACGAGGGCTGATCAGGCACGGGGAGTGGTCGGGAGCTACAGGGCTCTAGTTCGTCTTCCCGCCTGCTGACAGTTCAGGGGACGGCTGCTGGCTACCTGTGCTGTGCAGACAGAGTCCTCGAGGGATGCACAGTCACACCGGCCCATGGGTTAGGACAGGAAGTGCGAACCCGCACAATTACAGCACTGCAAACCACAGGCAGGAAATTTGGGTATACGAGAGCAGCGCTGCCTGGCTTGGACTGCTGCCAGGCCAGCAGGGTTACAGTCCCGCCTGGTCCCTGAGAGCCAGGGGATGGTTAGCGATGACACGCGATAAGGAACTGGGTTTCAGTTGCAGCAGATCGTGGCGGGGTGGGGGTTAGGGGGGGTGGTGTGCAGGGAAGGCCAAAGCATGTCGCTTCAGAGGATGACCAGGGTGCAACTCGAAAGGTGAGTCAGCTCTGCCCACAAGGGAGCATTTGGCTCTGCCTAAATAGGGTGTTCTGGGGAGCCCCTACAGCAGGACTCGACCCAGAGAGAGCTGTTCCCAAGGCCTTATCTCCCACCTTTGGCGGGAGTGTGCCGGCTGCTGACTCTGACACCCAGAGCGCCATCTTCAGCACCTGGGATATTTCACACCCTGTCCCACAGGGCTTCCTTTGCCTTACGATGTCCCTGAGGAGGTCTCACGGGTGTTCCTGGGGTTCATGGGTCCAGGGTCCTATCTCCAGGTGTGTCAGTCCATGCTGTGCATTCTTGGGCAAGTCTCTGACTCTCTCTGGTCCTCATGTGTCCAAAGAGGAGGACTGTGTAGGCCTTGCCACAAGATATTAGTAGGGTAACCAAGATCGTAGTCGTGAAGAACTTAGGAAAGCAGAACATAACGACAAGGTTGTAGAATCTGTAGTGCTTAAGAGTGCGTCAGAGACTGGCTGACACTGAGTGGCCAAAAGAAAAAAAAAAACAGTGTTTCATGGTCCTGGAGAAAGAACACCAAAGATTTCAACCATAGCATTCTAGAATATTCAGCGAGAAAAATGCCTTAGAGAGTCTCTAGCTCCAAGGTCCTCAAATTTTTCCTGACCATGGATGAATGTATTTAAATAAAATCTTAGGGACGAACAACAACAAAGCAGGTTAACTGCTTCAAGACGGCGTCAAGAAAGTGGGCCATGGGACCTTCAGTCTCTTTTCTCACTCACCCTCTCCCTCCCTCCCTCCCTCCCTCTCCCTCCCTCCCTCCCCCTCCCTCTCTCTCTCTCTCTCTCTCTCTCTCTCTCTTTCTCTTTCTCTCTTTCTCTCTTTCTCTCTTTCTCTCTTTCTCTTTCTCTTTCTCTTTCTCTTTCTCTTTCTCTTTCTCTTTCTCTTTCTCTTTCTCTTTCTCTTTCTCTTTCTCTTTCTCTCTGAAGTGGATACCATGGAATATCCATGCCCCAGAGAATGCGTTCTGGGAAACGTTGCATTGTGGAAAAGACCTTGAAAATGAGACAGGGCTTGAAAGGGTTTCCTCGCCTATCAGCTGGTATTGATACGTGTCTTCACAGGCACAGTTCACAGACCTAGCACAGATGAACTTATCCATAGAGCAGGCTCAGCAGTGTCTGGGAAGGAGTAAGCAGTGGATAAACATCAACTAAAATGATCGTGGCTTAGACTAGTTGTCATTGTCGTCACTCTGTGCCTGGCTTTGTGATCTTAGCACATGGACTTGATGTCTCTGAGCCTCCACTGTCCTCTTTGTAGACCGGGACCAAAATGCTTACCTTGCCTTAGTGTTGGGATTTTAAGCAAAGTAGGCTTGTAAGTCGCCTCACCCACACCCAGAAGGTGCCCCCTTTTATCACTGGAACTCAGAAATTGGGCCAAAGTTGACAGTCCCGCTATGTACACAGTGAACAAACAGGGGACAACTGTTAGGGGGCGTTTTGAAATTTCAGCCTTTGGGAAACTGACTCATTCGAGAAGATGATAAAAACAGCTCTGAATTCCAACACTGGACCCCTAGGGGATGCCTGTCCCTTGGTGGCGAGTGTGAGTTGGTCCTGCGGGGTGGTCTGCCTGCTGTGTCCTTAGGTGGGCTGGGTCCCACTGCTCTGTCTCTCCAGCTTGCAGCCCCAGGGTCGAATAGAGGGCAAAGTCAAGTAAAATGGCCTGAGCGCAGGTGCAGAGCCACAACACTCAGAACCTTGGCCTGTCTGGATCCCACTTAGCTGAGGCTTGCTTTGTGTTCAGGTAAAGATGGCATGTACAGTCTTCTCACTGCTGTCACTCAGGTGAGAATCCCACCCTGGCTCTCTTAAAATGTCCCCCTGGAAGTGACAGGTGCGACTTCTGGCGACGCAGTGGCCATGCCCGGTCACATGTCCATGCCCAAGGGCAGCAGCACAGCCCCACCTCATGTCTGGGAGGAGCAGAGCTGGGGATATTTTGACGTATGGCACTAATCAGTCTTGCAGCCAAGGCTCAGGAATGACAGGGGCGAGGGTCAGCAGAGTGGATGACGATGATGGTGGTGACAAACAGCAGTTGCTAGTTAACGAGCCTGAACTCTGTGCCGGGACACGACCTCACCTGCATCGTCTCATTTGCTCCTCATGCCCAGGCGAGGTAGCTGATCTTTCTGCCCCTCATTTGTCGAGGTGGGAACTGAGACTTGGAGAGGTGAAGTCATTGACACGGTGGCTTCGCGAGCCGGCTGAGCATCTTTACTGCTCACTTGAGCGGAGTCGTGGTGGCAGGTTAATGAAGGACCCATCAAGACAGAACCCAGGGAGACCTTGAGAGAGAGAGTGGGCTTTTATCAAAGAAAAAAAGCTCTTGCACATGTGCAGTCCACTGGGGAGGGGGCCGGGAGAGTTTGTAGCCAGGCTTACTCTTACTTACCCCCGTTGGTGCTCCTCATTGGCCAAATCCAGCCAGCGTCCGGGACACAGTGGAGCCCTGGATGATGTAGGACTCCTATGACAGGCTCCCGAGGCAGACCTTGGTAGAAAGGGATAGCGACGGGGCATGCAGGTGCAGGCAGGGACTATCCTGAGGAAGGAATGGTAAATCTCCATTTCCAACCTTGACTTTGCTGCCACCACGGTCTGCATTTTGCGTTATGCTGCTGGAAGAATCCAGTGGCTCCAGTATCACCCAGAGGTGCTTAGGAAAATCATAGCTCTGGGTAGCAAGCTGACACGGTCTTTGCTTCCCCGTTGACAAGGGATTCAGGATGCCAGCTTTGAAATCGTGTGTATCTACTAAATTTGTATTCGTGTTGCGAATACTCTCCTATTATTTTTAGGCAAGCTCACCTTTACAAAGCTATTACTCATGAAAATATACCTGAAAGCCACTCCCTCCCTGAAAAAAAAAAAAAGTTGAATAGCAATCCATTTTTAAATGAATTTCGCTCCACATTTGAATGATAGGTAACGGGAAGTCTGACAAGCTCCATGTCGGAGGTCTCTTCCTAGTGACATGGCTATGAATAGCAATGAGAGCACATTTGCTCTTCTCCCACACGCCGGGAGAGCGTGTCTCCCCCCATGCGATGCCAAGTCCTACGAACTGGGCCTGCAAGCTTGACTGTGATTTATCTAAACACAACTATTAAACATTTCCGAAATTAAACTTACTAACATGCAGAGGAAAGAGGTTAAAGTAGACTTGGAGGACAAATATCCAATGTTCTACTCTTGTGGTGAGGGGGTAGGGAGAAGATGTTCTTTTTATTGATTCTATTCTCTCATTTGTTGGGGGTTTACTGTCCCATTTTTTACTTGCCTAGGAGATGGCGTGTGCTGGGAGTGACTGGGGTTTTCACAGGCTGGGCTGTTTGCTTGGGAGGACAGCTGCCCTGGGGAGGCGTCAGCCTGTGCTGGGACAGAGCAGCGCCGTGTTAGCTCCTCTGTGTTGAATGTGTCCTACACAGCAGGTTCTGCAATGGTTTGCTTCGTTATTCCCTGGTGTGCTCAGGAGGCAGGTGCTCCTGTGGTGCCATCACAGATTCAGAAACCGAGGCACAGGGAGGTGATACAACTTGCCTGCGGTGTTCCAAGTGGTAAGAGGCAAAACCGGGATGCCTATCCCAAGCTGTCGGACTTCAGAACCACTTCTCACCGCTGCTCTGCTTGGTTCTCTCCCATGGGTTGGCCCTCAACTGCGGGGTAGATTCCACGAAGCTCAGGACAGCCCAGGGAGTTGGTTCCTACCTTGTGTCACATCCTGATGACTGCTCTGTGAGATAGCCACCTTTCACTGTGCTTAATACTCTGCCTGGAGGGCTGGATGTTTGTGACATGGCTCTGGCCACAGAGCTAGTCACTCGCAGAACCAGCATTCAAAATCACGTTTCTCTGCCTCTAAAATCTGTGCTCTACCTGCTCCAATGGGCTACCTCTATGCTACTGCTGAGCTGAATGGTCAGCTAGGAGCCCACTGTGGACACTTGCAATGAGGGACTGGTACCCAAGCTACAGGGGCCTGGGTTGCTCTCTAATCCGGTGAGGTCTAAGGAGCTTGGCACACTCCACTGCACTTGGGCATTCATGCATGCAACTCTGCTGTGAGGCCTCACTGATACCTGTGCACAGGGGCAAAGGTGAAAAGGCACCCTCAGGGCAGGTACAGCATTGTGGCCATGCCAGCGGAGGAGCAGCCAGCACCTCTGCACTGGAGGTCAGGGCCCCTCCAGGCCCTTGATATCTGCAGCCACCTGGAGGCGTGTGCAGGTGCACATAGAGGTGGAGCGCCCATGGCACTGGGCAGCCCAGGGCACTGGGCTCCAGGAGACCCAGCCCGGGAACAGGCAGCCATTCATTCTCGGCAGTTGGAAGAAAGAAATCAATACCAGCAAACCCACATTTCTTCCAGCCACAAAACCCGAGTTGGACACATCTGTTCCTTTTTTCTTTCTTTTTTTAAAAGAGTTATTTATTTATTTGAAAGAGAGAGAGAGTGAAAGAGAGAGAGAGAGATCTTACATCCACTGGTTTATTTTCCTAATGGCCACAGCGGCTGGGGCTGGGCCAGGTAGAAGACAGGAGTCAGAAGCTTCTTCCAGATCTCCTGTGTGGGTAGCAGGGGCCCAAACACTTGGGCCAACCTTTGCTGCCTCAACAAGTGGTGGCTTCTTTATCATAGGGAACAATCAAGAAGAATCTATAGCAGGCAAAATTGCAAAAGAAATTCATGCATCAGTTGAGAGATGAGGAAGATCACTTCTCACGGCTCTTTGTCGTCTGAGCCATTGAGCTTTGCAATGCATCAGCAGCCCGGGCAACGTCACCCCATGGCCGTTGTCTCAGCACAGCTTGTCAAGGCGGCTCCTGTCTGCAGGCGCAAGCCGAGGTGGTTGTTGGGAACCTGTGCCCGTGAACTCTGATGCTTGATGGATGTGGGTCCCAGTGTTGGCTCTGAAGAGAGCTGGGAGACCTTGGGCAACTTTGCTGAATTTCTCCAAGCCTCAGTTTCACGTTCTATGAATTGGAGCAGGCTTATCTCTTAGGGAGTTTTGCAGATTGAATGGCCCACTGAGTACCAAGTCCTGAGCATGCAATAGGTGACAATATACATATTTCTCGGTATATGGGTATGGCAGTGAGTGCTAGGACTGAGTGGGAACCCAGTAATACAGTCCTTTTGAAACACCATACTGCATATGCTGTGTCTCCTTTGTTTTTAATATGAAAATATATTCAATGCAACAGTGTTTTTGTTATCAGTAAAGATGTTAAAACTTTCCTGGGTAGTTTGGCCTTTTCCAAAATAAAGACTTGAATTTATTACTATTTAAATTAGATTTTGGACAGCTCTAAGACTCACCCATTTTGAGCCTGCCCCTCCCTCCCTCCCTCCCTCCCTCCCTCTCCCTCTCTCTCCCTCTCTCTCTCTCTCTCTCACACACACACACACACACGGACACACTGCTATTTAAAAAAATATGTTCCCTCACTATGAAAATGAGGTGTTGGGAGTTATTTTTGTACTCCCCCCTTTTTATTCTTTTTGCAAAGAAAACACCTTTTCAGAGTTGGCACAACATTAATAAAAATAATAAAGGAGACGGTTTGGAGGGAAAAGGTAAATAAGGCAATTCATACATCATCTACCAGAGACACAGGAGTGAGGCAGAGAAAAATCGCCGCCCCGTTGTGTGCTGGGAGATTTTCATGAGTCAGCATGCTGATGTTGCCTGGCCTCCCGGCTGCCGCCGCCGCTGCCGCGGCGTTGGCTGTACCTGCTGGCTGGGGTGGACTAGCTTGGAGCCTGCTCATAATTAGCTGTGCTTGTCTTCTGCAGCAGGCGCTAATAGAGGCATCTCCTTCATAGCGACTTAAAGCTCTTCGGACTCCCTCCTGCCAACACACACACACACACACACACACACGCACACGCCCACTTGTCAGCAGTGATTTGGGGAGTGCACCTGTGTGCAGGAGGACCCAGTGCAAAACGTGGGGTCTCTTGTCTAAAAAAATCATTAAGCTTCAGCAACAGCAAGAGCAGAGCATTCAGTGTGCAAGGAATTTGCCAGCTCAGGGCCGTGTGTGACTGCACAGTCACGTGATCACGAGGCCGTCCCCTGCTTTATGCGTTTTTAGGTCAGCGGCCTTATGGGTGTGACAGCCAGTGCAGCTTCCATTGTGCCTGTGATCAGCAACTGCTGAGCAGTGTCAACGCGACATCAGCTGCTGCTGTAGAACCCAGGAAGTCGGAGCACCCCGTGCAGCACTGTCCCGCGGGCCTGGAAGGAGGTAGAGGCTGGTGCGAAGGGGTGCCTAACTCCAGGGAGCAATTTGAAATGCTTATTGAAGTCTCTCAGTTACCCCACTTTTGCCCTGGAGGGTTCCAGAAATGATCTCCTCTAACAGCTTCATTTTCCAACTGTAGGCTCTGGAGCCCCCACAAGAGGCAGTGATCTTTCTGGAAAAGGAATAGTTGATATTGGGTTTTCTTTGCCATGGGCCAGTATGCTTTTAAGCATCTTACATGAAGTTAACTCACAATAGACACAGTCACTGTACCCATCCTACAGATAAAGAAACTGAGGCACGTTAAAGTGCAGTCACTTTCCTGAGCTGATAAGTGACAGCCGTCTGTATGAGCTGATCCCAGAGACCCCCCTTGTAGCTGCTCTGACACATGCAGAGTGACTTGGGGGCCGGGTCCCTGGTGCCTCCTTCCAGGTCAGTGTACCCTGCCCTTCAGCCGCGTGCCTCTTGCCTGGAATGTTCTGGTATCTCCCTCCTGCCATGTCCCTCCATGCATCTGCGTTGTGATCCGGGCCAAGGGGACTCTCACCAGCACTCACAGCAGAGGCACTGACAAAGGAGCCTCCCCAGAACCGAGGCGACAAAATCAGTCTGGTTCTTTTGTGGGGGGCAGTGGAGCGACCCCAACGCCAGGGCCTAAAACAGCACACCTCCCCAGAGTAATCGAGGGCCAGGCAACTGCCACGTCGGGCCCCGGCCCCCACTGCGAATGAATTACACGCTCGGGCCAAGGTAGCAAAGGCCTTGGCCAATATCCCCAGGTCTTTTCCTGCCCCGCGCTGGCCTGGACCCAGCTGCAGCCAGCCAGGACTGGAGGACGGTGGGAAGACAGGAGAGGGCCTCATCCGAGCTGGTCTCTGAGCCCCAGCAGGGGCCTCGGCTGCCAGCACACTTGCCAGCCAAGCTGTGTAAACATTCCCGCTCTCTGGCAGAGCTGGCGGCAGGAGGGGGAGACAAAGGCCCCTCCTCGCAGGCCTGGAAGCGGCCGAGTGCGCTCTGCTTCGCTTCGTGCGGGTTTCCTTGCCCGTGGCCGCTACCCTGCTGGCTGTCCGTCAGAGCCTCGGGGCTGGAGCGCTTTCTGCAGAGCAGCACGGCGCACGTCTGTATTTCCCCGTGCAAGGCCCCGTCCTGATTCTGCTGCTGCTTAGCTAACCACGGGTTTGTTCTTGTCACCGCTGGGACTCCAACATGGTTTCACCCAGGAGCGAAAAAGCCCAGTAATTTGAGCGCTGCGGACTACATGTGCCCAGAGTAACGACTCCGAAGGGAACACGCAGAGTGATCCGTGTGACGGTTCGGGCAGTGGCGGTCACAAGTTTCGGTTATTTGCTTTGTAATTCAGGTGAGCTACACATAACATAAATGTATCCAGCTTAAAGTGAGCACATAGTGGCATCTGGTACGTCCCGATGGTCTACGACTACCATCTCTGTCTGGTTCCAGAGCAGCCCCCGTCCCCGTGAGCAGCCACCCCCTTCTCCCACCCTAGCCCCTGGCGACCCCCAGTGTACACTCTGTGAGTTTATACCATCCGGGCATCTCCCAGAAACGGAATCACACAGCACAGGGCTGCTCCTCTCACTCGGCACAATGTTCCCAACGTTCATCTGAGTGTGCAAGGTGCTCCCTTGAGCTGCACGTTAACCACACAGGTTGCTTCCAGGGTGTGTAGGGTAGGGGGGTGTGTGTGCATGGGGGATGGGGCTCTGGTGTGGGAAGGTTCCATTAACAATGGACTGGGGAGCAGGAAGAGGTGGTTTGCAGCACCCTGGGGCCAGCAGCAGCTGGGAGCTTTGACCCTCGCGGCTTGAAGGGGCCAGGGCAGACAGGGGCGAACAGCACCCAGGAGAGAGGCTTCCAGGGGAGACTGCTCACTGCGGACCCCAAAGGCAGGAAGGGAATCAGGGAAGCAGATGCCAGGATTTCACTGCTTCCCAACCTGGCCCAGACTCCCCATTGTCCAACGAGAAGCTGTAGAACCTGAGAGCTGCTGACATAGTTCAGTCATGGTGGTGACCTCCCTGGAGGGGGAAGCAGGCAGCGGCAGGGGCCAGATGCACATCCTGGCGCAGTGGCCAAAGGCTTGTACCCTCTCCTCTTCCAATGGCTGAGTCCATGCTGTGCCCCCTCCCCAGGGGAGGCTGTGTTCTGCCAGCCCTTAGGTTGACAGTGAACACGCATCGATGTCACCCCCGCCCCTCCTGCTCTGGCTGTGGTCCAGGCCAGCATCCTCTTGTGCCCGGGTGACTGTGCTGGGCCCCAGGCAGACACGTTCTTTCATGTAAAGTGATTAAGATATTTATGAAGCCGGAGCCCATTTTTAAGGTTACTTGAATTTTACATTTGTTCATAACGCAAATATGAAAGTATTAACAAAAGGAAAGTATTTATGAAACAAATAACAAGATGGGGTATCAGCAGTCTTACAATGACTTTGCTACTCTACCAACAGTTCCAAAATGTGCTGTTGGGTAGAAGAGAAGGATGCCAAGAAGTTAATGAAGTGTGGTTTATTTTAAAATCAAATTCTAATGGTACATGTAAACAGGTAGATACATGATTATTGATACATAGACATGGGATAGACACTTTTTGTAGATTTATTAGGGCAGGTTCAGGTTTCTATAAAGATTGAGCACAAAATACCCAGAGTTCCATGTCCTCCCGTACGTCCGATTGTGCCAGTCTTTGATTCTCAGGCCTCGGGCTATACCTCGTCTCAGGGGCTCTGTGTGGCTCCCCTCCTCGCTCCCTCTGCTGCAGCCACCTCGCTTCCTTTGCCGCCTCTTCACTCACCAAGCCCCCAGGCACCAGGTTGGCCTTGCACACCTCCGGGTGCACCAGGCACAACCTGATAGCAGCCCCGACAGATCCAGCCAGTGCCTTCTGTGAAGAGGCCTGGGGAACCCGGCCTCGAAGGTTCCCCCAGGTCCTCCACCTGGCCTTCCTCTGCGGACACTTCTTGCCTCCATGTGCCACCATCTTCCTCTTCGTTCACCGGCCCCGTGGGCTTCCCACCTTGCTCCCACCCCCTCGGCTCTAACGGGGCTCCAATGGCTCATGCAGAAGACCCTCATGCCTCTGGGTGCTGGGCTGGGGGCTTTCCACAGCTGCTTCCCCTGTCCAGGGCTCTGTGAGACCCTGGTCCTGCGTGTAGACGCCCCTGAGTCCTTCCCCAAGGAAATGAGAGGCCATGGGCTAAGGAGCCGGAGGGCGTGGACTCTGCCGAGACCCTGCCTCCCTAGCATTGAAAGGGGGCTAAAGGGAGACTCCACTTCAGGGGGATGTCCTGAAAATCAGCTTCACAGATAGGGGTCAGGGCGATGACCAGATACAGAGGAAATGCTCAATTAATTTTATTCTTTTGATTGCCATTAGTCCAATTCCAAGACGTCTCCTTATTGCAAGTGTCTTTTGAATCATTGTGCTAAGTAGGGGACAGACAGTCCCTTCCCTGTGGCGGCTCCTCTCCTCCTTTCCTTCCTCCCCCTTCTCTCTTTCTCTCTCTCTCCCCTCCTCCTCCTCCTCCTCTTCCTTCCCCTCCTTCCTTCCCTCTCTTCTCTTTTTTCTTCCTTCCATCACCTGTTCTTTGTGTGTGTGTGGGGGGAGGGTGCAGATTTTCCTGCTGGGTTGTGAGTTCTCTTTCTCATTGGCCGAGATCTGCCGACGTCCCGTTGCTGTGTGAACGTCTCCCACTTCATTTCTTACACGTGCATCCTCACTCCAGCTCCCTGTCCCCATGCCTTCTGCTGTGCCCGTGACCTTGCATTGTCAGACTCTCCAACCCTCCCAGGGATAGGAGAGCAAGGCACAGACCCAGTGGGCTCACTTTCCTGCTCTTTCTGACCACCTTGGTGACGCTTCAGGAGCCCTCGCTGTGGGCCCCGAGCCAGCGCTGGCTCCCCACACGTGCGTCTCTCGGGCCTTGCTGTAGCTTTCCCCTGAGGCCCCTGTGCCCAGGAGTGGCTGTTTGTCCTTGCTCTATGGTTTGGACAGGAAGTAAGAGCTTCCGGACAAACTGGTCACCAGCAGATTCTTCCCCTCGGAACAACAGGTCCTTTTCTCTGAGGCCTTTTTATAAATTTTAATCTTCCTTCTTGCACACACTTCCCGCCTCCCGCATGACCAAGGGCCCAGGACGAACGAGTCTCACAGAATACACAAAACCCTTCAAATTGTCACCCGACAGCGGAGAAGCCACGTAGCTCCCTCGCTCTGCAAAGGAGCGTGGGGATGGAGAAAGAAATCCGTTCTCCAAGTTTCCAAATGACCCTTGGAACTGTGTTTGATTTTTGGTTGTTTTGCACAAAAGAAAAAAAGAAAAGCCAGTGCTGTAAGAAAAGCTGATGAGCGTCAAGGTCCTTGATTTGTTTTCTCCTACCTAGAATTTCGGTTCAGAAATGAGTTAATAAATTAACTTTCCTCATAGGTAAGAGGTGTATTTACACATGTAGTTGGGAATAGCGCTGCTCTTTGCTATCCTTGGAGTTTTGCCTTTCTGAGGTAGAAAAAACTCTGTATATCCTTGCAAATGATCGTACTGCGAGATGGCTAATGTGAGGACATCAAAACAAAATCGGGCAGCTCTTACTCAATAGAATTAGGTGTTGCGTGTGCGCACACATGTGCACTTGCATCCACACAATTATAGCCTTGTCATCTCAGGGAGAGGACTTAGGCAAAGGGGACATTTTTTCCTCCAAACTCCGGCAAGGAAACACAAAAGACAGATCCTTGACCCCAAGTATAGCACTGCCCTAAGAGCTCATGCTGTATCTACCATTCATCTGCCCATCAATGTATCATCCATCCGTCCATTCATTGTCCAGCCAGCCATCCACCCGCTCATCGTGCACCCATCTTCTAGCCATCCATCCCCCTACCCAGCGATCCATTGAGTCCGTCTTCCATCGTCCATCTACCCGCCCAGCATCTATGCACCTTCATCATGCCTGCATCCAGTGTCTCCCATTTCCTTCATCTTCTTTCCCCTCTCCCTTCAACTAAGAATCACTGGGTATTCTGTGCTAGACCTTATGCTCTGTGAGTTATGTAGGAGTCTTATTTACTCCTTAAAATCACCCCAGCTGGCCGGCGCCGCGGCTCACTTGGCTAATCCTCCGCCTGCAACGCCTTCACTCCGGGTTCTAGTCCCGGTTGGGGCGCTGGATTCTGTCCCGGTTGCTCCTCTTCCAGGCCAGCTCTCTGCTGTGGCCCGGGAGTGCAGTGGAGGATGGCCCAAGTCCTTGGGCCCTGCACCCGCATGGGAGACCAGGAGAAGCACCTGGCTCCTGGCTTCAGATCAACACAGCGACGGCCATGGCGGCCATTTGGGGAGTAAACCAATGGAGGAGGGAAGACCTTTCTCTCTGTCTCTCTCTTACTGTCTATAACTCTATATGTCAAATAAAAAAAAATTAAAAAAAAAAAAAAAGACTGTGGAGTGACCATAAGGCACTGATCAAACAGTTCTACTCAGTTGCTCTGGCTGGGCCACATGTTTGGCTCTGAGCTTCCTGGTGACCAGTGGGAAAAGGGAAGCAGAATCCGTCCTGTGATTGTCCTCGTTCAGGAGACAAAGCAGTTCCTCTGCAGGCAGAGATGAAGATGAGTTCTCTCTCTGTGAGCAGGGCCGGAACATCCAGCCACAGAGAACCACGGAACGGGCGAAAGGAGGCAGCGTGGCCGTGATTTCTGCCCCGAGCGGACCTGCGTCTGAAAGCCAGGGAAAGGCGGTCTCTACACCGGCGAGTGCGTTGACTTAGATCTGCAATCTCTGGGAAATCTGATTTACTTCCATTTCGCAGTAAACATTTTTTATTATCGAATTTTTTAAAGGAATAGACTCTTACTAAAATGTGTGACTCATCTAAATTCTGGTAGCTGTGGTGGTGCCGATACATTGAGGGATTTAATGAGGAATTTTAACTGCTTAGCTGGTTTCTGGAGCACTGTAGACGCTCAATAAGAATTTGTTGAGTGAACGAATAGAATATAAACAAGATGACTGTGGAGCAAGAAGAAACAAAGAAAGAACCTAATAAAATATTGGAAAGCCTTCATTCAAATTCAGGAATAATTTGTGTTGAGCCGCTAAGCTAAGCTGTCCTTGGCCACTACGTTATAGCTTGAATGTGAACACGCGGACATTTTGCAGTAAGGCTGGTACTAGGAAACCCATCGAGAAAGCCCTAGATGGTTTACTGCTGCTCACATGTTCGACTCCATTCCTTTGATAAAAGGCGTCAGATTTGCAGTGAGCATTACCGGGGCCTCGTTGGGCCTGGGCAACCCGAACTCTAACTCCTGGGCCCCCTGAGAAGGAAGCCGACTGGGAGGAGAAGTGATGCATACTTTTCATTGAAGTGAAAAACTGCAATGGTGGTGGAAATGATTCCGAATTATCTTCAGAATTATTAAGAAAATGATCCCCTTAAATAAATGTTTGAAGGAAATGAGTTTTGTTGAGAATAATACCTCACAGCCATTTCTTAGAAGTCCAAAGAGAGAAGCAAATTAAGCGACACCCTCCAAGCATCTGGGGGCGAGCAGGCAGGGTTCTAATAAATACCTCACCTACGCAATTATAGCGTTCAAATCAAGGGAGAGAGATACAGTATCAAATATAATGAAAGCTTCCTCCCCTCAAAAACACAGCCTCGCCTCGCCTTGTCCAGTGCCACGGGGCATCTCAAAGTCAGCATTTACAGGAGAGAGGGAGAAAATGCCGTGTAAATCAAAGTGCAATAATCAAATTTTTCTGGTGGAAATAAGTTCAGTTGTTTGATGTGATTCTGACACTCAAGCACAATTTCGGCATCAACGGTGTGGAGTGGGGGATGGCAGTGTCTCTGGAAGATTCCTAGAGTGAGGCTTACCCATCAGGAACATGTAGCACGGGATTGGAGTGCAGTGTGGCTTCTGCAGGTGGGGGTAGAATAAAGACTTCAACCAGGCTCACTGTGCATGGAGAAGTCAGAGGAGTTTTGCCTGGCTGCCCCCCAGGATTCGTGTCTACACAGAACATCAGAATACAACCTTGTTTGGAAATAGGGACTTTGAGATGCCCCTGGTTCAGATGGCGTCCTAATGGACTAGGGTGGGGTCGTCCATTGGCTGGCATCTTTATAAAAAGAAGAGAGGGGGTGGGTTTTGGCTGAGTGGTTCATGGCCAGTTAAGATGTCTGTGTCTCGTTTGACACCTGGCTCTGGCTGCTGACCCCAGCTTCCAACTCATGCAGGCGTGATGGTTTAAGGGGCTGAGTCCCTGGCACCCACTTGGGAGATCCGGCCTGAGTTCCCAGCTCCTGGCATTGGCCCCCACCCAGCCCTGGCCATTGTGGCCATTTGGGGAGTGAACCAATGGATGCGATCTCTCTCTCTCTCTCAAGCTGGCTGGCTGTCCCAGTCTCTGCCTCTCAAATACATAAATAAACACACAGTTGAGAGTCTTTCAGACACCCTAGAGAAAGTCTAGCACACAGGATTCCAGTGAGCAAGAGGTAGAAGGCTTGGTGGGCTGTGAAGGCTAGAGCTGCTCCCCACAGAAAAGCCGCCTGCACCCCTGCTGGTGCTGGCTCTGTTCCCAGTGGAATCCACCGACCCGGTGCTGCTCTCCCAGCATCGGTCCCAGGGTGCTTCCCAGAGAGCGAGCCCCGAGCGCTGGAGGAACTGAACCCACAGGCGTTTGGGTCCCTTTTCAGCCTATGGAGGAGACCAGGCAGGTCCATGGTTTCCACTGCAGGAATAGCGGGCTGACGCAGGGGACAGCCGGTGACCACTGCGGGGCGAGCTGTGACGTCGTGCTTCTGCAGACAGAGGCCACAGGGACTCACCTCCGGGTAACCACAGCCTGGTGGCTCTTGTGCAGGCCGAGGTGGGCTGGGTCCTCAGGGGTGTCTGTGTTCCCCCATCAGATTCCATTTTCCAGGGAGAGCAGTGATGGGGTGGGAGGTGGGCTTCCTGTTCACAGCTCTCCTCTCTCTCTCTCTCTCTCTCTCCCTCTCTCTCTCTCTTCTTCTCTCTCTCTCCTCTCTCTCTCTTCTCTCTCTCCTCTCTTCTCTCTCTCTCCTCTCTCTCTTCTCTCTCTCTCTTCTCTCTCTCTTCTCTCTCTCTCTCTCCCTCTCCTCTCTTCTCTCTCTCTCCTCTCTCTCTCTCCTCTCTTCTCTCTCTCCCCTCTCTTCTCCCTCTCTCCTCTCTCTCTTCTCTCTCTCTCCTCTCTCTCCTCTCTCTCCTCTCTCTCCTCTCTCTCTCTCCCCTCTCTTCTCTCTGTCTCCTCTCTCTCTCTCCTCTCTCTCTCCCTCTGTCTCTGTCTCTCTCTAAGTTCTACACTAGTTTTCTGGGACTGGTTTAACAAATGGCTACAAGTCAGGTGGCTTAAACCCCTGTGTATTGATTCTCTCCCGGTTCTGGGGACGGGAAGTCTGTTCTTGTCCCTTCCTGCTTCTGGCTGCTCAGTGCTGTCCTTGGCTGGCAGCGACAGCTCTCTGCTGCGCCTTCACACCACCTTCTCTGTGTGTTGCCTGTAAACTTCCTTTCTAGTGCAGATACCTGTGATTGTACTTAGCCCCAAGCTGGAAAATCTAAGAGAAACCCCCTAAGAGCCTCAAGTTAGCCCCACTGGGATACTAACACAGGTCAGGAAGGTCATGCCCTCCTGGCGACTCCTTCCGAAGAGGCCCCGCCTCCTAAGGTCATGATGTTGCTGCCTTAGTTTTCAGCCTGGGGGTTTGGCAGGGACACTGGCATTCAGACCACAGCAGGGAGCCAGCCCCCTTTAATCCCTTTCATCCCTTTCACCCCGAAGCAGCCGGGCTGGCCTGTGGTTTCTTGCTGCCACTGAAAGTCCGTACCTGAGCACGCCTGCACTCCCGCCACCTTGCTGCGTGTCCCAGGCTGGGCTCGCTCCTTCATTCTGGAGTGAGAATGAGGCCCGAGGGGAACAGCCCCGCCTGGTCTGAAACTTGCAGCCGATCTGCTGCAGCCAAGCCCCGGACGAGGGTGCCAGTAATCGTGCTTGCCACGGCGCGCTTGTTGCGGCAAAACCCCGACTAATACAGCAGAGCTGCAAGCTGGCGGCAAGCGAGCTCTGTAAACGTCCGTGCCTTCAGCCGGATGCTTCGCCAGCCTGGGCAGTGCTTCCTCTTCTCTTACCTCTAAGAAGGCTCCAAAAATCCCAAGGGAGGGCCTTGAACGTCTGTCCCCGCCACTCCTCGCTCTGGCATTTACCTTGCCCCTTGGTTATATTATCCTCGGAAGTAGCGTTTCTGTATACCCCATACTTAAGGAAAGATCTTGTGAATGGGAGGATAAAATAATGAATGGGAAAATGACTGAAGTGTGCATAATCACAGATTTTTAAGCAAAGTTTTTATTTCTTCTGTAAGAAAAGAAAGCAACTGTTCACTAGGCTAGGGGAGGGTAGTAGTTTTGGGCAAGGGTACTGGAGGCAGCCTGACGGAGTATGAATTCCAGTTCCTCCACCACCATGTGGTCTTGAGCTGGTTACTCACCCTCTGTTTCTGTCCAAACTATGCAAGAACAGGACCACAGTCATGCATTGCATCATGGGGCTTTGGTCCACAATGGATTGCACAGGCAATGGTGGGCCCATAAGACAGTGACGGAGCTGAACAGTTCCCACTGCTCGGCGTTTGCACTGTACCTTCTCTGTGTTTGACTCTGTTTAGATGCACAAATGCTTATAATTGTGGCAAAAGTGGCTACACTATTCAGTGCAGTAGCATGATGCACTGTGTGTAGCCCCGGAGCGGTGGGCTAGAGCATCTATTAGCTGTGTTGCAGGTGGTACTATCTAGATGTGTCCAGTACACTCTAGGATGTGCCTACGGCAGGAGAATGCCTCACAATGGACCGTGAGAGCCTAGCCCAGCCTGTAGGTGACCCATGGCTGTAGTGACAGCCTCCACCTCATGGGGCTGGTGTGATTTGTGAATGAGTTAGCACCTAGGGGAGTGGCCACCATCAGGTCAAACCAGGGGTTGCGAACTGCAGCCTGGGACTTACGCTATCCTATGGCTTTAGAGTTAAGAGTGGCTTTAGCAGTCTTTTAAATTCTGAAAACAGATTCTTTAAAAGGATATTATTTCATGACATACACACATTCTTTGAAATTAGAATTTTAGATGTTGGGCCTCAAACAACAAGCAGGATGGACCCACTGATCTAGTCCTTACCAAATTCCCCAGTCTTGAAGCTGCTGCAAGGCCATGCAAAGCCTTTAGGATGAATTTGATAGAGGTACTCCTAACTCCTGGCCAAGTGTGAGGCTTAGAAAACGCAGCAAGACCTAGATGTAAGGTAAACACATTTCCTAGGGCAGATCTTGTTCAGTGCACAACCTGTACAACTGCACATGACAGCACTGCTGGGTCTCCCCAGGGGCACCATAACTAACAGGGGCTTGGGAGACACAGGATGAGGAGAGTTGAGGGGTGCACATGACACTATCTGACTCACTGTGGTTGAGCCAAGACAGACATCTCAGAAGGGGAGACTTCTTGGTGCGGGGGGGGGGGGGGGGTCGGCACCTACAGCAGTGAACAGTCTTACCATAAGCTTTTTGTTTGTTTGTTTGCTTCCGGGTAATTGTTTTAATTCAGAGACCTGGGAGGTCAATTAATCCTTGGCCACTTTCTGAAATTTTATTTGTAAAGGAGAGAGAATTTGTGTGCCAGCATTTATGCCTTTTCCATGCCGTCATCAGCATTGCATTTTGGTGGAGGTGTTAAATGACTTAAGAGAGTTGGGAGATGGAGGAAAGATGTTTTTATTATTATTATTACTATTCAGAAGCTTTTATTTGATCATATAAATCGTTGCACTCACTTAAGTTTCTACCTCAACCAAGACCAAGAATTACATCTACCAATACTCTGAGGCCCACTGCTGCTTTAAATTGTAACTTGCCAGGAAAAGTCATCAGAGGGTTTTATCGTGATTGGAGGATCAGATCCTGGAAAATGAAAACACGCTTTGCTGTGGGGAAGAATTTGCATAGTAAAACGACGCTGGATGTCCTGGGCTCAACCGGCTTCTCTCTGCACGAGTGTTTGTTTTCATAGCCTGAGCGTTTATTAAATGCACTCACATTTGCAGCTGCTCTAGGCCCCAGCATCTGCATTTTGCCGAGAAGACCTCTCTCATGCGAACCCCTATTGGAAAACTTAATCCATACAAAATTCTCCGACTATCCAGAGACACGAGGTGTGTTGTGTAAGACCTTGCCAAGGAACCACTCTGCTAATAAAACTCAGAGAATTCCTGGTAGCAGCTGTGATAACAGAACTCAGGGGGTATCATGCCAGGAGCGTCCTGAAGTACAGTAGGAGAATCGAGGCTGCATCTTGGAAACCCACTGTGTGTGGCCCTTCTGAGCCTGCTGCTCGTGCCAGTGAGTGCCACTACGTAGAAATGAGAGCTGCTGCCTGGAAGCCTTCCTTAAGAGCCTGAATTTGTTATGCTATTCCCTGAAGTCTTCCCAAATGATGATTTTCCAAAATGCAACCCACCTCTGCTTTGGAATTCCCTCTTCTCCTTTCCTGCTTTATTTTTTCTCCAGGGCGAGTTACCAACATCTGACATGATCCATGTATTAGATAGCTATTGCTGTGTAACAAACACTGCCTGCCTTAGTGGCTTTGAAACCACAACATGGTGTAAGGAAAATGGGTGGTGCTTAGCCAGCTGTGCGCCCTCCTGAACTTCCAGGTATCTCACAAAGCTGGGAGGAAGATGGTGACCAAGACGGTGGTCATCTCCTGGTTTAGCTGGAGAAACTCTAGAAGGAATCACTAGGAGCCACTTTGGAAGTTGCCTATCAAAGCACATATTGATGATGGGTGATTATGTACTGTCTCCATCCTACTGAAATAGGGGCTTCGTAACAGGGTAGATTTTTCTGATTTGTTTGTCCAAGATGCCTGGAAGTGAGCTGCACACGTGGTCAGAACTCAGATATTTGTCGAATGAATGGACCAATACGGAGGCTGCTTCTGCTCCGTGGAGGAGTCCCATGGATGTCTCACCTTTTCTATTTTTTCAGGGTAAATGAACCTGGAAAATTTTTAGGGTTGAAAGGCTAAGATAGCATAAACACTAGAAGAAAAGACTCATTTTCAACAGTTATGGGAGAACGAATAATGACTCTTTAAATGTCCATGCCCTAATCTCTGGGCCCTGTGAATATGTTGTCTTATATGACAAAAAGGACTGTGACACAGCAGGGGACATATAGCTGGTCCTTGACACTAGTTCCTGGCACAAGAGCTTCTGCAACTCTTGGAAGTTTCCCGAGTGAAGGGAGTAGGAAAACCATGTTTTGTTCTTCATAATAATCCCCTTGGAGGATTGGGGCTCACTACCCGAATAACAAACCATGTGATTAAAGGGTCAGAACTTTGAGCCCCACCCACTGACCTCCAGGGAGGGGAGAGGAAGTACAGATTGAGCTCTGTCTTGAGTGGTCAATGGTCTGATATACTGTTTTCATACAATGGAGCTGCCATCCAGACTCTACCGGACTCAGCGCCTCTGAGCTGCTGATGCACCAAGCCAGCTCCCTGTACCTTCCCCTGTGCATCATTTCTGTTTGGCTGTTCCGGAGCTGTGTGCTTTTTATATAGGGGAAATTTAAATAGATGCTCTCCTGAATTTTATGAGTCATTTTACAAATGATTGAACTTGAGAAGGGGGCTATAAGAACCTCCAATTTATAGCATATTGATCAAAAGTATAGGGGGGCAACTGATGTTTGAAGTGGGGACAGTCTTGTGGGTTTGAGCCCTTAACTTGTGGGATCTGCGTGAACTCCAGAATTGAATCAAACTGTAGGCTGCTCCGTTGGTGTCTGCTGATAATGAGAGAATTAGTTGATGTGGCGGGGTGGGGGAATGGGACCATGCACATGGTATCAGAATGTTGTGCGATTACAGAAAAATGGTTTTTCCTTCTCAGAATCTGTGCAAATGTGACTGAGGTTACAGACCTTGAGAAGGGAGATGAGCTGCGTGGGCCCACTCCAATCACATGATACCTGAAAACCAGAACAACTTCTGCGTGTGGTCCCAGAGACGGAAACCTGAGAAGTTGTCGGTGCTGCCCCATGGTCAGCTCGGACTTGTAGGAAGCTACAGGAAAGAATGGGAGCTGAGAGCCAGCCCTGCTGACAGCCAGCAAGGAAACACAGCCCTCAGGCCTACAACCCGAATGAGCACATCCGTTTTCCCTCCAGGGCCTCCAGAAAGGAGAAAGCTTGCTGACAGCCTGGTGGGCCCCATGTGGGACCTCCGATCTCTAGATCTGTAACACAACAAATCTGCACTGTTTTCAACCCCTAAGTTTGGGGTAATGTATTATGGCAGTTGTGGAAAACAAATACAGCCATGTTCAACAGCTCTGGATCCCAGGCTAGGCTAAGCTTGCTGGAAGGCCTTGGAAATACACAGCAGTGCAGAGGCTCTGCATTTGCTGTCACTGTGGAAATGATCTAAGCGTCCTAACTCCTGGGTCATTTGCTGTAGTATGATTGTCAGGGAAATTGGGATAGAAGTGGGGACTGTGAACCTCAAGAAAGAACATTCCATTTTTAATACCCGTCACAAAGGATCAGAGAGTCGGGGGCACATCTTACTCCTGTTAGGCTTTGGGGAGAAGAAGTCTTTCTTTGACACTTGCTGTCTTGGACAGTTGAGAGGTCCTTCTCCAGCGAACACAAAGACACCATTGCCATGAGGAGAAGGTGTTACTCCAAGGCCAGTTGGCTGAAGGAGTACGAATTGGTGAATTTTCACAAGGTGAAAATACCTATGTACCCAGTACCTATGTCAAGAAACACATCAGTTGCGTGGAGTTCTGTTCCCTCTTCCCCTCACTGCTCCTTCTAGAATAATCTCTATTCTGACTTCTACCACCACAGATGAGTTTTGTCAGTTTTGCATTTTTATATCAGTGGAAGCACACAGAATGTTCTTTTTTGAGTCTGGCCCCTTTAGTGGTACTATCTGTGAGCAAAAGTTGGTTTATCCTCATTGTTGAATGGCAGTAGTATTAATAGACCCCCGTTACTTAGTCGTACTGTTGATGGACATGTGAACTGCTTCAGCTTCGGTGCTGTTGAGAAAGATGCTGCCATGAAAGTGCTGTCTGTGTTTCTGGTGCATATGTTCAGTTGGGCTTACGTTTGGGGCTGCTGGAAGCTCTTGGGTCAAAGGCAGCCTTCATTTCTTCACTAGATACAGTGACTGCAGGGTGGGGGTGAGGTGCATGAAGTGAATTCTACAAATGTAAGAGCCTGTCTTTACCTGCAATTCTGGTATTTTGCTCCTCATGGATGGTTTTGCATTGATTTTGATTTTTTGGTACTAATTATATTTTTTGATTTTTGGTTCTTTCTTAAATTTTGCACCCAAGGTACAAAACCCAATTTCAGCTCCTAGCAGGTCTAAGAAAAATAACAAATGCCCTTATGTCTGCCTTATACAAGTCTGATCCATAAGGTCCATTGGGGCTGGACCGGCTTAAAAGACCCTAAGTCGCCTGGGTCTCAAAGGTCATGTGCGTGCCTGCTCTACATCATGGGGGCAGTTGGTTTTACTTTCAAAGAGGCTCCTTTTATTCACAAAGAAGCTCACAGCGTGGCTGAGACGTGTTGGCCTGGGGAACAAGATTCCAAATCTGACTTTAAGAAATGAATCACTTCGTTCTTGGTTGTAGGCTTCGTAAGAAAAGAGGTAAAGGAGGCTGGTGGCGAGGCTGGGCTGGGCAGAGGGGCTGCACTGCAGCCGGTTCCGCCCAAATGCCCCCTGCTGAGTTTCCCCTTTGCTCTCTTGGATCACAGAGTCACCCGGTTCCCATCTTTTCCGCCAGCTCTACTTCAAGGATGTCAGTGCGATAGGATGAGACTCTTGAGGACTTGGCTTCCTGGGTTTATGTCAGCAAATCTTCTTAAGAAAAACCGTTCATCGGTCACCCTAATCGACTCGTCCAGAGCAGAGCCTTCTTTGATTTGTCCCCCTGCTTGTGTTCTGGGAATGGCTGCCGTGTGTGCAAATGCAGGCTCACTTACAGCTGGGCGGCCAGGGCCGCCAGGAGTGGGAATCCAAGGCTCTGTGCAGAATGTGGGTGATTGATTTCAGGAGGGGGAATGGGGCAGCAGAAGAACTGCAGAGCTGTTGGGGCTCAGGACCAGCAAGTTGGTTGTCTGCCTCCTTCTTAGTGCCCCAAAGAGGAGCCACACTAGAATGCAATCTGCCCCCAGCGGAAGAAGTTTTTATTTGCTTGGGTGTTTGGCAGACCAGGGGTTTTAGCCTCATGTCTGTGTTCTGGTTCATTTCTCCAGGCAGCTCTGATTTCCTTACTCACCTCCCTGTGGCTGCCTGTTCCATTTGGAGTTTGCCCTGTTTGTGATTTTGTATCTCGTCCCGTGTGTTGCCTTAAGCTGCTGGACTGCCCTGACTTGCAAAGCTCAGATGGCCTTACTCCAACTATCTGCTCTCCCCATCTTAGCATCTCGTCCCCTTCCTGTCTCTGAACTTGGGCAATGTGTGACGTGTTTTCACGGAATGATCCGAGTCGTCATTTTGGTCGAGTCTTGGTAGGAAGTGCTGTAGCTTGCACCTTGTGGTTCCCTTCAGCATCCTCATTTGGAGTCTTTGTCTGATGGTAACAGGATCCAGCATCCTTGGGTACTGCCTCCTCCTTCTCCACCCTTCCCCTTGTCACAGAGCCCACTGTTGGGCACACGTGATAGCTCAGGAGCAGGACCTGTTCGGTTAGAAAGACCCTCACCTCCTTACCACCATCACTGGGTTCTCGTTTGAAGACCAAATGATATCTGTTGTGTCAAGGTGCATGGAACTTGGAAAGTGAAAATACTTTGTGATTCTCCCCATTCTCTCCAAGAATTTAGCATAGGTTCTTTCAAGTCTAATAGTAGCACAATTGCAGACATGTATATATGAGTATCTGTGTGGGCATGCAGCTCTCTCTGTATTCACATAGCAATACTCCAGGATGTTTGTTCATGTCAGTCCACAGAGATCTGTCTCATTTTTCGTAATGGCTGTGGTCAGTCGCGTTGTGTGAGTGTTGTCCTAACGTATTTATCCCAGTAAAAGCAGAGAGTCGGAAAGGTCAGCTAGTGCCCTCAGACAGAGGAATTCCCTCCATAGCCCCTCCACAGGACGCCCGCCCAGCCCACACAGGTCTTGGATTTCCTCCGGTATAGAAAGTTTTGATGAATCTGCTCTCTGGGGTGATGTCTTTGTTTCTGCCTCCTTTGAATGGCTGGCTATTCAGTCAGGAGCCAGGAAGACTCCCAGCTGTGGCTGCGATGTGCACAGTGCATGGAGATCACACACGGACTCACTGCCTCGTGGACATGAGGCCCCTCGGTGGTTCCTCCTTGGTCCTTTTATCTTTTCACTCTACAGAATCACATCCACGGCCTTGACTTTTACATCCGTTTTTGATGTGAACTAGAACCGCCTCCTAGGCATTGCTACCTTGCCATGCACAGGTGTGGACACTTGTATGCACCATGTTCAAAGCCAGCCCATTGTCAAGTCGGTTCTGATTCCTGCCCAGCCAGATCTTCGTGAGACGCTGGCTTGCACCCTTGTGGACTTTGTGGTCTACATCAAGCCCTACCCCCCAACATCTCTAGGATGCCTTCCCAGCTCTTCAGGCCTGCCACCGCTGCTCCAGAGTGGGAGTCCCTGGCCACCCCACCTCTCTTTACCCGCTTCCCCCAGTTGTGTCATTTGGCCACGTGTCACATGTGTCCACCCAGCTCTCCGTCTCCTGCAGGGCAAGGCCCCAGGCCTTGAGTGGATTCAGAACTTCATCCATACCACGGCCCTCTGCTTCCCTTCCCATCACCATCTTCAGCCCTGCAGAGGAGTTTAACACCCGGCTTCTCACTGCCATCTGTCCACCTCTCTACCTCTTTCTTTACTCTGAGATGTTCATCCTCCAAAGAGCCTCCCGATGGCTTAGACTGGATTGCATTCTCTTCTGTTCTTCAAAAGAACCATCCCTGTCCACCATCACCCTTACCTTGTCTGGGTGACAGTGTCCATCTGTGTTCTCTGAATTCCCCAAGAGAAGCCACCCCCCTCAGTTAGCTGTGTATGCCTGGCTCTTGTCATAGGAGCTGACGCATGCCATGTATTTGGTGGTACACATGGGATGGAGGGATGGATGGATGGATAGAAGGTGATCAGTGGGTGACTGGCTGGATTGGTGATTCTGAATGGCTGCTGGTGCTACCCTGGTCTAAGACAAATTAGTGAATGGAGCTGAGCACTTTGAGGTAGCTCGTCCTGCTCTTTGGCCTCGTGACACAGTGTTTTCTGCCCTGGAAAACCGTGAAGGTAGCAGCAGCAAAAGTCTGTAAGGATTGGCGACCCTGCCTTCATCTTACTGGGGCCTCATACCAGTAGCCTGCCCTGGGATCCCCTCACTGTGCTGTGGGAAGGCTGGCGAATGCGAAGCGGGAGGACTGTTCCTAGCAGGGCATGTGCAAGGCACCTGGGCCAGGCTGCAGCCAGGACAAGCAGACTTACAAATGGCCATGGGGCGTTCCTTGAAGTCTGCCTACCCTGAAGACTGGCCTCTTCAGAATCCCCATCTGCTAATGGTGGTGATACTGGTAACAACACAAAATCACAGCCTGCAGTCCCTGTCCAGACACCATGTTCACCCTGCCCTGTTCCCAGCATCCCTCAGGTGCCCCAGAGGGGAAACCAGAGTTAGAGCAGTGTGACATGATGCCTTCCCATTTAAATGCATGGGGGGGGGGCGGTTCTGGGGCTCCTGAACTTGTCCAAGGTCGCTCAGGTCCCAGGTGCTGGCCCAAGCCAGCTGCACCTGCAGGGGAAGGGAGTGAGGGGGCAGATGTGTTGCTGGACGGTCAGAGCCAGCTGTTTTTCTCTGTGCTGTCCTCTAGCAGTTACCACCGTGGTTTCATTTTCTGGATCGACTGGAAGAGGAAGCAGGTTCAGGAGGGTTTCCTGGCTGGCTGGCAAATGGCACAGTCCAGACAGGATCCAGTTCCCAGTGGCTGCTCTTCCAAACGGGAACAGCAGGATGAGCGATCTGCCGGAGGCGCCCGGTGCACCAGTGCGCCAATGCAGGTCTCCGGGGAGTGAGTGCCGAGACTGACTTTTTCGATTCTTGATGCAGGCACTTCTCCCACTGATTGGTTACCGCATCCCTCTTGGATAAATGGATTGACAGGCTGTCTCATTTCCATGTATCCTCTGGATTGGAGTGCAGGGAGCACAGGGCCTTATCCCCGGTGTGGAGAGAGTCTCATTTCAGATGCAAGCTGGAAAGGTTCATCCATATGCAAAGATGATGGCAGAGCCATTTGTCACCGGGAGTCAAGGGAGCCCCTCTGAGAGCCCAGGAGACGCCTGGGCAATTGGGGTGTTCAGGAGTCCCTGAGAATCCTCGCCCAGCGTTTGGTGTCTCTCGAAGATCCCCCAGGTCTGTGTTGCCAGCGAGGCCCCTCTACCCTGCCTTCCTCTCACAATCACCCTTGGCATCATGGGTAATAAAATAGGATTTCCCCCTAAAGGGCACACTGAGAGTTACTCATATCTTTGAAGCAGATCCAAATACGAGAGCTTCTTCCTATTCTTTTTCTTCATTTTGAAAAATTTCAGAGTTGCCCCAAACAGAGAAAAAATAAAATTTTAAGCTGAGATTAAGCAATGCCTGTAAATGTACAATTCTTGAGTGTGATGCAGCTGCATGAAGTTTTATGGTCACAACATCCCATTCATGCACCACTCAGACAAGAACAGAATATTCCCGCACCCAAGAGGCCCCTTGGTGATCTATCCCTCCTCCCGAGGAGCCCTGTTCTGACTTCCGCCATCCCAAGGCGGCTTTGCCTGGTGTTGACCGTCACAGAAGTTCAGGACTGTTCTGTGTGGGGGATAGGTCACTATGGATGACGTGTTCTCAGCACCGAGGGCTGGAGCTTCTACAGCCAGACGGCCCCTATTTGAACGATTTAGTGGTAGCTTGCGGGACAGTGTTTTTGGGGAGATTTTAATGGATGTTCTTGGCAAAAAAGGAGAAAAACTTGAAGCCTCCCCACCCCCAACACAAAATGCAGAGCACTGGATTAATCTGGGCAGCCTGTGGTAGGGACACTGCTGAAACGACGCTCAGTGGTCTGCTCAGAACTCTGTGGGGAGGGGAGGGGTCCTCAGAGGCAGAGGACCCTGGTGCCGCTGCAAGTGTTGGTTTGTGAGAAGATCCGCTTGTGCTACAGGCAGGTGTCTCCCACCCAGGGTGAACAGCAGTAGGATGTGTCGGTGGTGGGACTGTGCGTGATTCTTCTAAATGACGCTGCAGAGGCTAGCCGAGGGTCACGTGAGTTTGAGGAGCGTTTCATGCTTGGTCTTCATCTTGGAGATGTATAATTGCTCATTATTAATTAGCACATCAAAGGCACTGGGAAGTCCTGCCCAAGGTCACCGCTGCAGTCTGTTGATGGCGCGTGGACAGTGGTCTTCCTCCTCTTAGGCTGGGGGAACTTCTCTCTCACACAGAGCTTATGGTTCCTGTGAACTGGGCATCGACAGCAGGTGGACATGAGACCCGTCTTTGGTTAAAAGATTTTTATGTTTACGTTTTAGTTCTGATAAACACATGGCCTCCCTCTGTATGAGCTCAGATTGTCCTGAAATTTAAAAACAAAACAAAACAAAACAAAAAAAAAAAACACTATTGGAATGATCATGGGGAATGGCAGTTCACTTTAAAAACTTTTCCAATAGATGGATGGAAATGGCCATTTTAGACAAGTTTAGTTGTTCTCTGTAAAGTTCATTTTTCTTACTCTACAACTAATCACTGTGACTTAGGGGCCAGCAACTGTCACCTCCTGCCTAGAGCCAAAAGCACTGAACCCGGCACCAATGAGGACCCCTGGGCTGGCGGGGCAGGCCCTGGGCAGGAGACGAGAGCTAGCAGACAGCCGTGCGGGACGTTCTCTATTCCATCTTCATTCTCTTCTGTTGACTTTTTTTTTTTTCCCCCTGGGCAATGTGTATCAGAGCAATTGATAAACGCACTCCAAATTCCCCTCCCCAGCCACAGTGGTCCAGGTTCTGGCTGCAAGAATCCCATGGAGTCTCCCCAGCGAATTCTCCGTCCCATCATCGGATGGATGTTTTGTTTGTTTTTCGGCAGAAGTCGTTTCTGCTAATTTGCTAATTCACCCGTGTGCTCGCTGCCAGCCGCTGGCTGCCCACGGACCGTTTCCAGCTCGCTTCTGTCTGGCGAGACGCGGAGTCTGTGTGCTGCTTTTAGTCCTATTAAGTCCTTTGGAGAGAAAGGCGGCTCAGGAGGGACCCGCCAGGTCTTACCGCTTGGCGAAGACGCATTTCAAATTTAATGGTGCTTTTAAATCACCTAGTCGACAAAGTTTCAAGGGCTGTTTTTTAACAAAGTGCTTTTTCTCCCAAACTTGTGTTGTTCCAGACCTGCAGCACCACGTAACGCTGCGTGCAACCCGGGCACCTGCACAGCGCTGTCCTTAAACACGCTAGGTCCTGGGGGGGTGGGGGGGTATCAGAACGGGAACTCTCAGCTCTGGTCCTCAGGGAACATTCCATCTGTTTGGTCAGTCAGGGCCTCCATGTAAAAATATAAATAAGTAGCCATCGTCACTGTGTAGCACACGGTGGTCTAGGCGGAGTAGGGAGGGCAGGCATCACCGAGTTCCTCTCAGTGACCTGCCATGCTAGACGTAGTATTTTCTCTTAAACAATGCTATGAGATTGGTATTATTACTTCTGAGAAATCTGGGGCACAGAGAATTTAAAACACTTGCCTAGGGTCACACAGCTAGTGAGTAACAGAGGCAGGGTTTCAAGACAGGTTTTGAGGAAGAGATCCCTGTTCCTTGGGGAAACTGGATTTGATTGAGTGTCTACAGTATAGAAGGTAATTCTTTGATGTGATATGGCTTAATTTGCTGGAAAACCTTATCAGACACCTAACAAGCATGGTATCATTTGGAAAGATTTGGAATGGAGGCTCAGGAGACTTGAACAGCTCGTGCAGAGTCATGGAACCTTCCGAGGCAGATGAGAAGCACGGATCTGGGTCTGCCCTCACCCCAGTCCTCTCAGCTACACCACTCACACCGCCTAGGTGAGGCCAGGCCCCAGCAGCTTTCTCTGCTTGAACAGTTTTGTGTTAAAGGCATTCCCACACAGTATGCACACACGCACATACACACACCCCACTTTCCCAGCCACCTGTTTGCTGGGGCGCTGGATCGCTATCACCAAGGAGCCGGGGTGTCCAGCTCTCAGCCAAGCCCCACTATGGAGCAGTTAGTCCAGACCTGGAGCAACCAAGAAGTGGGACAAGTTCACTTCCAGGGCAGACACCCACCTGGATTATGCCCAGGGCATTTCCCGAGAGAAACTGCCTGCCCTAACCCACGGAGCGAAATCCAAGAGCTAGGGGAAGGGAACCTGGCTGACGCTCGTGGAGGTCTCGCCTGGTGAATGTGCAGTGGACACACAGGTCCAGAAGGCCTGAGTCACCTCTGGGGTCACCCATAGATGTCCTGGATCTGTTTCTCAGCTGCCATGGGCCTGGGCCACTAGAGCACTCAGGCTCTTGGGAAGCAATGAGCCAGAACTGTTTGTTCTGGAAAGAGCGATCCATGGCGTCCTCTCTGGGAGGCGTGATGAGCATGTTCCTGGCCCAGCGTCATCACCACCAACTGCTTAATGACACGGGGACCCACTGAGTCTCAGGGGATCTGATGTCCTGCTTGGGTTCTGCTGCTTGCTTGATGAGTGGCATGGCAGGCCCTTGGCCTGGCCTTGTTGTTCCCCAGGTAGAGAAGTCAAGGATGACCACAGACTCCACAAAGGGAGCTTTTTAAAGAGGGAGGGAATGGAAGCTTCCAGTGGGGAACCCCTGGCACCTGCTAGTTGCTGTCGGGTTGGAGCCTTCTCATCACAACCTGGTGTCCCCATCTAACGTCCCTCTATCATCACTGGCCTGGCTGCCACTTGCCAAGATGGCCACTGTCCCGTGAGGAGTAGTCGCAGCCCTGCCTTGCCACTTGGGAGCCAGGCAGAGCACAGCAGGTGCTGTGCCATGAGGGCGTGCTTGTCAGCCACCACCCCTGCCATGCAGACAATCAGGGGATGGAACCTTCCACTCGGTAGCTCCAACCCTGCAAGACGTTCCTCTCTCTGCACTCTGGCCGCGCTGACCCTCTTTGGGCTACGGAAACCCACAGCCTCCCTCTTCTGACAGGATCCTTGTGTCTGCTGTTCCCTCAGCTAGCACAGAGCCCGAGCTGTTGTCACTGCCCGATGGTGCTTCCACAGAGAAGCCTGCTGGCCTGCTCAGCCACGCCTGGTCCATGCCCAGACAGTCTTGTGTGCCTTCCTGTTAGGACTTCGCATGGATTCCATGTCACTTCGCCCAGCAGTGAGCATGCTCCAGGACAGCACGGCCAATGGCTTCATCCCTTATCTTCCCTGTCTTCCTTTCTCTCCCATTGCTTCTTTCGCTTTCCTTTCCTTTCCTGTCCCAGGCTGTGTTGTCCTCTCCCCTGGCCTCTCACACAGCGGAGGCCTGATGCACGTATCCTGGTGTTAGGAAGCAAGGGCGGGAAGTAGGAGGGACGGATAATGTGTGCCCCCAGTGGGTCAGGCATCCTCCATGCGATGTCCGTGTTTCTCTCCCAGGGCCCTTCTCCCAGCGCACAGAGCTCTGCCTTGCCCGGTGGGCTGCTGGGACCCGGGGATTGCATCCTGGGCGGGGCTCTACACTGAGCAGGTTCTGCTGTGTGGGAATTGTGAGGCAGGGGAGAGGCGATGCGCTCCTCCTCCTGTAATGGACTGCAGACTCCCGGCAGCTGGGGCTCCCTCTTATCAAGCAGGAAGCTGGCGGGCCATGTGTTAATCAATTGATAGCATCGCTTGGCATCCAACAGCCAGTTCTGGTTTTGTGGAGGAGCAGGTCGTAGCTTTTCCAATCTCTCCATGCTCACAGAACTCTCAGGTTGGGAGCAGGAGGCAGCCTAGAGGCTCCGCGAGCCGTGCAGGGGAGCCAGAGCTATGCACACTGCACTTCCCCTGCCCAAGGAAGCCAACCCCCGGAGAACGGGGCAGAAAGAGAAGAAGGAAGAGGCCCCAAATGTTGTGGGGGAAATGAAACCGTCACGTGACGGTGGTCTTCCCTTAGTGGGAGTGTGGGCCGCTGGCGACTGAAGTCGGTTGAGTGTCTTTCAAAAGGACCTTGCCCATTTGTGCAGCCCCCTCCAGTGAGAGACACGCTTCACATCTCTCTTCTTGCAGCCCTGCTGGGACCCCGTCCCATGACCCAGAAGTTTCTGCTGTCATCGTCCACCCCTTGTCTTTGGTCTCTCCCTTTCCAGGCTGCCCTCCAGGCTTGTGTCGGGATCATTTCCCCAGGGTCTGAGCAAGCTGTATCCTGAACTGGCGGTGGCCTCTCTGTGTGCTGTTGAGGCGATGTCATCCTGTGACTCTCTCCTCTACTCAGGTGGATGCTTCTCTAGTGGCCTTGCTCCCTGTGCTGGTACTGGGGACAGCATTGGGTCTGGAATGAAGAACTCAGAAGTTGGCTATGGATAAATGGATCCTTGCATGGGTGGGTGCGTAGTGGATGGCTGGAGAGACAGCTGGGTGGGTGGATGGGTGGTTAGATGGAAGAGGTTGTTAGGGCTGGGGAAGATAAACCTGGGAGGTACGCTGAAATGGGGTAGTATTCCCAGAGATCAAGAGCCCGGCTGCAGGGTCACACTGGCAGTGTTCGTGGCCTGGCTACTTGGAGCAAATCCACTGCTTGTGCCCTGTTAGACTTTTCTCACCTGTAAGATGGGACGGTAGCAGTGCATCCTGAAGAGGGTGAGTGGAGAATGAGAGAGAAATCATGGCAAGTGCTCGCCACCAGACCAGGCTTGTGGGAAAAGCCTGGGGCCTTGGCGTGATGCTCTGGATGCTAATGAACAGAAGGGGGAGATGGCAGAGTAGGCATCGTGCTGAGGGGCACAGGCGTGGGTCTGCGTTGTTCTAGGTCTTTCCAGATCCTCTTGTGCCTGCACAGCTCTCCCCGGGCATCCTGAGAGCACTCCCTTTCTTCTGTTCTGGCTCTGAGGCTCACCTAGTTTGCCGCACAACCCCATCGCTTCATGTTGCTTTTGTTAAGGGCCCTTGCTCACAGCATGCCACTTGCACTTCCCAGTTCTTAAGTTGTTTCTCGGTCAGGGTAGGTTAACAGCCATTAGAAACAACCATAGTTTTTATACAAACAACATGAGAAGCTGAGGGTGTTCCTGGTCCAGTGCATCTCTTCCAAGTGGTAGATCAGGGTCTCCAAAATAGAGTGTTTTTTTCCCCAATAAAAAGGAGGAGGCTCAAGTGGGAAACTTTTATGACCCAGGCTGGAAATTGCATCGGTTATTTAACTCACATTCTGTTGACCGGAATCAAGTCATCACATGCCCCCATCTGAACTGCAAGGGATGCTGGGAAATGTAGTCTCGCTCTTTCCTAGAAGAACAGGAAAGGGATTTTGTGAACATATATTCTCCTCTGCTACACCCACCTTGCCTGTCCACCCTGGGATGAGACACAGCTATTGGTTCACAGCACCCTGATCCTCACTCTGCAGGTGAGACATGTCCAATTCCGACTCTAGCCCTGGCTCCTGAGGTCCCACCACAGATAGAGCTACTGCTTCTGCCCCCTTCCCCTTTCCTATAGTAAACAATGATATAGAACATTTGAATGTCAGGTGCAAAATACAGCATATCACCCAATTGCTGAGAAGTCTACTTCTAAAGATCCTTGGACACTTTTTCTCCCATGTAATGATGTCCACACTCTGACCCTGGCCTCGAAGGGGTCCTCCCCTCTTTCTCCTTCCTCCCTTGCTTGTCCTAATCTGGGTCATATGAGTTTGTGCTTGGAATTGCCTTTTTTTATTATTTCAAATCCAAACCAATTAAAAATCTATTTTGTAAAAGGGTAAAAAAAAAATCTGTGAGAATCAGCTGTGAATACTGCCTGCTGGATTTCATCTGGAAAAGAATTGAAACCGACAACATGTTACTAATTGGGGAGTTTGAGCAGTCCCTTCCGTATGGGCCTGGGGTTTCAACAGACTAGCTCTGGCAAGCGACTACACACAGGTTTACCGTGTCTGAGATAGACATGGAGAGCAGTATGTCAGGCAGACCAGGCAATGTGCTCAAGGTGTACTTGGGGACAGATCAAAGATTCTGCTAGTCTTGTACCCTGGAGCTTGACCTAAGGAGAGCGTGAAATAGGCGTCGCTGATGTCCTGCCAGCACCCTTGTCCACCAGCAGCCCATCTCCTAATCAGTTGAGTACTGAAAACCTGCAGGAAGTGGTGTAGGACTGCATACATGTGAGCAGTAGAGACCAAGTTCGTGTCTCAGCCCCATCACTAAGTACCCATGATTTGAACCAAGTGCCAATTTTCTCCTCTAAAAATTAGGTCAACTCCACCAACAATCAGCATAGTTAAACCAGAGATACACAGTGTCAGCAAAGACTTAGCATTTGGTGGTCTCTTTCCCACCTTTCTCGTGTGCAGAGGGAAGAGCAGATTTTGCCTGGAGTGCAGGGCAGCATGAGTTTTCAGTGACTCAGTGCCGTGGTCTGTGCAGCAGTCTTGCTTCCATTCATAAGTGGGCCAGTTGCTTGGCTCGAGGGAGAGAGACCGAGAATTCCCACTGTCAACAGGGTGTTGATCCTTTGCAAGTGCAGCTATTGAAGCTGCTAACAATGCCCCTTCTCCCTCTGGATACGTTCCATTCAAGTACAGAAGCACAGAAGTGAACTGGAGTGCAACGCAAGTCTTAAATCTGATGCTTATTCAAGCATTCAAAGTAAACCATTCTCTTGTTCATGGAACACATGTCCAGCAAAATAATTACAATTATTGATTTGATAAAGCCTTGGAGGAGTTCAGTACACTGGTACCTTGGGACGGAGCACAGATATGCTACAGTGGTGTAACAGGTGACCCGGGGTACCCTAGGATGATAGAGATGTATGCTGGGATGGCACCCCGTTATAGTGGGATGGTACAGTAGTAGAGTTAAGCTGGCATAGAACACAGGCACACTGCGATAGTCCCCTGGGATGGTACACAGGTATGCGAAGATAGAAGCCTGGGATGGACATTGGAATGGTACCTAGAACGTGTGCTGGGATGATATACTGGGATGCTCCATAATACATTGGCATATGGGCTGGTTCACCCCAAGACTTGATAAACAGGCTAAGTGGACTCTGGAGAGAGCTCCATTGTGGCCGCATCTACTACTCAGCCCACTGCTCATGACTGTGGCTGCCAGCGTTGATCTGGTCTCCTTGGAAGTAGCTGCAGCTGTGCATGGATGCAGGCTTTGAGGACAAACGTGCTGGTGCCCAGTTCTGTCCCAGCGCAGCTGGCTGTGGCTCCTGGAGCAGTTTCCTAAGCTTCCCTTCTCATTGGTGCAATAGGGAAGTAAGAATCCTTCTTGTTGGGGGGCAACCAGGTATCGGAGATCGTACAGAGGTGCCAGAGGAGTGGAATCTGAAAAGCAAATTGTAAGTACTCACTCAAGGCTAACTGAGATGATTATTATTGGAAGGTGGAAGTATAGGGAAAAAAGGTTGGAAATTCTGATGAAAAAAGTTTGAAATTTGAGTCTCACTACTCAGTAACTCTGCGGCCTATGCAAGTTACTTAGTGAGCTTTAGTCTTCTCATCTGTAAAATGGGGTTAATAATGCTTAGCCCTGAGTTTTAGTTTATTTTTTGAATAAGTCACTTCATTCCACAATAAACTTGGAGCAGCTTGCAAAAGGTCACATAATAAAGGTGATGCGAATAAATAGCTCAATGAAGGGAAAGTCCGGGTAGAATAAGGAAATGAAAGCAGTTGTAGGAGTTTGTAGGAGCCAACTACATGTATAGCAACTGGGATCCTGCTTGCTCCATGGTGGGGAACTCAGTCAGTGTTTAGCTCCTCTCCTGGGGTGCACACAGGCTCTGAAGGAAGTTTTCTTGTGATGGAAGAGAACTGAAGCAAATGACGTTTTCTACCCAAGAAAGCTGGACTCCCCAAACATGCACTAGTGGTTTGGGGAGTCCAGCTTTCTTGGGTAGAAAACTCTCACAGATGGGAGAGGGCCAGTCTAACGGGTTCTGCAGAGAACCCGTTAGACTGGCCCTCTCCCATCTGTGCCCTGCACTTCTCTGTCTGGTCCTGAACCCGTGTTTCTGGGCCCTGCAGCTCTTGGAGTGGCATCTTTGAGCCGTGATGCCCAACAGAAGCCGTTGCGGTCATTAAAATGATCCAGTAGCACCTTTTCCCTAAGAAGAGGAGTGTCACTGACAGCTCTGGCCATAGCCAAGTTCAAATTAAAGTAATTACAGCAGTTCCCTCTCGGAGTCCTTTCGGCTGTTGCTAGCGTCCTTGTTCCCTTCTTGCCCTGGAGTGTTCTGGGGACTTCAGTCGGCCTTGTCAGAAATGCCTGATGTGCTACAGGTGGGGTTCGTTGCCTGTGGCAGCTGTGGATTGCACTTGACCTTCTGGAGCAAGATGGCCAGGGATGATAGTGTGAATCTCAAAGGCAGCTCTCTTCCGACCTGCACGCAGGAGTTCTCACAGGAGATTACACATTTTAAAAAATGTCAGTGATGGAGACACCCAGGCACAGAGATGACAGCCACCGTTGCCTAAGGTTACATAGGAAACGGGTGACAGCAGCCCTCTACCAGGTGACGATCCCCAGATCCGCTGGCTGTCATCTTGTCAGCCTTCCTGCCACAGGTGCACCTGCCCTCACCCCTCCCACGGGGGGCAGACTCCGAGTGCCCAGACACTTCTGTTTTAACCTCGCAAGCCTCCAGCACCTGAATCTGCCTGTTCCACTCATTTTGAAGATGAAGAAATCAAGGGACAGAGAGAACAAGTCCATTTGCTAAGACCACAGTGCAAGGAAGGCATAGATTGGGAAGTTGAATCCAGGTCCATGTTCACGTACTTAAACACTGCATTGGACTGTCTTATATGTGTACACTTTAATTGCTTAACCTTTTTAAAAAAAATCTTTTTTTATTTGACAGGCAGAGTTAGAGAGAGAGAGAGAGAGAGAGAGAGAGAGAGAGACAGAGAGAAAGGTCTTCCTTCCGTAGGTTCACTCCCCAAATGGCCGCTATGGCAGGAACTGCGCCAATCCGAAGCCAGGTGCTAGGTGCCCCCTCCTGGTCTCCCACGTGGGTGCAGGGGCCCAAGCACTTAGGCCATCCTCCACTGCCTTCCTGGGCCACAGCAGAGAGCTGGACTGGAAGAGGAGCAACCGGGACAGAACTGGCACCCATATGGGATGCCTATGCTGCAGGCAGAGGATTAGCCAAGTGAGCTAAGGCACCGGCCCCTTGCCTAACCTTTTAATTACAGGTAAATTTTGATTATGTGTGCAGGTGCCTTCAAAAACATCACAGACAAACAGAATAGAAAGATAAGTTTATTTTGATACAAAAAGTTGAATCCTTGCATAGTTTTTTGTTGTTATACACGTGGATTCCATGTACTTTCTGAAGAGGCTTCATATACATAGATTTCAAAATGTTTTGCGGGGCTGGCGCAATGGGTTAAATTCCATGTGGGCACTGGTTTGAGACCCGGCTGCTCCACTTCTGATCCAGCTCCCTCCTGTGGCCTGGGAAAGCAAAAGATGGCGGCCCAAGTCCTTGGGCCCCTGCACCCACGTGGGAAACCTGGAAGAAGCTCCTGGCTTCGGTTCGGTGCAGCTCTGGCTGTTGGGGCCAACTGGGGAATGAACCATTGGATGGAAGACCTCTCTCTCCCTCTCTCTACCTCTCCTTTCTCGGTGTAACTCTGACTTTCAAATAAATAAGCTTTGAAACAAAATGTTTTGCACCAAAATAAGCTTGTTGTTGAAGTCTTTTTCCCATGAACTTCTCATGTAGCCTCATATTGAAATAGTTGCACATGGCTGAAGGAAACATCCTCATGAACTTAGCAGCTAAAGCAGCACCCATGTGTTTTCTCGTAGTTTGTGGGGGTCAGGGTCTGGACATGGCTTACCAGCTGTGCTAGCTCAGGGTCTCACAGGCCCAGGGTCCAAGCTCATGTGATTGTCAGCGGAATTTGTTTCTTTCCAACTGCGAAACTCATGGAAGCTTAATTCTTCAAGGTCATGCAGACACACTCCCTGCTGTTTGGAGTCTGGGAGCTCGGGACGGCTCAGTTCTTGGTCATGATCCTCACCTGATTTGGCCAGGCCCACCTCAGCAGTCTTCCCTTTGATGAACCCAAACCGGGATGGGAGACCTTAGTCACATCAGAAGAACCCCTTCACCTGTGCTATGTGTAGCCCAACCACAGTACTAAGACCTGTCATACTCACGTAGCCTACAAAGCTGCAGGGACGGAGATGACACAAGGGCACAGTCATTGGGTGTCAACTTGGACTTCTGCCTGCAATGGGTATAAAAAGTCCTCCTGTTCTCACACAGAGATAAGGATGACCGGAATCCTGTCACTCCTATGTCATCCACGCCCCCACTTAATCAGTTACACAGGTTTTAAGGTAAGTCTTCTCTGTCCATTAAAATGCGCACATCTTAGCTGTCCACTTTTGATAATGAGCCACATGTAACATGTAAAGCGATTCCATCTTAGAAAGCTCCTCCCTAGTCACTCACATATGTCCTTTCATTTTAAAAAAATCTAATAATTCTAAGAAATACTTAGTATCATAATCAGTAGAATGTGGGTTTCCTTCCAGTTCTTCTAACTTCAGGTTCGTGTTCTTTATTAGATTCCGCAAAGACAAAAGTGCACAGCCACGCCGCACATGCCCACAGAGAGGACGTTGAGATGCTCTGGTCAAGATGCCTGTGGTGTGCCCTGCCCCTCTGTGTGCATGGCCTCGCCCTCGGGGGTGCAGTGTTTCCATCCTCAGCTCTCTGCTAGCACCGTGTCTAGCAAGCATGGCAGGTGCTGGGATTGCTGTTGGGCAAATTCTCCAGCTTGCTAGTTGGAGCACTGCTAGTGTGTATTGGCAACTCGCTCTCCGTTGCTTTCAACGCTTTCCTGACACAGCAGTGTGCTCCACACCAATCTCAGGTTGGGCTTCCTGGTTTCCTTCAAAAGGCAATTCTGGGTCATGACTCGACTCGGGACTTTCTTACCGTAGGAACCCAAAATCGAATAACAAGAGGCAGCGTGGCATCTGGAGGGAAAACAGGTATGCGGGATTAAGCAGACTCCAGTTCTCCAAAGCGGATGCACTTGTTCGAACGTCTGAGCCTCCCTCTCCGCGTCTCCTGACCCAACCTCATTCGGTTCTCCTGGGGATGGAGCACAAGTCCTCCGTGCTTTGCAGAAGCAGTGGGGCGCGGGCAGTGTCCTCTCCCTTGCTTTGGATGTCAGACTTTCGCTTCACTTGTTTGTCTCTCCAGCTACCAGCCACTCTCTGGGTCAGCTTTCAGTCCCTAACATATGAGTGATAGAAATATATGAATTATCTGCCGGCGCTGCGGCTCACTAGGCTAATCCTCTGACTGCGTTGCCGGAAAACCGGGTTCTAGTCCCGTTTGGGGCGCCGGATTCTGTCCCGGTTGCCCCTCTTGCAGGCCAGCTCTCTGCTGTGGCCCGGGAGTGCAGTGGAGGATGGCCCAGGTGCTTGGGCCCTGCACCCCATGGGAGACCAGGAGAAGCACCTGGCTCCTGGCTTCAGATCAGCGCAATGCGCCGGCCGCAGCGGCCATTGGAGGGTGAACCAACAGCAAAAAGGAAGACCTTTCTCTCTGTCTCTCTCTCTCACTATCCACTCTGCCTGTCAAAAAAAAAAAAAAATATATATATATATACACATATATATATGAATTATCAGATAGGATTTCTTTTTTAAAAAAAGATTTTAAAGGCGTTTACTCTGCAAATGGTCACAGCTGGGCCAGGCTGAAGCCAGGCACCTGGAACTCCACCCTGATCTCTCACATGTGCAAAGGCCCAAGGACTTGGGCCACTTCTGCTGCTTTCCCAGGCACATTAACAAAGAATTAGGTTGAGCCGGCGCCGCGGCTCACTAGGCTAATCCTCAGCCTTGCGGCGCCGGCACACCGGGTTCTAGTCCCGGTCAGGGCACCGATCCTGTCCCGGTTGCCCCTCTTCCAGGCCAGCTCTCTGCGTGGCCAGGGAGTGCAGTGGAGGATGGCCCAAGTCCTTGGGCCCTGCACCCCATGGGAGACCAGGAGAAGCACCTGGCTCCTGCCATCGGATCAGCGTGATGCGCAGGTCGCAGCGCGCCTACCGCGGCGGCCATTGGAGGGTGAACCAACGGCAAAAGGAAGACCTTTCTCTCTGTCTCTCTCTCTCACTATCCACTCTGCCTGTCAAAAAAAAAAAAAAAAAAAGAATTAGGTTGGAAATGGAACAACCAGAACATCCCATTTGGGATGCCAGTGTGTCACACAAAGCAGCTTAATCCACTGTGCCACAATGCCAGCCCCTAGATTACCAGATAGGATTTCTGCCCTGAGCCAGGGAGATGGGCATTTTGAGAAACAACAATGGTAGATCCCAGGCAGGGGTCATTTCCTTCCAGCAGGCAAATGCAGAATGCAGGCACGTTTCCAGTGGGACCGTTGTCTTCTGTGCTATCAGCACACCCTTGTCACTTCCGGTTCCCTCTCCTGTTTCCTCCTGGTCTCTCCGTCTCTCCTTCAAGGGCACACTCCATCCATCATCCTCTCCCCTTTACCTTGGCCTTGCTTATTCCCCTCTCCTTAGAGACGCGGTTCTGCCCATCTCTACTAAATAAATTACCTTCTTGAATTCCTCGCCATCTGACCACTGGACAAACGATATCCCCAGCCCCTGAGCCTGGACACAATAAGAATCCCACCAAGAGCAACACTGATGGTTTCTCACTCGACCTTTTTTTTTCAAAGGTTTGATTTTTTATTTTAATTTAAAACTTGAGAATGCCATTAAAACCTTCACTCAGCTCAGCTGTATCTTTGAGTGCAAAATCCATTTTAGTCGGCAAAGCTGGCGATGAGCGTTAAGTACTTATTTTTATTGTCTGTCTGGGCATGGTTTTTAACGGCAGGTGGAGAAGGAATCAATAATGTCATAAAGACACGCTCACCCCGTGCCCTGTCCACAGCCAGCTCTGTCATGGCCGAGCTCAGGGGAGGCGCTCGGCCTGCCTGCATTGCCCGTGGTGTAGATGGCCCGGAGAAGCATCCTCCCTCCTTGTTATCTTGTCTGGCATTGTTGGCAAAGGTTCTGAGTCGTTCTATGGGCTTCTCAGCTGTTTGCAGTAGGAACAAATGGCTAGTGATGTTCACCTGTGCCAAAACCCCACTGATGGATGGGATCGCCTCCCTCTGGGTTTAAGAGACCTTTGTTTACGGCAAAAGAGGCCTACCTTCCTGTCGAAAGAGGCCTTCGTCCTGCCAGCGGCTTTTCCGGGTTGTGGGGAGGAGTGAAGGGCTTGGAGCAGCCACAGTCTCCAGAAACGGCCATGCTGTTCGTCTTCTCGGATTCCGGCTTCCTGGGGCTCCTCCTGGTTCCCTGCTGCTGTGGGCACGCGGAGATCCGGGGCTCGCGTTGCGAAGAGAACTGGGGATGCCTTCCCTCTTTGGAGAGGACAGGACTGTCCCAGAGACTTTTCTCCCAGGATGTCACAGGGGAGCCCCCCGCCCTGGGCCAGGGGCAAGGACGAAGAGAGGGGAGTGCAGCCGTGCCGTGTCCAGGCCTCGGCTCCTCCGGTGCCCTCTGGGATGGGCCTTCCCAACGGCGGATCCCGATGGAGCTCCCTCATCTTCCTGGACGCAGCGCAGCCTGCAGTGCGTGTGTTCCGTCATCGCGGTGGTCCTCGCCCTGCGCTGGATGCACGGTAAGGACCAGTTTTTGTTTGGGGTTTTGTTCCCACTGGTGGCCAGCCACAGAGTGCGGTCCTCACACACCTGCTCAGTCACCGCCGGCCCCAGCTCGCCATGACAGGAATTGATGTTCCTTAACCGCTTGTTTCCTCTCCAAGGCAGATTTTTTATTCTTTTTTTTTAACAGCATTATTGAGATATAATTTATATACCATAAAATTCTTCCATTTATAGTGTGAAATCTAATGGGCTTTAGGATATTTATAGAAGCGTGCATCCATCACTCTACTCTGATTTTAGGCTATTTTTGCTCCCCTGAAAGGAAACCCCACACCGATTAGCCGTCATTCCTCATTTCTCCCCACTTCCCAGCCCCAGGCAACCACGGGTCTACTTCCTGTCTGCCTAGATGTGCCTTTTCTGGATGTTTGATATCAGTGTAATCACACATTGTGTGCTCTTGGTGGCTGCTGCTTAGGTTTAGCAAATGCTCTCAAGGTTCGTTCATAATGTTCCATGGGGAGATATTTTGTTGCAGAATAGTATTCCTTTCCAGACCTAACACATTTGGTTTATCCTGTCATCGGCTGACGGACATTGGGTTACTTCTACTTTTTGCCTTTTATGAATGTTCCTGTGAGTGAATTCATGTGCAAGTCTTTGTGTGCATGCATATTTTCACTCCTCTTGGGTAGATTGCTGGGAGTGAGATGGTGGGCCCCTAATGGCGGTTGGTCATTTATTCTAGGGAATACATGGATTTTTCTCTCCCTTACAAGCCTTTGATCTGCTCGGGGGTTGGTTGGGGCTCTTAGTTGCCTGAACATTCCTACAGGACTCGACCTGGATGCTTTCATATGGTGGTTCCTTCTAAGAAAGGCCAGGAAATAAAGAAAGGGAAGAAACAGAAGTCAAGCTGAAGCCAGTGCCCAGTGGGCTGGGGAAAAGCGAGGGAATTTTGTCAGTTCTTTCCTAATGGGAAGCCTTGCTCTGTCTTTGGTTTGAAGGAGAAGGCATGTGTGTGCGTAAGAGGGCCATTTCCTGCAAGGTTGTCAATGACTTTGCTCACGTCACCTTTTGTGCTGATGATGGGAAACCTGACGGTAGAGACGATGGACCACCTAGAGTGCTACTTTCCTTAGACTGTCACTCTTTAGCAGTCCGTCCTAGGCAAACCTGTGTTTTACATGTGCAGAGTGGGAACAAAAACAGGCTGTGCGACTGAGGATTGATAAGCTGGAGAGGAGGGAAGACAAAACTTGCAGGTTGACAGGCAGAGCAACTCTGTTATAGAGTATAGAAGGCTGCTCCTACGGTGTCACCCCAGTCCCCGCCGCCTCCTGAGCAGGCCTGAGAGTTGTGAGCAGGGGAATAGCCCAGGTAGGAAAGTTTCAGCAAATGTGGATCTGTTGAATGGCACACACCTGGCAACTTAGTCGACAAATACATGCAAGATGATGGTGATGATTCAGGTGGAGGCGATGTGACGGTGATGAGCATCAGTATAATTGTAGTACCTGTTCACTGGCCCATCACTGTCTTCTAGGCATTGAGCTGCATACTTGGTCTCGGTCTCTCTCTCTCTCTTTTGTCCCCTTCCCTTTTCCTCTTGGCAATTCCGTGTGGTAGATAATATTATCTGCATTTATAGTTGATGTATTTGCCCATCTGGGGCAGACTTGGAGGAAACCCTGGGGTTTATGGTTCCAACTTGTTCTTGTCTGGTTGACTAAAGAATTTGAGTGCCTCTCAATGATCAGGTTCTTGGAATACAGAGATGAGTAAGACAGTAGTGCATAGACACAAAACAGGTTCTAGCATGGGACAGACCTGTGTTACCTGTTCCCCCTTTCACCCATCTATCCACCCATTCAGTAGATAGAAACAGTGCCTGACGTGAGCCAAGCATCGTGCAGGACAATGGAATCCTGGGTCTCTATCTGATTTGCACGTCAGCTAATATTTTCAACTGTGTTTGTCGGCTGGTAAGTTGGGAGGGCAAACATACCCATCTCATTGAATTATTGTGAGAATTTAGTACACTGTGTAGCACTTAATTGAATTAGAGTCAATATTTGCTGCTGTTAGCAGGAATAGTGTAGATATTTGCATTGGAAGATTTGGACCCTGATAGGAGTGGATCTGTTGTCCTCTGCCTGCCCAGCCCTTTGTCCAGCCCCGGAGAAGGGTGTGACCCTCCTTGCCAAGCTCCTGCAGCAGGCCCAAGGCTTCGGGCCGTCTGAGTTCCTACAGGTCCAATACCATGCGTTGCCCTGCACCCCCCGGCCAGCTGCACCAGAAAAGGGCGGATGGGCGTCCCTGTTGGCCAGGAGCCAACCACGGCAAGTGTTGGGGTTCAGAGGACAAAGGAGAGGGACATTTCAAGGAAGTTCCTACTTCCTCAGAACCAGCGTTCCTATCTCCCTTGCTCACATGATCTGTTGGGACATCCTTCACGTCCCAGTGTAAGCACGTCCCGGAAAAATGCCAGTGCTGGTCTTGTGATGAACTTGTCTTGCGCTGTGAATTTACTGACTTGCTGCGCGCGTGGGGGTGGGGAGAGGAAGCCACAGAGCACGTTTCTGAGCAAGGTCAAGGTAGTGTGTTCCTGCCCTTCACTGTTTGAAATGGAAGAGGACTTGGATCTGTATAATGGGAATCTTTCTCCCAAGGAAGGCCATAAGGTTAAGTGAGACTTGTATATAATCATGCCTGACTGGTGTTTGTCTGCTGCAGCTTATTTTGTCTGCTTTTTGTTCAGTAAAGTAGACGATTTTATTATCTCTGCTCCCAGAGGCTGGGGGTAGGGGGAATTGAAGCTCAGAGGGCTCACGTGCTTGCCTATGGCCACACAGCCAGCAGATGGGAGAAGCAGCCTTCAAGCCCAAATCTGTCGGAATCCTAAGCCGATGTTCCTAACAGTTCAGCGGCAGGTTTTTTCTATGAAGGGACTCATAGTAACTATTTTTGGCCCTGTGGGCTAGAACTTCTAGTAGCCACTCGGCTCTAGCATTGTAACATGAAAGCAACCCTGCTGTAAACAACTGAGCAAGGCTATGATTATTTAAAAAAAAATACTTAATTTACGAAAACAAAGGGTGGGCCAGGTTGGGCTGCAGCTTGCCAGCCGCTGTGACAGAGCAAGGCCTGGAATCCACCATGAGGGGTTAAGGAATCGATGCCTATGAGCAGAAGGACAGTCTGTAGCCTCTTCAGAACATCTGCTTGTCCCAGCAGCGTCACTTCTGCGGGCAATGATTATTAAAAAGGAAGTGGGAGCCTGTGATTGATTGATTGAAGGCATTCAGAGGCAGTGAGAGGATTAAGTATAAGAGATCACCATTGGAAGGGTCTCCTCCGCGCAGCCTTCCTGAGCCAGGATAAGAATAGCCTGGGTGATTGATGACGCTCCTCGGAGCGCTTGCTTCTCAGGTTACTTTTCTGCCCCCTGGATTAGTTTGTCCTTAGCCACCCCCTTCTCCTACCCCAAAGAATTCAGACCTCTCCAGGCATGGGGGCCTGCGTCACCACTGTTGGCTCCTTCCCGACGTGCTCGGCCTGCCCCTAGCCCCAGTGCCCCTGGCATGCCCAGGGTGAGCTGAGGCTGAGAAAGCCCCGGAGGCTGGAGCACACTGGGGCTGCTCCAGACCTGTTTCTGGGACAGCAGGTGCAGCCGTTGGCTGACACCAGGAAACATTCTTGAGGAGAGAGCAGACGGGCAGAAGGAGAGCAGGCCTCCCGCCCTCCCTGGCCTTGGCTTCCTCCGGAGGACACATTTGCTGTGAGGACACCCCAAGTGCTAATCCGCTCACCCAGGAGATCTCAGCGTGGGTCAGCATTTTCGTCATGGATTGGGCTCGGGCAGAGGCATCCCCCCGGTGCTGTCTGGCCGGCCCAGGTCAGCTGTAAATCACTCAGGGAAGGCGCTTCTTGGATACCACAGCTGCTGGGGACTCCGGAGGTGTCATAAATCAAGAGCTCACCCCATTTTACCTGTGCCTTCCCACGTGTGTACAGGGGCCTCTGGCGGCCTGGGGCAGGAACATGGCGGAGGTAAATTCAGCCAGGACTGGACAGCAATGGCTGCTGCCTCTTTGTCAACTTATTACCTGAGATTTATGCACAATGCAGCCGGGTCTGCTCGGTGACACATTCTAATTTAATTAAATTTCTGTTGGATTGATGTCTGATCAATCAATAATGTTAATGTTTTTGCAATTTAGAGATTAAAGTATGGTCAAGCCATGGCAACCCCCTATCCATTTACTTGAGAATATTCTTTGGGAGGAGGTGTGGCTACCTGCGTTCTCTCTTCCTTCCTCCTTTCCATATTTAAACATCTAGCCAGCGCCTAGGATGCGGAGCTGTGACAAGATGGAAATCGGCTTAGAGCAGTCAGGACACTTAGGCTTGTCAGGGCACAGCTGCAGGTCCCCAAACCCAGAGTTTGTGGTTGCCTAGGGCTGGGGTGGTGCCCAAGCATTCTCATTTCTATTAAGGTCCAGGTGATGATGGTCCCGCTTGAAGGGACCGGCTTGAAGACCCAGCGACTCCGAGGTCTGGGGCACAGGCTCTGGAGTCACCTGTATGTTAACAGACGACGTGTTACTTGATTCCTCTATGTCTCAGTTTGCCTATTCACAGGATCACTGCAAGCAATCAGTGAGCTTCTGTAATGCCTCCCAAACACCCAGTGCAGGAACTGGGGTGCACTAAGCACTCCGTTCACAATTCTCTCCTTGTAGGGGAGAGTAAAGCAACGGAGTTCCTGCCCACTTGCAACGTCCCACCTGCAGGGGTCTGGGCAGTATAAGGATGGTTCCATCCGTGACCAAGGCAATGAGTGGCTATCACAAGGGCAGTTGATCTCATCAGATCCCCTGATGAAGCAGAACTGAAGTGGAAGGAGGTAGTGGAAGTAACCGGGGAGTGCTGGGCCTCGTAGGCATCCTTGGAGGACTTCTTAATGTGTCATCAGTATCCCGAACCAATGGGGAGGCTACAGGACCAAGCCTGAATTTTGGAAAGGTCTTTGCACCTGCGGTTTGAGGGAAGAGCTTGGAGGGTCAGAGTGAATGCACTAGCAGTATGCGCTGAACTGGCCAGCCCTTGAGCACAGAGATGCTGTTTGCTCTCCCAGATGGGTAAAAGCCACAGGTCTGTGTCCATACGGAACAGTGGAGCTGTCGATTTGGTGGCAGGGCAAGGAGAGGAAGCTCACTTGAGTGCTGATGGATCTTAAATGACCCTGTCTGTGTCCCTTGAGAGAAAGGGACATGAAAGGTACCACATGGTGTGATACTTGAGGACTCCACAGCACTCAAAACCACCATCTTATCTTAAGTGTTTCACTGTCCAATACCACATGCATTATTTAGCTACAGGATGTTTGCAGATCAACACATGCATTCAAAAAGTCCGGTGATAGCCAGCTGGGTGAACGGAATCAGGCAGGTGAAAGTGCCCCCCTGAGGAGGATCCAATTTCTGCCTTCAGGGTCTCCTGGGTTAGTGCAGGAGGCTGGCTCTAAGTCAGGATGATTGCTATTGTTATTATTACTACTGTTATTTGCCAGGATCCACCCAAGGTGCTTGAACGTTTTTCATTATTCCTTTTAAAATAACCCAAACCCGTCTTAAATGATAAAATGGGAGGAACGAAGTGACTGAGAGTAAGACAGCTTTGTGTCCACATTTTGTTAATGCACATACTGGCCCACTCAAACAGCGTTCAGAGCGCATCTCCCAGCAGGCTCCAGGTGCCTCTCAGTTACCTGTGCCAGGTGAGTCCAGAAGCAGTGAGGTCCAGAGGAACCTGAACCCCAGTGACTCTAGGTCTCACCAGAGAGAATAGAAGCCCCTGGCAGAGAGCTGGTCTCTAAAAACAAGGACAAGTCCTGTGCCTTTGTACTCTGTCTTGTGTACTTGGAATTCCTGTGTTGGATATCAGATTGATTGTAGAGTCCACTCACTGAGCGCTTCATCCTGCACTGAAGGACTCGAACAGAAATCCCTTTCTGCCATGCTCAGGAGATCTGCAGGAAGATTTCATATTGGAAATGTATCAGGCATAGTAAAAAGAGTGAGTGTTCACACTCGGAGTGTTCACACTTCAGCCTATCTCGTGCACCCCCCCCCCACCGCCTGCTGCCCCAGAGAGGCACCCCAGCAAGCCCTTAACCTGCGTTGTTCCAATATTCCTCATGGTACCCACGGAGAAGGACCTGTGACAGCTCTCCCTTTGTTGGAGAGGAACTGAAGGTCAGAGATGAAGTCATTTGGCCAAGGCCCCAAAGCGAGTGATGGTGAAACACAGACGTACACACAGATCAGCCCTATTAAATAATAACGTGTATCTTCAAGGATGTTTTAAGACCCACTCTGCCATTCTGATACTTAAAGAAAATGGGCGATATGTTAGGCCCCATGGGATGCTTGCTAAGGACCTTCTTTGTGGTGGCTGTTGACTCATTAGTCTACGTCTTTGGGATGTGGATTATTATCCAGCCACAATGTCACCTAACTTCTCCGTAAACTTGGCCACGTGGCTCCTTGCTGAGATTTTGTCATCCACCCTTGAGGTCACTCCTACATCATTTCCTTGAGTTCTGAGCTAGTAGCCCTTTTTAAAAAGCGTGACTGAAGCCTTGGTGGGAAGTGGCTCCCATGACTTTGGTTCCTATCATGTCTACTACCTGTAATATCCTGCACTGGGATTTGCTAGAAATGAGGATCAGGGAGTCGTCTGCCTAGGGGACTCCACTTGGAACCTTCGGGAAACCATGACAACATCTCCTGGGAGCAATCATCATTTCCAACTGCTGGTTGCAGTACTCGGTCATTTGCTGGGTACCCTGCAGAACTGAAAGAATTTAAAGCAAAATTTTCAAAATTACAGCCTTGGGCTGAACTTACTCTGCAGAGAGTTATTCTTTGGTGCACTGCACGGTGTTTTTAAAAATTCGGAATTCCTTGCTAGTGTTTAAAAATCGAGGCAATTCAATCATGCAAGGTTCTGATTTCTGTTGAAAAATGTTAGGATTAGACAGCGTTTTGCTGCATGCTTTCTTGGCTGCGATGCCTTGCGTGGGCCTTAGCTGGGATCCTGAGCTCCCTGTCCCCTGAGTCCTTTCCTGTAGCCACCTCTGTACCCACTTGACACACATCTTTGCCTGCTTGCTCTCTGCACACATCTGCACCACTGTGCGGGTATATACTTGATCCTTGCTAGTTTGAAAATCTGGTTCCTCTGGGGGGAGGGTGGAAGGGAAGCAACATAAGAGCGGAGGACTTCTGCTTTCGTGTTGTCATCTGTTGGTGTTGCATCACCTGCTCCCGATCCCTTCCTTTTCCTTCTAACTCCAAACATAGCTCGGAAGACCCTTCTTCTCAGCCTATGCACTTTTTGCAAGGCTCAGCTCTTGCTAGGCTTCTGTGTCCTAACAGTTCTTAAAGAAGTAATGTCACTGTGCATTTGTTTCAGGGTGGGAGCAACACACCTGCAAAAAAACAATTAAATTAGAACTTCAACCACATTTCAGTTTGTGTGAAGAGAAAAAAATGTTAAGGAAGTGTAGGGAAAAACTTGGATAAATTTTGAGATTTTTCCAAAAAAGAGGCCTATCAGTTTTGAAAAATTTGTGTATTTACACATCCAATGCCAACCCAGGTGTCGAATGTGACTGCCTCTTCTGGCCCATAGCATAGCAGTGAGGCCAGGCAAGGTTTGACCTAAAGATCGGATGTCAGGCTCGGCCCTAATAAAAATGTTACGAGTGCTCAATTCCTGGTTCCACAGTACTCCGACTCTGAGAATGTATCTGCAGTGGTAGCTGGGGAATGGTGATGCTATCTGCAAGGCTGGTTTGCAATAGTTCCTATGAAGCATGGAGTTTTCAAATCGAATTGTCATTGGATGTTAATGACATTTGCTCCTGCTCTCTCAGAACAGAACTGGAAGGAAGGCTTTCAGGGTGTCAAGATAAGTTGGCATTTAACAAGTGCAGCAAGAATGATCTTATTAAAATGTAAATCAGATCTTATCATTGCTTTTACTTAGAAGTCTGCAGTATCTTCTACTACCTATAGATTAAAGCTCAACTCCAACTGTGGCCTTGACAGTCCTGGGTACTTTTCCAAGCTCACTTCTGCCTTGCTGTTTTCTTTCCAACTACATGAACTTGATCTCTGTGCCTCCGACATGACAAGCTCATTCCCATCTCAGGCCTGTACGGGTGCTTGTTTTCTGTGCTGGGTGATTTTCTTTGGAGACGTTGCGGGGCCACCACTCATGGCATGGGAAACTCTAATCAACTGAAACATCCCTTCCCTACAGAGGGTCGTCTTTGAGCACCCTGTTTGAAATAGCCCCTACCTCTACCACCATGAGCAATCCCTCAAAAGACACTTCTAATCTACTTGCTCTTAATCTGTCTCCCCGGTAAAAATAGAACTTCATAGAGGTGCGTTACTGGTCTATCTTGTTACCTGATCTATGCCTCACCCTAGCATCCTGCCTGCATTTAGTAGATGCCCATTAAGTGTTTGTGTGTAGATCCAAAGGCAAGTGAGCACGGATAATGAGAGGAATGAAGTTTCAGTATAGTCAGAATGGGAGAAATTCTCATTGTGCTGGTGTGTGTGTGTGTGCACGCGCGCACGCGCACGTGTGCACCTAAACACTCGAGACAAGAAGTGAGTCTGGAGATCTCAGAGGCTAGACCAGGAGGGAATTACTAGCTGGAATGAACTGTGTAGACTTTAAATGCAGAGCCATGGGTAGGATTTCTGAACTCATAGCGAAGCTGTTCACATTGTGGCCTGGTGCTCCAGTCTTACTGATGTCACCTTGGGGCCTTGAGTCAGTTACTCTGTTGGGTTGGACCTCACTTTGCTCTCCTTCAATGGGAATCTTCATGGTGCCTCCCTGGTAGCATGGCTGGGAATAAATGAAGCGGGCACAGAGATTGTTGTTTCTGCCTCCTGCCTGGTGCTAAAGGTTAACCATTATTAACATTATTACTTTGCCAGACTGAGGTGGGACGGAGAATTTCTGTGGAGAGAGTTGCTGATATTCCTGGACTGGTGAGGACGGCAGGGAGTGGAGAGATTGCATTGCTGTTTGGTTATACAGAATGTAGAGCCTTTGGAGCAAGGTTTCCTGGAAACAGTGACAGGTGCCTTTTTAGAAACTGGAGCAACACATTGGGCTCTGGTCCTTGTGCCTTCCAATCTCTTAATAGACAGAACTAGAAAAAAGCTAGGAAAAAGCATGTAGGCCTGGTTTTACAGAGAAGCAGCCATGGGTCACCTAGTTCATGGGGCAAAGATAGGAAGGTGGCTTACCAAGAGTCCTCGCCATTTTCCTGGACTTTTGTCAGACGAACGAAGTGCAGTCTCTGCTTTCCCCAAATCCTGCTTCTCCCCAAATAGTGCCTCTGACACAGCCTGCTCTGCTCTTGAAACCTCGTCTTCTTTGTCCTGGAGCTTTCACTAAACCACATTTCCCAGGCTCCTTTGAAGCTAGATGTGCCCTGTGACCACCATCAGGACAGCAGGAAAGGGCAGTGGAAAAGAGCCTTGGGGCCTGGTGCATGAGACTCCTAGGCTGAGCTTGGATGGTTCCAAGAGCCTGAAGGTGTAAGGGAGCCACAGGTGGAAGGAATGTGGGTCCCTGGCCTTCCTTGGAGGAGCTGCCTGAGAAAGAAAGCTAACTAGAAACTCCCCCATTGGACTGTTGGTTGAGCGAGAGATGAATTTACAGTTAGGCTGCTGCTTTGGAGGGCTGTTGGAGCTGCTAAGCTACCTTAACTAAATATACCACCCTAAGAAAGTATCAGTCAGGTGCCCTAGCACAACACCTTTCGGCTATTTGTATTCAAAAAATGATGAATAACAGTAAACATATATAAAAAAAAGTATAAGCCCTAATTCTCCCAAGAGCCACTGAAATCATGAGTCAAACTTGTTATAAAGACAGCGAACCAAACTTTGCTCAAGTTCATGAACGGTGTCAAAGCCAGTGTTACCCGCATTTCCACACCCCCATTTCCAGTGTGTGTCTGAGTGTGTCAGGAGCAGGCAGCCAGGGAGGCAGAAATGACGACGAATGTGAAGAGCTGAAGAAAAAAGAAAAAGGAAGGAAAATGTATTACTATATTTTGAAATTAATCACGTAAATGTCAGCAATAAAAAGCTAGAAAATGTGAGGTGGGGAGAAGTGTGGGATATCAGAAAGAAAAAGAAAATTTATTATTTTTCAAAGGGCTTGGAGGGTGGATTCCATAAACAACACTGTTCCAGAGGAACTTCAATCAAGATCGAAATGGATTTTTTTAAAGGACAGGTTGAACCCAAAGATCATTTGGGAGAATTCATAGGCAGAAGAGCCAATAACAACTTAATTGATAAGGAGAGGGATTTAAATCAGCCCTAGTTGATAAGGGAAGCGAAGAGTTTACTGGCCTACTTTATTGGGTCATGTCGTGGGTATGGACAAATACTATTGTAGAGATGAGCAGAGTTCTTCATGGGATGCATCCTCTATGAGAATGTGATATTTTGGGAAGGTAACATTTCCATTTAGGCGAGAGGATTACAGATCACTGAATTGTCCTCATAGTGTTGGGAAAATTGGTTATTCACTGTTTTGATAGTTTCCAACATTAGTTTTATAAAAAGAAATATGTGAGATGTTTTGAATCTTGGAAGATCTAAGTATAATGCCTAATGTTAGAGAAAAATAAATAATACTAGTTGTAAAATGCTAAAACATTTTCATAGTAAAAACACGAAGTATAAAACAGAAATGATAAACTGAAACAAATATTTGCAGCACTTGGATAATCAATGTCAATATCCAGCTTATGTAAAGCTCTCTTTTTGGGTAATCATAAAAATATTAAAATCTATATTAAAATTGACAAACAGGAGTCTTTTTTGGAGGCCAACAAGGCCAAAAGTCTATGAAACATTAGAAATGCATGTATCCACTGACTCAGCAAATATGCTTCCTTGATTGTCAAGATGAAAATCTATCTGAGAACTCAGACATGGCTGAGGGTGTTCTTTGTGCTATTGGGGAAAAGAATAAAAATAGGCAGGAATCTATTGAAATGAAGAGCCAGGGAAAGAGACTTCACCTTACAGGTGTTCAGATCTACTGTGAAGCATAGGGCAAGAAAGAATACGGTTACTGTTGTGGACAAGACAACATAAGAGAAGTGACAATGCAGAGGCAGTATCTGCTGTGTCATGGAGCTATCCTATAGGACGCAGGTGCCCTGAGAATGACTTTTCTAATGTTTGCTTCACTGTAGTATCCCAGCCCTTAGAATGCTGCCTAGCATAGTAGGTGGGAAAAGGGGGCAGAAGTACATAAGCAAACTCCAAAAGTTCATGCAAAAATGGGGAAGTTCATTGTAGTGCAAAGAAATTTTTGAAATCCATGCCATGGTTTTTTATAGCTTACATTTTCCATAGACTGGAGACCCCTCATCTATGCCAAAATGGTATTGGGATGTCTCCCATCTTTTATAATTTTTCTTAAAGTGTTAGAACCATGAATTTTATACCAGGCAAAGCTAGTTGAATCAGCTCTTTGACTGACAGATCTTAGTTTTCTGCCCTAAACATTTGAAAGAAGGATGATACCTGATTTGTAGATGGAGCACATGAAAAACGCGTGGCTCCATAGACGTTGGCTGCTGTTTAAGATGTTCTGCATTTATGTTCTTGCTAGTAAAGCTGGAAAAGAATCAAGAAATAGCATATGTTTAAATTTTTTAAAAAGGACATCTTTTCCTGCATTGTCTTGCACCTTCTACAGTATCTCCACAAAATCTCCATATAGTGAGACATCTGTGGAGAGACATGGCCCCAGTGACTCTAAGCTAAGACGATGCCCAAGAGAGGAGAGGGCTAAAACTCTCTCCTTTGACCTTTGACGAACGTCAAGGGTCACACATGATCCTTCCTGGTATTTTTTTTAACCAGTGCACTAAAAATAACAGAATGACAAGTACCCAAATACCAAAAGCACACCTGTTATTTTTATAATTAACACAACTTTTTTTTATTAAAAAGGCAATTTACGTTGAAATTTGGAAAAATTGACAATGTGAATTACACAAAGAAGAATAGAATTTCACCTCTCCCTTCCCCTCGAGCTGGCCGTGATGAATATTTTGGTTAATGGGGTTAAGTCAAATGAGCATCTGTTTTGTAAGCCTGTTTTTCACACCATCGCCAGCTGTAAATATTTTCCTTTACTGTTCAGTAATCGAAAACGTATACAAACATGGTCCCTCGTGAAACACACTCAACTCCAGTGTCTCTGAGGACAAAGTGGTTTCTGTCCTGGGCAGAGCAGTCTCTGCTGGAGACGGCGTGCGATAGAACCATCTACTTGTCCTTGTTCATTCCCAAGATGCCCGGAGAGACATAGACCCATCCTCAGAACAGAAGTCACACATGAGAAATGGTGTGTGCATCCCTCATCTTACCTGATGGCTGCCCGAGAGCTTCTGGGGAGAGAAGTGAGAAGGAAGTCGAGCTCTTTCTCTGCTATTTAGCTGGTCACACACACACACAATTACACACACTGGAGTTTAATGATACTCTCTGAATGGTGGGATAATGGCTGATCATTACTTTCTTCTGTTTGATAGACCATAGTTTTTTAAAAAAACAAGTCTAACGAGCAATTGAGGGAAAGATAAGGATGATTGTGAGTGTCTTTAAAACTATAAAAATATCTTGCGGTAGACCATTTGGGAGGAAGCCATGGACCAGGCTAGTTCTGATGGGCAGGGTCATTTCCGGTCCTGTGCAAAGACACAGCGACCTTCTTGGGATGCCTTGACCACTCTGGAGTACGCATCCCAGCAGAGCATATTAAGTGTGGTCCTCCTCTGAGGAGGTAAGAACATCTGTTATAAGCTCACTATTGCGTGTTCTGCCATGCCTTCCTGGAGCCCCATTACCTGTGCCTCTTTATTTCTGGGGGAAGGGCATATACATGTATATGTACACATATATAATTTAGTGGATGGCTGGCTTATCAAGTATATTGGTTTTCATAGCTCCACTATTGTCAGCATTATTTCAGATTGGATTTGCTGCTGACATGGTTGAATGGAAAAAATACTGACATTTTTGAGTATCGTACTTGACATTTTTAGTATTATTATTAGTCATTTCATTCCATGTAGTAGTATCATTGTCCAAATAGGATTGTGCTCAAAAAATATCCAAGGGCTACTTGATTCTGAAGAGATGCTTGGGAGAGAAGCCATGTCAACCCATGGTGCAAATTGCAGGCCACTCTTGTTGCACAGAGAATTCCCTGCAGAGCTGATGAGGACATTGTTCCAGGGAGAGAGCTTTTCATGGGGAGAGTGGCCCCTTTCCACCTCATCCTCACCCACAAAGCGCACATTCGATCCTAAGTAGATGTTCTCCCTGATGGTAGCCATCACACCTACTGATCTTAGTAAGCCCCTGCAAGGTTACATTTGACACAGATATCTTTGAACCCCTCACAGAGTCACCAAGGCAAATAGAAGCTACAAGCTGTGTGCGTAGGGAGAAATCAACAAAATATTTATTCTAGCATGCTACAAGGAACCAACGTGCATTTGCATATACACAGAGTAATTACCTGTTCAGAGCTAAATTTTTAGCAAAATGTCTCAGGAAGAAGAGACTCCAGCAACAGGTGTCTCACAGCGAGCTAAAACCTGAGTTAGTAGTTGGTAGGGAGCTGGCTGTCAGAGTGTGAAGCCATGGGCAGACATGTGCCGAGGTCCTGGGCAGAGGGCACTTGCTCAACAGAGGGGCCATCTGTCACCTGTTGCTTAGCTTAGGAAGGCAAAGACAGCGTTCTCCAGTTGTTGACCTAGAAGCTGCTCTTTGTCCTGAGCCCTGAGCGCAGTATAAAGTTGAGAGTTCTGAGATGATCATTATTCGGCAATCCAGTGGAGTGCCCTGCAGGGAGCCTCGCCTGAATGCATGGGGAGTCCTCTGGAATACACAGGCCCTTTCCGTCCTCATTCGTTTGACCCTTTGAGAAGGACATGTGTTTATTTTCGGTTGGATTGGTGTCAAAACAGAACGGATATATTTCTATTGATAAAACACCACTCGGACAATTTGTCCCTCGAGATAAATGGCCTTCTCCACAGAGGCTTTAAGTAGGGACCGTAGTGGGAGTGAGTGGAAGAGAGCTGAATAATTAGATTGTTCTCCGTAAATCCTGCAGCAAAGGCTTCCACAGAGGATGAGTTCCAGGCTTGCATGATGGCACATGAGGCTCGGTGGAGGTGGACACGGCTGTGCCCTGGGCAGGGATGATCAGTAAGCAGATTGAAGATGATTCGGACATAGAGAGCCCTTAATTCCCTGTTTGCCTTGTATGATTTGTCTCGCTCAGCAAAGGAATGCCTATATTAATTCGCTTTTATTGCTAAACATACAGTGCTGATGGCACTAACAGGAGATATCTTCACCTACTTGATTTGAAATCAATTTTTAATGTAAATATATTTGTCTTATTTATGACAGGGAGTGGGAATAAAACCCACCCCCATTAAGATTTTTGGTGGGAAAAGAAACAGGCTATGTACATGTGAAAACGCTTCTTGCGGTACGTCGGCTGGAGCGTTAGAGGGTGTGAAGGTGTCCCCTCACTGCCATCCATGCCCCTGTCCCTCTCCTCACCTGAGATGCCGTAGCACTCGCCACACGTGAGCACTAATGGCCTGGATTTGGAGCCACCCAGGCCAGGGGTCGTGTTTTTAGTCGTATTTTATCTTCAGCATCTAACAGGTCATGGTGTTTGATAAAGCAAAACAGGCATGCTTTTTTACAGTCAACATTAGTTTTGACCACAAGCAGAAACCACTGAGCTGCTCATACACACTAAGCTTTCATCTTGGAGCACACCAGGATTCCTCTTGGAGGACACGAATTCATAGGCAGCATTTTTCGGAAATGTGTGCGAGTTGGCCACTAGGAGAAATGGAGGCTGACACTGTGGTGTAGCAGGTAAAACCACCGCCTGCAATACCAGCATCCCATATGAGCAGCAGAAGATGGTCCAAGCACTTGGGCCCCTGCAACCCACATGGGAGACCCGGATGGAGTTCCAGACTCCTGTCTTTGGCCTGACCCAGCCCTGGCCATTGCGGCCATTTGGGGAAGTGAATCAGTAGATGGAAGCTCGCTTTCTCTCTCTCTCTCTCTCTGTAACTGTGCCTTTCAAATAAATAAATATTTTTTTAAAAAGAATTCAATGAAATGGCACATGCTACATTTTCTTAAGGTCGCAGTTGGCATGTTTTACCATCTCACTGTATTTTGGCTGCCCTAATTATGGTGAGTTGTTATGACTTCACATTATGACTCTTAGGATGGAGGTCATCAGAGAAACCATTCTTTCCCAGGGAGCTAGGTGGTGCATGTTTTCGGGCTGCATTCAATGTCTTTAATTCCTAAAGATCTGCATAAGATTTCCAGCCTTTGAGAAGAGAATACTGGTTTTATTCTGAGTGTCTGTTGGAGCAGATCCCTAACAAAGGGGGGCCGAATGCGCGAGTGAGCACGAACAGCAGTGGTTTCCCTACTGGTGCCGTTCAGTGGACTCTCAAGATAGCTGCTAAATTCACTTGCAGGTGACCAGTCCAGAAATCCTTCCTGCCGGAAAACATTGGGAATAAGGAATGCAACACATTAATTATTTTTCTCTCTTCCAGTCTCCTAATAAAATTGACCTCTCCCAGTTTCTTTCTGGCTATTTGGTTTTTTTGTTACATGGAATGCTTAGGTGATGTGCCAATAAGTAGTGTATGAATACTTAATGCCAGGGGATGAATTATACATGGCATGGAATTTATGTTACTTCCTTGCTGATGGCAGAATAGCCCTTTATCTTCCATCCAGACATATAGGAGTCAGTAGGTGAGAAAGTATCCCGGTTGATAAATTTAAAAGTTGTTACCGGATGCCATCTTGGGTTACATGGAACCCAATACTATGTGGCAGAGAGGGAAGAGTTGAACCAGGAAGCATGGAGAATATGATGCGGGCAGGAGAGATAGTGGGATGGTCCCCAAGGGCCCAATAGCTGCTAGAGTGAGGAACTCGGAATGGAGACAGATAAAGGCATGGGTGGGAGCTGCAGTTAGCACTTACTCACTGTGACTGAACACCGCTCATCACCGAGGTCTGGAAAGGGTTCCTAGTGTTGTGACATCAAGGAGAAGCGACTGAATCCCATTACCTAGGAAAGGAACGTCCGTATCACTCCTCCATCCCCAAGCCGTTTGTCAATAGCTTGCTCTGTTAAATACATCAAACTCTGATCGGGAGGGGTAAGCGATAAATGTCTACCCCACCGAGGTTTAACGCAAAGCTTCTCACGGCTCGGGCAGCCTTCCTGAGTGCTTTCCTCCAAGCGTTGATTCTGGGACACAGGCTGTTTCCATCCTGTGACTGTGCTGTCTGCTCTCTGTGGTTCTTAGGTGCTCCCAGGAGCTAATCCACATTTCAGCCAATGGAGGAGGCATTAGGGGAGGTTTGAATGGCCTGGAGTGAAAGCGGAGTGCCTCAACACTTGCCCCATTCTTTGGCTACGATGTATTCGCATGACCAGGCCCACTAGAAAGGAGCTGAGAAATGTGGTCTACTTTCCCAGGAGAAGAATCAACAGCTGATCAGTGGTGATCAGTGAGCAATTTCTGCCACAGTTCTCAAATCAATTGAAGAAAGATGTATTGAGAATCAGATAGGATAAATATTACTGCAGAAATGCCATTTTATGTTGTTGGCAAGCTCCTGTTAAAAAATGCCTGTTAGAGTTTTGTGTTTGCATACAAATAATGGAAATTCCAGTTGGAAATACTAATTTTGGGGAGGTGTTTTGGTAATAGTTCTTCAATTTTATTCGTGTTAATATGGATTCTCCTTAAATTGTGTATATATAACAAGGTATAAAAGTAATAAGTGCATCATTATTGAGCTTCTAGGTAACATATAGAAATGCAATAATGGTTTATTTTATATCCACTTTTCTTTCACGTACAATACTTATTGCTGTGGAAGTCAGCAAACGTTCCTATAAAGGGACAGAGAGTAAGGGCTTTGGGCTTTGCAGGCCATGATGCCTCCATCATCCCCTTGATAACCACAGGGGATTGGTCCCAAGACCCACATTCCAATTCCCAAATCCTCCGTTGCTTAAGTTCCTTTCTTAAATACAACGTTGTCATGTTTGCATGTAACCTATATTTCCACAGTATATAGGAGTAGTTTCAAAAAGCTTGTGAAAAATTCCTATCATGAAAAACTGTACATGGATTTCAGTTAACTTTTTGCACCAAAATAAACACCTTTTAATTGCATTTTTCCAGGAACTGTTCCAGGTACCCTGATACTTAAAGTCATCAATATTATATAAGCCATTGTTAGATTGTAGATTGTATTCTTTAGGGAGAAATGACAAGAAACAAGTTTGTACCTGTTTAGTGCAGCCACAATTTTGTTTTTGAAAATTTTCTATCCGTGGTGGGTTGAATCAATGGACATGGGACCCATGGATATGGATGACCATGGGTATTTGGTCCTTTTTTGCACAAAAGCAGCCGTGGACAACATGTGAACAAACAAGAGTGATGGCATTCTAGTGCAAAGGGACAAGACGTGGGGTTTTCCAACCAGTAGTGTGTGATAGATATGAAGTAACAGGTGCAAAGCATTGAGAGGTTGTACACGCGAGCAGCCATCAGCCAGTATTAATTTGCTCTGTTCAGCTTGAATTAAATACTGTTATTTGGCCTCTGAGCATTCCAGCCTCATTGGCTCCATGTTCTGAAAGGCACAGAAAACTCTAGAAACTCTAAAAACATTACATATCAAAGTTTAGAGAACTCAAGGGATATTTTCACTTTGTACATAATTTCCTCCTGTGTTGTTTAGATAAATTGTGTTCAATGAGCCTGTTTTACTATTGTCAGAAAGATGGGTTAAATGTATGTGTTTCACTTTTTTTTGCTGACTCAGAAGTATGCTTCTATTTAATCCCAAACATGTACGTTATTTGCATTTTTCAGTCACCAGCTGCAGTTATGTTTCGGGATTGTAGCTTGAACCACAAAATACCATTGAAAGAGTTGAGGCAAAGCCTAAAATGTTTCGAGGAAGGCAAGGTCACCACTTCCTCTTTCGACAATTTAGCTGACGGGGCCATTGATCGACGGGAAGGAGAGAGTTTCAGGAGCTGCCTTGGATCCCTTTTGCACAGCCCTGTGCTGTCGCCCTTGTGTACGTTCCTATTTACAAGGGTACATATGCCGGGAGACAGTCACCACTTACCGTTGTCAGCAAATGACTATGTGAGTTACGTAGGCTTCCTTCCCCCAGTGGGGGTTTGCTCTATACCAGGCATACAGTCAACAAACCCACGCTAGACTTCGCTGCAGGGATCCAGCTCACCCAAAGTGGTAGGCGGTGTTTGATGACAGGCAAGGCTGCCTCATTCCTTTCAGGTTTTTGGGACGTGGTTGCCCTGCTAGGATTGCAATGTGGAGACACATTCCATGAGACGTGAGGGCTGCTACAGCACAGGTGAGAGATTACCTTGTTGGCTGATAGGATTAACCTAAATGCACCCTATAGCCACCTCCTGTGCACATTAGCAAGAGGAAAAAAAGAGACGTCACTGTCTGTGGTCTGCCTTGGTAAGGTGCAGAGTTGGTCATCTGGCTCTTTTCTCATTGACTGCCTGCTGCCTGGTGCTTTTCCAAACTAGAAACAGGGCCGTGTGGCTGTGTTTTATTTTTTTTATCAGCTCTGGTTTCTCTCTTAATTTCTCCACGGGCCCTAGTTCTGGTGACTTTCTGTCACTCAAATATCACCCTTTCTTTGTAAACTATGAATAAAACAGCTGGACAACATAACAGCCTTAGAAAAAGCACATTTTCGCACTGCAATGTTGTTTGGACTGGGAGACAATTGCAGACATCATTGGCTAATACCTTCTTCAGGGATTCGGCAAACCCTTCACTAGATGGCCGTCAGGCTGGGAAAGGCCTTCCTGTTATTTGAATCAGTTTACAGCAACTCATGAATTAAAACTCACACCCGAAGGGGTATTTTCAGCTTAATTGAAACAATTTGTCTGAGACGTGGAGTTCTTACCAGAGTCCACACTGATAGAGAGACAGTCCTCCAGCGCAGGTACAGTGTATGAGAACCTGTTCCTGGCAAGTCAGTGTTTGTTAAAAATAAGGCCAATCAAACGCAGGTTCTCCTAAGGAAACGTAGTGAATCCCAGCTGTGTAAGTTGGACTAAAACCAAGTCGAAGAATGCACGTAGGGTGTGTGTTTCTACATAGCACACTCCTGGTCTGCCACAGGTTCACTCGGGGAGTGATGGGTGACTGGCAGGGAGAGCTGATGGTAGTGTGAAGTCCCGTTCTTCTCACTGATGGCTCTGTCACAGAGGAACGCTGTGGTGCAGGGCCGTGTGTGTCCCCCAGGGCTTTCAGAGTTGTCCATCAGAACCACCATCTTGAGTTATTTGCAACAGAGGTGTGTGCCCACCTTACGAAAGAACATGCAAGTGTCGTAACAAGTCAAAAGCCCGTAAGCTGCCATGGCCACCGTGAAGTTCTCTGGGATGAGAAATTGGAAAAAGGTTAAAGTCTAATCGTGGACTTCTAGAGAGATTTCCAGAAGATCAGAGTCGGTACAGTCTGGGTGTTAGTGAAGAAGTTAGCTTCAGATTCAGCTGGTTCAGTGACTGCTGTCTGGGTCTTGGAGCCCAGAGTAACTTCTTGGGTGTCACTGGGTGGGTGGGAGCGTGCACCGTGCCTCCACCCAGCATTTCTCCCACCTCAGTCTGAGGCTGTCACGTCCTGTCTTGCACATAGTAATTGCTTAATAAACATTTGCTGTATGCTTGAGTAAAGAGGTGGAATTTTAATTCCTCCAGAATGAGGAGAGGCCGGAAGGAGAGCTCAGAAAGTGGAGTGGAGAAAATAGAACCCCTTTCCAGGCCAAGGCCCTCTGCGAAGCTGGGTGTCTGGCTGAGAAAATCATGAGGCAGGATCACAGCATCTCGCCTGTGGCGGGGCAGAGTGCCCTCGGGGTTATGTGGTTGGGAGACTGCGCTCTTGGCCAGGCTGATGTTCAGGGGACCCGGGCTGCCCATAGGCCCTGCCCAGCCACGGTGTACAGTAGCCGTGAGTTTGGAGACAGGAATGAGATACTACTGCCTGCCTTACGTAAAATAAAATCCTTGCAGTGTCCTCAACAAACTATTCATGTGTTTCATGGTTTTTTTTTTTTTTTTACCTGTCTTTTGGAATGGATAGAAAAGCTGAAATTGACATGGTACAGCGTGGTGTACATCAACCTGTTGGACTCTATAGAATTTTCCTGTCGGATGATGCATGAAGCTGTACTCAGTTTGCCGTGTTCAGGTTCAGAGCAGCGAGTCCTGGATGTCCCAGCGGCCAGCTCTGTCCCGCACGGTCCCGTGACGCTTCCATCCCCGCTGTGAGCCAGCCCTGAGGTGGCTCGGTCTGGCTTGGGCTGTTGTACAGAGAACTCGCGTGTCCCTCTGTGAGACAGGAATCCCTGCTGGGGGCTTTCTCCTCTCTGGCAGCCCCTCCTGCTTGCTTGTCAGGGCAGAGCTGCAAAGGGGACTGCTGTTGGCTCCATCTCCCTGTGTGTCCCCTGCGAGTAGGTCACCAGCTGTCGCTTGCTCTTTCATAATTCTCAAGTTTTTTTTTTTTTCCCCCTCTCCAAACATAAGCCAACCTATTTGGTGAAAAATGTGACCCGGTTCTAGCCACAGCCTCACCATAGACAACCATTGCTGTTGCTGGGTACATGTATAGGGACTGCTCTATGCATATCATTCTTAGTCTACGCTGTTTAGGACATAGAGCCTTTCTGTCCACTATGGGGAAACTTGCTAAGCCGATCTGTTTCAGAAATGCAGCTGTCAGAGGCACCAGAACATGCCTCTGAATCACTTTAATTCAAAACATGACTCTAACTTTTTCAAAATATTTTCAAGCCTTTATGTCTTCAGCTATCTTAAGACTATTGGTTAGGCATAGGGTGAGTATGTAACATATCACCCAAATGGGCTAATTCTAGAGGTGAAAGTGTGCTATTAATAATACCAGGACAGCAGGTGCACCTGGGGCTGATGGGGCAAACCCAGAGGAGGACACCCAGCTAGGCGAGGCAGGGCCAGTCTCCTCGGGAGAGCCTTAGAGGGCAGGTGACTGCTCACAGGGATCACGGAGCCGGGCCTCTCGGATTCCCAGTCTAGTGCTCTAGAACCCAAAGCCAGAGGTTCTGCAGAGCTCCCTAAATATCCTAGGGACACAGACCCCCTTGTATTTATCAAAGGGAGATAAAAGAACTCGGCCCTCCTCACTCCCTCCCACCTCTCTCTCCCACACCCCCCTCCTTCCCTCTTTCTGTCTCCCCCCATTTCCATTTCGCATTGAACCCTAAGCTAGGTTCCTGACATTGTGTGGGAGGGCATTGTCTGAAGACGGGCTTCTGGGATTAAATACCCTTTAGTGGGAGTCGGTGTCTGATGTATTGTTTTTATTAAGGATGGTCTGCTCCAGAGAATGGCCTTGTATGCCTGCATTAATGTCTTGGAAGGCTGAAAGCTGATTTGAAATAACATCTGTAATACAGCACAATCAAACCCATTGGAGAGCAGTTAGGATCACAGAAGGGCCTCAGGGAATGGGAACGTTTCAAATCCACCTCCTGGCTCAGATGGGGCTGGGGGCATCCGGTGGAGACTGGTAGTGGCCGCCTGTCAATCTGCAGGGAGAGGCCATCCCACAGTCTCCGCCTCTACACCCCCTGCTCTGCGGGAGCGCAGTCCGCCGTGAAATCCAGCAAGGGCCCGAGTGGCCCCGGAGGGCGGAGAGCCCTGGGGCACGAGGGGCCTCTCCTCTGGCCCGTGGGCAGTGCAAGACCGTGAAATCCTTCAGTCTGTTCCTGCCAAGGCAGCCTCCAGCGGGGCTTGAAATTCAATAAATCTATCAGGCTAGTTTTTCAGTTGATAATTTTCTATGGCCCACGCGTGATGCTATAAATATCCGAGTGGTCCTTGGCAGACAAAAGCCTCCCCACCCCCGTGTTAGTCCACAGGCACTGGGCTTGGGCCTGCAGGGGTCTTGAGTCCCGACTCGGCAGTGTGTTTGGTCGGTGTCTTTGACCTGCTGGTTTCCTAAACCTTGGCGTCCCCATCTGTATACAGAGTTGTTGTAAACAGTAAATGGATCAAGTGAACAGTGGGCACTTGTCACAGGAACCGATAAAAATGGATCTGTATGTGTTTCTGGCAAACTTTGTTTTAAAGATTCATTTATTCATTTGAAGGAAGAACTACAGAAAGAGAGCAAGAGCGCATTTGCTGGTTGCCCAATTGCCCACGGTGGCTAGAGCTGGGCTGATCCAAAGCCTGGAGCCAGGAGCCTGGTCCCTCCCAGGCCATTTGCAGGGAGCTGGATCCGAAGTGGAGCAGCTGGGATTCAAACTGGCACCCATATGGGATGCCGGCACAGCAGGCAGTGGCTTTACCTGCTACGCCACAACGCCAGCCCCATGGCAAACTGTTCTTAATCAACATTAATTTTGGCCAAAACTGAACTATACCACACACGGTCACACTGGGTTCTGTGTTCCTACTTACTGCTGTGCTTTTAAAGATTCCCCCAAAGGTGGATGCTCTTGGCCCGAGCAATGCAACAAGCAGATGTGATTCATCAATGAAATCAATCTGGGATTTCCAATGAACTCTGAAACATGATAAGGGAAGATTATACGGGCTATGATCTGCCAAAGTCCTCCCAAGCCGCACGGCGTGGCTGGTCCGAGGAGCTCTGGGTTTGACAGTGTCCTCGCTTGGGCACCTGGGCATGAGGTCTCTGTCTCGGCCATCATGATGAGCTGCTGTGCAGGCCTGTGTCCTCCTGAGACCGGCCCCAATCTTCCCCAGGGATCTCCTGACCTTGGGCCCCTAAGGCCTGAAACCTTCCTTCAGGTCAGGGCCTCTGTGGTCTCCCAGCTGCTTTAGTTCTCAGTGTAGCCCTTCGCGATGCATTCACATTTCCGTGGCTCCTTTTTAGATACCAGGCAGCTGAGGCTGAGTTTAAGAACCCAGCCAAGGTCACACAGCTCAGAAGCAGAGAGAGCCACAGTGCGAAACAGAACCTGTGTCTGTGGAATCCATGCTAGTTTTCCTTAATATTCAAATTGCCATTGATCAAGTAATATCTATGCATTGTAAGAAATGGTAGACACGAAGTCAAAGGTTGGAAAAGAAAAAAAGTGCTGTGCATGATCCTAGAAATGATCTATTTGCATTTTAGTGTAACTCTTTCCTGCTGTTGTTCCTAAAGGGCTGTGTGTATGTGTGTGTGTGTGTACACACGTGTGAATAGAAGCAACAAATTATGCTATACCACAAATTTTTTATTTTGCTTTACTCATTGATAGTCATAGTGACTTTCCCATGTAATTAGCTATTATTAAACATTGCTCAAAAGTGATGTTTTTTAGGCTGTGTAACCTTTCTTCACACATATGAGGGATCTTCCAAAGATCAAGAAAAATACTATGAAAAAAGTCATGGATTTCACATGCACCCAAAGAAACTTAGCTTTAAGTTCTTTGTTCATAAACTTTGTGAAGGGCCCTCGTATTTCTGTGTGTCATATTTAGTAATCACCTGGTGAGTCATTTTGGTTATTTCTAGTTGTTCTCAATCATGAGTACCACTTAGCTGAAGAGCTTTGTTTAAAAAAACCTCAGCGGCAGGTGGTCCTTCCATTGGCTCAGCCCCTTGTTCCCTACATAATTCACCATGGCCCTCCAAGCTACCCTGTGAGGCAGGTGTGACTGTGATTGCCATTTGGCTCATGAAAAGCGGATCTTGGAAGGGACACACTGTTCAGATGCACACCGGGAACCGGTGAGAGGGGAAAGCCAGGTACCAGACCCGGAGAAGCGGGGCCGCGAGGCCTCCCCCCACCGTCTGCATTTGTTTCTGAAGTTGGTATGGTAGGACTCCTCCCTGGGAGGGAAGGGTTGGTAACAGCAATGGGTGTTCCTTTCCCATGTTTGGAGCCAGTTGCTGAATCAGCCTCCGTAAAACGAACTCTAGGTCCAGCGAGAAGATGTGACTGACCCCTCTGTGGGGCACCACTTCCCTGTGGCCCAGGCTCCAGCCACCCCAGCAGTGGCCCAGGCTCCAGCCACCCCAGCAAGATGCCCCCTCACTCAGAACATCCCTGGCCATCACCTAGAATGACAGGGACAGGGGCCTTCTTCTGATTCCCGTGTTTGGCAGGGGTAGGAGTTGCGTAAGGCAGGGGACAAGGCTTTTAAATGTCTTTCTAGAAGAAACCCAGACCTCTGAAGTTGGAGTGTGTGTCTCAATTTAAGGATCTTCCCAGCAGGAAGTCAAGTGACTCTCTCCAGCTCAGCTTGGACAAGGAGACAGGCAGGGAATCAGGTACCCGTTTGACCCTTCGCCCTGCCTGCCTTCATTAGAACCCTCTTGACTTGGAGAGTGCGTCCAGCAAGATGATCTTGCACTTGTCGCCTCCCTCCCATCTGACCCCTCCCGGCCTCATTAGACTCTGCCCTAATCCCTGCCCTGCGTTCCTTCAGAGACACGGACTTTGATGACACACACACACCAACCTGCTGTCACACGTGCTGCCGGCTGCTGTGCGAATGCCTGCTGCAAATGGATGTGGATTAAGTCCACAGCTCGCTCACTGTCTCATTTCCCACTACGGCCAGAACCAAATTCCCCTGCTCTGTCGGTGTGGGGAGGGATCCACTTGCTCTGAAGGGTCCGGGGGAGGCTTCATTGTCTGACTCTGTCCCAGCCTCGGGTGTCTGCTGGTGGCCTTGGCTTCCCTGGGTTGTGTCCGCTTGGCTCCCTCTTCTCTTGACTTTGTTCTCTTGGTCCATGGGTGCAAATCCGTCACTCCTTTCTCCTGCAAAGGCAATGCTCGTTGGATTTAGGGCCCATCCTAAATCCAGGGTGATTGCATTTCAAGCTCTGAATCTAGGAAGGATACTGTCTCACGATCCTTAACTAACCTCCCATGAGAAGATGCCACTCGAAATAAAGTCGTGTTCCACCACTCCCTGCAGACGTCTCTTTGGGGGACCACTACCTTACCCGCTGCCACCACCAACATCTTTCTTCTTGCTATGGAAGGGAACGAATATTTGTGTTTCCTTCTCCATGCTGTAGTTTGGGATTGGTAGTATTGGGGGTACCAACTCTTGAGCAGAGAAGGGGTACCAAGGGTCACTGTCCAGGAGAGCTTTGCACACTGATGGCAATGCTCGACATTTGTGCTGTTCATATGGGAGCTGGAAGCTGCATGCAGCTCATGAGCTCTGGAAACGAGGCTGGTATCACTGAGGAACGGAGTGGTTTGTTTTAATTAGCTTATGTTTACAGCTACATCGCCACATGTGGCTCTTGGCCGTCTCGGTGGACGGCATAGGGTGAGACCAATCCTCTATCGGAAAGATGGTGACCAGAGGTACAGAGGGAGCCCAGGACGTACCCCTGAATATTTGGAAGTCGTGGCAGAACTAGGTGCGCTGAGTCTTAAGGGTCTGAAGACAATAGCCCATGTGTCATGTCTAGCCGGCTGCCGGTTGTGAAATGGCTATGAGTCTAGAATGCTTTTTTACATTTTCAAATGGTTGAAAATAATCGAAGGGAAAATAAAGACTTGTGAAATGATGGAAAATTTAGGTTTGGGTGTCCATAAATAAGTACACACTCCCCTTCATTTACCTGCTGTCTCTCATTGCTTTCATACTACAGTGGCCGAGTTGAGCTGTTGCCGCAGGAAGGGTTGGCCTTGCAAAATCACAAATACTTAAAGAAGATCTGCCATTTTCCATGAAAAGTTGACAATCTGTGCTCTGAACTTTTTCGAAATTTTTAAGTGAGGAAGAGTGTAGACCTGGAGAAAGAGACAAACAAGTCCCCAGACTGTGCCAGCCTGAAGGAGATAGATGGGTCATAGCATCTAGAAGTTAGAAACCAATGTCAGAGGCACAGAGTGGTGATGTTGTTTGAGATGGATAAGTCAGAAGTGTGGTGAGAAATGAGCTCACTTGATCCTGGAGATGCAGACTAGGACCACCTGCCTGGTAGGAGCAGTCCATGGCTTGGGAGAAGATGGTGTACAATGAGTGACTCCACCCGTGGATGGACACAGGCTGTAGGTCACTCCTCCCCGAGCCCCCAAAATCGCGAGCTGGTGATCGAGCAATACAGTCAAAGTCGCCACGTCTTAGTGTGTGTGAGGACCAAGCTTCCGCTAAGGGCTGTGGAGCACAGTGTCTGGTGGGGACCAGCAGAACGTTGGCGTTTTGTCTGCTTGTCCCGGCCTCCCCCATTCTGGCAGACGGGCCAGGATGGGAGGGAGCAGGTAGGAGCGCGTCACGGGAGCAGTCGCAGCGCTGCTTGAAATCCCACGTTCGAGATGAATCAGCAGCCCCATTTTAAAGCTTGCACGTTTGATGACTCTCCTTCGAAAGGACTTGAACATGCTGCCCTGTGTAGGGTTACACCTCGGTTGGGATTTCCTGGGGACCTACGGTGTGCTGGGCCCAGGGCTGCAGGTGATGGGCAGCCCTGGCGCTGGGGCCGCCCACCTTCTAGCTCTGTGATGGGCTTCACCCCCGGAGGCAGCAGGTGATGGGGCCGACGAAGGCCGCAGGCCCGGGGCAGGGCGGACCGCTTTGGTTTCCCTTCCTCCGCGTTCTTAGAATCACAGCGTCTATTGCTTCCGTTCTTCATCCAGGTGCTAGCAAGGCCGCTCGAAGGAAAGGAGAACTTGAACGGCGTCCAAAGGGAAGGAATGTGGCAATTAGGGAAGTGGAAAATAGAACTGAGGCCGAGGAATCCGGTTCTGACTGTGCCGTCTGTGGACAGACTGGCAGCAGCAACCGCAGTGTAGTGCGTGGGGCCGGAAGATCTCTCCAGAAACAAGCGAGAGAGGAGCAAATTGGCAACACGAACAAACGGGAGGCACAGATGGGGCTGCGTGTTAGTTTCCATGATTAATATCTCACCATGGGTCTCTCGGGGCTGTCTTGGCCGTTTCCATCCCACGCAGGGTCCGTGCTGGTGGTCTGGGCACTTTCCCTGTGTGCTTTGTCATCTGCTGTCCTGTTTCGGTGGTGGATGTGACGTGGATTCTCTCCCCAGTGACCATCTGTGGATGGGAGCAGTGCAGGCTGTCCTGTTCCATAGGACCCTGTTTTCTCTGAGCAGGCATTGCCCATGGACATCAGCATTGTCAAAGAAGCTCTATTGTGCGCAGTCCTTTTTGCACATGCGCCGTGGATGGTGGGCGTGTGATAAATGTGAATTTATAGTAAGTGAATGGCTGATGGAGGCAAGGCAGGGCACTAAGGTCCAAACCCCTCAACTTGGGGTGTGCAGGCCTGGCCCTTGTCCCTGCCTGTGCTTCTGGGAATTGGAGGCCGGTACGATAGCAGCTTTGGTGATGGGCAGGCTGCAAGCTGAAGTTAATCATGGCTCTGTTTAGCTGTGTTTACCAGCCTCGGCGTGTTTCTGTTCCTGGGGACAGTAATTACGGACCTGTGTCCGTGGTCCCAAAGACAGCAAGCAGTCCACACAGAGAGGGGCACAGCACAGGCGGATAACAGGTGCTCAGGATGCCAGCAGCCAGGATGCTAGTGCTCCTTCTTCCTAGAGCTCCCTACTTTCATGCAGGTACCTCCACGGCTCCCTGGAGGGACAGACATTCCTGGGGACTCCGCAAAGGGTGGTTCAGGCAGAGGGCAGACCTGCGTGCCCTCGCTGTGTAGCCCTGGGGACCGATCCGCCCTCTCTGAACCCCTTAGTATTCCCTCCCATCTGTGGGGCTCTGGGGAACGTAACTGCAGGGATGCCTGCAGGAGCCCCTGACGCACGACTCCTCAGTGAGTGCCACTTCCCACTGGCCTGTTCCTTGCATAACTTTCCACTGCCTCCTCCGGGCTGTTCTCTCCTTGGCAGAGAGGCGGGCGCTGCCTCTTACCCACATGCCCCAGTTAATATTTCCAACGTCCTGAGTTTCTAATTGTGGACGGCCTAAGAGCCACCTAATCCGCCCGTGTATTAACTGCTCTGCCTCCAAACGGGGCTCTCACTCGGGGAGTTAATAACGACTCGATCCATTCCTCACGCCAAGAGCAAGAACTGCGTGACCCGCTGGGCAGAAATAACTCCTGTCGTGAGAAATGCCTGAGGGAACCCTCCCCACCAAGGGCCTTGTCGCCAGCCTGGGGGAGCCCCCTACCCCTGCTGCTTGCCTCCGGCCCCCAAGGCCAAGAGGGCCTCCGCTGTTCGCTGAAGTATGCTCAGGCTTGGCGTCTCCAAGAGACAGCTCTCCAAGGCACGGCGTTCCAGCCCCAGAAACACGCGCGGCTCCAGTGCCTGCTTCCCAGTGCTCTGGGACCACCTCCGCTCTCCCGCATAGGCCGTGGGGCGCCCAGGCTGCAGCCCCCACCAAGGACACCTTCTGCCTGGGCCTGTGGTCCTGCTCAGGCCGAGGGGGAAGTTTGTGCATGGCCAAAGCAGAAGTTTGCACCAGGAGGAGAAAGGAAAGGAAGTGCCATGATTGAGCAATGCCCAGCGCCGCCTGTGCGCTGTGGCCCAGGGGGCCGTGCTCGGGGAGCTCTGATGGGGTAATGCAGGGCTTTCTAGAAGTCGGGGACCCTGGGGCAGTGCCTCCGTGGGTTGGGCTCTCAGAGGCATCTTTGCCTGAGCCACACAGGCCTCCCCAGGCTGCCAGAGGGGTGCGTACAAAGCCTGGCTCTGAGCACATGTCCATCTAGTGTGTCCAGAGCGACCCAAGATGACATGAAGCTGACTTTGAGTGAAGTCAGAATTTCTTGAAGTGTTTCCAACAGGTTATCTGGGCAGCACCTAAAACTTTCCAATGGGCCACACAGTGGCCTTGCACCCTGGCATACCTGTACGTTAATCTTAATACTGCTATTTTATGGATTTGGTCACCAGCTCTTGAAGAGGCATTGGCCCCGGGTGTGTTGGCAAGGGGTCGGCATAGAATTCTAAGACAAGCCTCAATAACATCACAGTATCCATACTTTGCCTTAAAGCATGATCTCTTCCATACACTAGAAGTCAAATGTCTGCAGGCACCCCCCCACACACATAGCCCCATATACTTAGCTTCTCCCGTGGGTGGCTGGCACGGGTGCTGTGGCGAATAAGCACATGGAGGCCCACGGGATCATTTCACGGTCATTCAGAGAGATCCTGAGAACCACCCAGCAATTGACTGAAAAGTGCAAGATTTCTGAGCGAACAAAGCAAGCCCTGGGGAAGGGGTCACCTTGGGCAATTGCTAAAAACAGCCACCGCCCTTGCAGGGCAGAGTCGCCCCACTGTCCAACAGGTGCGTTTGGACCGAGTCAAGCTCTACTGGGGTCGCAGCACCGCATTCCAGAGAGGCGTCAGGTCTCTGGGGAGGAGAGGGCCATAAGACGACAAATGCAAGGTGTGTCTCCTGTAAGACAGAGGCTCGCATCAGGGTTTCTCATTTAAAGATCTTCACTGGTGGCAAACACTTTAGACGTGAGTGATGCTGGGATGCCTGGGAAAGTGAGTTACAGAGCCGAGTGTAGCGAGTAAGGTGCGAACTAACTCTTTGGTGGAAAAACCTCAGACGAGGTAGGAATGAGAGCGGGGCAGGAAAAGCACTCATGTGATGAGCAGCCCGCATCGCAGTGGGCGTTGGCACAGAGGTCCGAGGCGTGGCAGGGCCTCACAGGCGTTGGAGAGGACCCATGTAAAGGTGAATTCATCCCGCTGTGTAGAGACCGGGCACATGGAGAGTGGCTTTCTCGCACCTCGGGAGGCTCTGCCCAGCAGAACCCCTCACCTGAGGTCAGGCTTCTTATCCAGTGAATTCCACACAGAGCAGGTGCCTTCCTCTGAATTGAAGATCACGCTTCGCCCAGTTGCTGTCATGGACTCCTCTTGGGGCCTCTGTGGGACGAGTTTGTTAATGTTAAGGACTTTGAGCCACAAAGCACTGAGCTTGTTGGTTATACTGAAAAATAACCTAGGGTATGGAAAAGATACATGGATGGTTTGCCATGACTTAGGGGAGTCTGGCGTTTTCTGATGGGTGTTATAAAGCCATTGGATTGTTTTTTGAGATTTCCCAAAGAACTGAGTCTATATATTTATTTACTTGCAAAGGATAACGCATGGGGGCGATGCCAGTGCAACACTGGTGTCGGGATCACCAAGGTGGCTCCTGGCAAGGAAGCAGGAGAATCGGAAGGAGACAGAAACGCTCGCGGAGGCAGACTGGCCAGGAAAACTGCCATAGGCTGGTCGTGCGGCCCTCGGCCAATAGTCCCAGTGTCCTGAGCGTCAGTTTTCCCCCAGGGAAATGCAGGGGAAAACAGTAGCCTCCACCGCACGGCATGGTGTAAGAAACAGCCTGTCTGGGAACACAGGAAAAGCTCACCCAGTAAGAATGGTTGCAAAAACGATCTCTCTGTTGTTGATGTCTGTTTGATCACAGAACAGCGTTGTGTTCATTGGCCTTGAATTTGGGGACTATCAAGGGTTTGAACCCCTCATGACTATTGACAGACTCCAAAGAAAAAGCAAACGAGTTGGTACATACATGTGCACGTGTGTCCACATGTACACATGTGCTTGTATATGCTGGTGCACGGCTGCCTTGGTTATATTGTGTGTGTGTTTGTGTGTGTGTGTGTGTGTGTGTGTGTGAAGGTGTAGGTGCGCTGAGAGGCGAGTGTGCTGACCGCTGTACCATGGAAATGTGACCTAGGTGTGCTGTGTCAAGTGGGGCCTCCACAACACAGGTCTCAGTGGTGATGGCGTGCTGGCACTCATGCAGGACACGATGGTGTGTCTGCTGGAAGGGCCTAGCAGCTTGCTCGCTGCTCCCCATGCTCCTAGGACCCGGCAGTGACAGCTCCCATCAGATAAGCAGTGCAGCCTGGACCAAGAGATCCGTGGGCGGCTGCTTGCCTGGACCTCGCTCCATGGCTACCGAAGCATCTGGTACTTGGATCTGGGCTTCTCCTTGGATTATGTTCTCTTTTTTAAAGATTTCTTCATTTGAAAGCCTCAGTTAAAGAGAGAAGGAGAGACAGAGAGAAAGATCTTACATTTCCTGGTTCGTTCCCCTGATAGCCGCAGGGGCCACGGCTGGGCCAGCCTGAAGCCAGGAGCCATGAGTTTGATCTGGGTTTCCCCACATGGGTGTCAGGGACCCAAGCACTTGGGCCATCTTCTGTTTTTTTCTAGGACATTAACAGGGAGCTGGATGGGAAGTCGAGCAGCCGGGTCACAAACCAGCACCATGTGGACTGCCGGCATCACAGGCAGCGGCTTTACTCACTAAGATGCACCTCGAGCCCCAGCTCCTTGGATTCTTAGCCAAGCAAGCTTGGCTCTTGTGGGTGGGAAAGGAGGAATCTACCTCTGTGCGTGTCCCACTGGTTTCTTTATAACCTTTTGAGTCTCATATTTATATTTTTATCTTTTTATTATATAATCTTTAGTAGGAAATGAAATATTTATGAATGATTATGCCCTCTATTAAAACTATATATGATTTATTAAAGCTTTATCTCTTCTATTTAAACTGTATATTTATTAGATATATATTATGTATTAAAAGAACACATGGGTCTGGCGCTGTGGCGCAGCGAGTTAACACCCTGGCCTGAAGCGCCGACATCCCATATGGGCGC